>NW_026068033.1:287079-845021 GCF_014885135.2 Alexandromys fortis
GGAAGAGGAAGTGAGGTCAGACTCTGCGCTGCTTCCAGAGGGACCGGACAGCCGCCATGCTCTGCTCTCCCAGGCAGCTGCAACCCACGATGGACTTAGGCTAGAATCTTCCCGGTAAGCGCACCTTGGGGTGCTTACACACATCATTAGAAATGGGCTAGTCCAGGTGCGAGAATTAGCCTGTAAGGGCTAGAGTTCATGGGCCTAGCAGTTCTTAAATGAATACAGTTTGTGTGTTGTTATTTCGGGCATAAGCTAGCCAAGCGGCCGGGGTGTTGGGGACGCAGCCCCGCCGCTCCTCTTATTTCAACAGATGGCGCCCAACAGATGGCGCCCATATAAGTTACACCTCTGTCTGTCAATTGTAGGTTATAGAGTTTTTAGACTAAGATTGTTATATGAGTAACAAAATGTTATTTTGAAAAAGGCTCCATCTCAAAAGAATGCAGGCCTGTTGACACTTTGACTTAAGTCCAGGGAGATTCATTTCTGAACCTCTAGCACCAAGTACTATAAGGTAATAAATTTGTATGACTTTTTAAAAAAAAATTATTCTGAAAGCAAGTATGCTTGACCCTCAGTATCTGTAGGAATGGTTCCAGAATGCTAAGAGCCCCTCACATGTAAAACAGCACAGCATTGGTACAGAACCCACAAACATCATCTAGGTTGTTTCTCAATCACTTCCCAACACCTGACATGATGTCAGTACTGCAGAAACAATTGCCCTTCTGTGCTCTTCAGAGACTAGTGACAAGAAAAATAAGTCAAATGCATTCGAGTTTTTCGAATATTTTCTATTCACAATTGGTTGAACCTGGGGATGCAGATCTCACAGAGAGGGAGATTCAACTATGTAGATAGCAGTTAGCTAAAGAGGTCCTCGGTATTGATGTTTCTATATCAGACCTGCCCATCAGGTTGTGTGTGGCCCACTCCCTTAACAAGCATTGAGCATGGTGACGGCTCTCTGTCACCTCCTGACCTGTGTCTTAAGCGGACCTGTCACGTCTACATTTTTGATGTTAGGAGTCTTGACCTTCCATAGGAGTTTTAGCTCTGCTGCTGGAAAGATGATAAAGAGGTGACAGGAAGACAGGGGGAAGCTGTGGGGAAAACAGAAAACCCAGAGCCATGACCCCAGTCAAGCCATGTGGAAGGGCTCAGCCCACACAGACCACGTGGGCAAGATATGAACTGTCCAGGCTGTGCCCTTCTGAACCCTTGAGCTGTAGCAAGCAGCAAATAAAATAGTTTTTTAAGCCTACAAACTTAGGGAATGGTTTTCCTAGCACTAGATAGAGTCATATGGGGACCTGCTAAAAACCAGTTGGTGGAGGAA
Organism: Alexandromys fortis; assembly: GCF_014885135.2. NCBI lineage: Eukaryota > Metazoa > Chordata > Mammalia > Rodentia > Cricetidae > Alexandromys > Alexandromys fortis. The sequence continues at coordinate 288,422 of NW_026068033.1, forward strand.
GGTGTTTTAAGTCTGATTTACATAGAGATTGTTCTGCATAACAAGCTCAGACCTGCCAAAAATAGGCAAGCATCATACCACAGCCAAACTGAAAAGTGGCCCTAAAGGACAATACTGAAGAGAAACTCTGCTGGTGGACAGACTTGAGGCAAGCATAACTTTGTTGGTAACTCTTTACATGACCTATGAACAGGAGCTGATGGCTTGATCACACAGGCAGGCCCTTGGGATGCATATAGTTAATTTTCATGGTTTTGAGAACTGGAGGAGGAGGAGAGGCCCACTTGTTTGTCCCGGCCACCCAGTTAGCTTACACCCAAATAACCACACGGAAACTGTATTAATTAAGTCACTGCTTGGCCCATTAGCTCTAGTTTCTTATTAGCCAACTCTTACATCTTGATTTAACCCATTTCTATTCATCTGTGTATTGCCACACCGGATAAAATTCAGCATGTCTGTCTCTAGCGGCTCCATGGCGTTCCTCTGCTTTCTTTCTCCCAGAATTCAGTTCTGTCTTCTCTGCCTACTTAAGTTATGCCCTAGCAGGCCAAGGCAGTTTCTTTATTCATTAACCAATACAAGCAACACACAGACAGAAGGATCTCCTACACCAGAGAATACCACACATGAACACTGCTTTGTCATCACACTCCTCCTCCTCCCCACAGCTCCTCCCATGTCCTATGCCACTCTTTCCAAACCCATGGCCTCATCTTCTGAATTGCTATTAATAAGTATATACATATGTAGATGTTAGATAGATAGATGGATAGACAGACAGACAGACAGACAGACAGATAGATAGATAGATAATAGATGGATGGATAGTTTTTATATATACATAAATATGTCCACCCTACCTTTTTTGTCCTGGAACTAGCTCTTGTAGTCCAGGCTGGTCTCAAACTCACAGAGATCCACCTGCCTCTGCCTCCCAAGTACTGGGATTAAAGGTGTGCACCACTACCGCACAGCTTACTTAAACCATTTAGCGTTGCTCATGTGGACATGTGTCCATGGCTGACCACCTGGGACTGGACAGCCTATTTGGGAGCTTGCCCTTGAAAAACCCGATTCTGCCTCTCCCAGAAGCCACTGACCACCTACAGCTCCTCATCCAGGGGTGAGGTCCTGTAGAATTCTCCCTGTGCATGTTAGCACACCAGCTCATGCTGCCATTATGCAGGCGTGCTCAGGCAACAATACTTTGCTGGGAGTTCACAAGTGCAACCTCTGTGGCATGTCTACAAGACATGATCTCCAGCAGATATCCTGATCCTCTGGCCCTTACAACCATTCTAGCCCTTTCTGGAGTTTCCCTGCTCCTTAGGTATAGAGGCTGCATTGAGTATGCATCAATAGGGCCTGGCATCCCATAGTCCCTTGTTCTCTGCATTTTGACCAGTTTGGTTCTTTGTGATGGTTGCCATCTGTCAAAGAGACATACACACACAGGGGGTTGGGGTATTGTTGATGAAGATATGAGTTCCATTTACCTGTGTGCAAAAGGGTAAGCTTTTAAGTACATGGTTAGAAATTACTTTGGTTTAGGGAAATGGCAGTAATAGTTTCTCCTCTAGTGTCTAAGATCTCTCCAACACAAGTAGTTGGCTAGGTTTACAATACCAGGCATGGATTCTCTCCCACTAAATGGGCCTATAATAGAACTTTTATAGTTGTTGGTTACCTCCAAGAGAGAAACCCCATTATTACACTATTAGGGATATCTTGTCAACCAAGTCATTGCCGTAGTTCACGGGCTTTACAATTGGGAAGGACTATCCATTGCTCCTCTCCCTTCACAACCTGCACAATACCTTCTGATACTGTCAAGTCTCGGGAAGAGGCTTCAAGGTCAGCTCCAGTTTGATTCCTCCAAGGCCTGTGCCAAAAGTCTGTGATGTCTTCGGCAATGGAGTCTTACCTTCAAGGTATATGTTCATTTGTTTATTTGTTTTTTTTTTTTTAGTAACAAAATGGTTATTGGAAAGAGGTATTAAGACGGAACTTTCTGCACGGATAGCCTGAAGATGTTGGAGTCTCTGACTTTAGCTGAAGAGAGACTTCACCACAGGAGGGACTTTGTTTTCACGTACACAGCTTGACCCACGCCCATGAGATCCACCCACTTCTACTTCAGCCTACCTTCATCCTTGCCCAATAGCATCATTCATCAGGGAACATCGTGAAAATAATGGAATAATCTCTATGGCCTCAATAAAAATAAGCCCAATCCATTGTTGTCTGAGTGTTCAACGCACCTAGAGCAGAGCCCTGTGTAGAATGTCTGCTATAGCCTCATTCCCTGAGAGAACCATGCACTCGAGACGCCCCGGAACGGTCGGTCATTCATTCCCACTAGAAAAAATACTTAGCCTGCAGGTGAATTTGCCCTCCTTGCCTGCACCAGCTTCTGCCGAGCTCAATGTTTGGACTCTGAAACTTCCTCGTTGCTCATCATAGTGCTCGCTCACCGGTATCTTGATTCAAACCTGGGAAAGCATTTTGTATGAGACACGGGTGTGACAAGCTCAGGACGCACACTTCACCAGCCTTGCCAATCGCCCTAACAAATTGCTTAGCAATCGCCCTAACAAAGCAGCGAAATAACCTTTTGACAGCTCTGGTGCGGAAGAAAATCTGGCGCCCTGGGTTTTGTATCAACTAATGCACAGCTGGTTACTATCAAAGATAAAAGTGCGAGCCGGCGCAGAGCAGGCCGGAACAGGCGGAAGGAAGGAAATGGCGCACAGTTAGTTCCACCTGAGCGCCCACAGAAACAAAGCCTGCCCTACTAGCCAGCAGCCTCCTTATTTGATAGCAGTGCTTGGAGACTGAGCACCAAACCTATGCTCCTTCCTTCCCACAGACGTGGCAATCAGAAAGTGGGCCTCAGAGCAGCTACTCGCTCGGTGCTGTCGATGATAAAATACAGAAGCCACGTGTGGCCAGCTGATCACTGGCAAAAACTGCCTATGGAAATAACGAGGCTTGCGCTTCCGATTCTGAGAAGGAGAATGGATTCGTGATTAGGCAATCAGGAACAGGTGTGTGTGTCATCAGCTGTCCCAGACACTAAGAGAGGTGCCCACCAGTCCAGGAACACACATGAGCCATCTGCAGGCAGAGGACTTTCGAGATAAGAGTCCCGCATCCTCAGCAACAGCCAGCTCTCTAAAGACTAAACTGGCCTTCTGTGCTTGAAGAAGTCAGACTTGGGCCTGGTGACATCTGTGGATATGTCAGCCCGTAGTTTTCTTTTCCTCCCCTCCTATGCCAGTGCTTATCATCGGTTACGGTCATAGCCTATTAGTCTAGCTTATGTAATCAGGCCTAAGGTAGAATATTGCCACCTAGACGTGGACTGAATGACAAATAATTCACTGCAATCTTGGATAGAAAGTAGTTCCAGGATGTTTGAGGCATGGTTGCATCATAGTAGAACATTGTGAGCTAAGAAGGTTTGTGGATGTCAAGTTGACAGGAAGGACTGTGCAATCTTACATTATCTCAGCCTGGCTCCTGTAATTCCCAGGACTCAGATTGACGCCGAAATCGCTGAGCTTTGACCATAGCAGATTGCTCTCCATAATGTGGGTCAGCCTTATCCAACCACTGAAGGCCTTAACTAACCTGGAGACAACCCTTACAAAGAGGAGAGAAGCTGCCAACAGACCTTCTCAACATCACTGAGGTCCTGGATCCCAAGCTTGCCAAGCCCAGGCTACAGAGTTTAGACTTTCCAACCGGCGTCATCAGGCGAGCCAGTTCCTTATGATTATTAATGATAAATCCTCTATGTTTAATGAATTAATTAATTAAGTTCTATAGGTTCTGCTTTCTGGAGAACGATGACAAATACATTGACCAACAGCCATTCCAGCTGCCCAGCCCCATGCACGGGTAATGGCCATCTAGCCTGCAGCTGCCCTCCTCCCCAGCCCGCCTCTGTAGCTGATGGATGACTTTCCAGACTCCTTGTGAGTTCTGTTCCAGTCCCCTGTGCTAGTATTATAGAAAGCTGGAGCGGCGGCCTTTCTCTGGCCCCCAAAACCTCCTCCCTATCCCTTCTCCACCTCTTTTCACAACCATGTATGCTTTTGTTCCTTTAATAATTTCCCTACCCTTGGGCCCAGGCCCACCCCCACTCCTAAAGACCCATTCCCTCAATAAAGATGATTTGGCTGTCCAAATAAATAAATAAATAAATAAATAAATAAATAATTTTCCTACCCTATAAAACTCACAAGGATCCTGCTTTCTTTCTTGTACCATGACTGATACAATGCCACTCTTCATACACAACACACACACAACACACACACACACACACACACACACACAGAGTGTGCTCAGCTTCTGGTCTCATTCATGTACTTGCTCACTGAGGAACTACTGTTCCCTGAGTGCTGGCTATGGCCAGGTTACAGGAGAGATCAGTGGGATCCAGAACCATGGACATTTCCAAGAGGAGGGCTAAGATCAATATGAAACCTCTTTGACAATGGAGGACATCGAGCACAGAAGGTGAACTCCCCTCATGGGAGCAGGCGCCAGTTCCCCCAGCTTACTTACTGTGGACGCTGGGAAGAGGAGCTGGTGTACACACTAAATATCCACCAGGTTCTCTTCCGTATTTGCATGTCATATAAATATAATGACTATAACATAATTTCTATTTTATCTCTGTGAGATTCTCCAATCCTATATTCTGGGATAACTATGCATTATAAGAGGGGAATAATGGCCTCAGAATAATACCAAAAAGCCATAGAATTTGGGTTTACTGCTTACCATATGCCAAGCAATTTTCATTAGTTGTTTTGCAATCTTCTTGAAATGCTAAAAACCACAGTTTACCATCTTTACTGTATGGATAAAACATTGGAAGTCAGCAACTCCTACCAACTTGCTCAACTCTCTCGGTTGCTAAACGTAAGACACTGACATCTTTGTGACCTCAAAGCCCATGATTTTTTTTTTCTTTTATGCTATTACTCTTCAATCAAGATTATCGTAACATATAATATTATACAATTATTTATAATAAAACCTTAATTTGAAATTTTCTGGTTAAAATGTTGCATTCCCTTTTTCCCTGTATTTTTCATGTACATTTAGGTTGTGTGTGTGTGTGTGTTGTGTGTGTATGGGCACACATATACACATGTGAAAGCATGCATGTAGAGGCTCCATGGTTGAATAATCCTGGATTTCTCTTCCACCTTATGCATTGATCCAGAATCTCTCAATCAAACCTAGAGTTCACTGACATTGCTAGTATTGCCAGCCGGCTTGCTGGGATGGGGCAGGGGAATCCTCTCTCCACCTTCTAGGGCTGGAGTTACAGGGGAGGAACCACAGCCAAATGGCTTCCCCATTGATTCTGGGGATCCTAACTCTGCTGAGGTTTACATAGCAAACACATTAGCCACCAAGCCACATACCCAGTGCTTTTTACATACGTGTTTCCATATGCTGTTGAGAGTGGTCTATCCTACTGACTACATGAACAGATGAACGGCATATTAGTTTATGGGATGTTTTGTATGTTCAAACCACTCCTATGAGGACTTGACATTCTCATTTAATCTTCACAATAGCCTCCCAAAAGGATCCATTATTTAGACTAATCTTTTAAGATAGGAAAATCGGGGAGACTAAGAAGCAGTCCTCACTTGGTCCACAAGGATGATGTCTCATGAGGTCTGTTCTCTATCTCCCACGTGTCTTTGGTCTCTCCCTCAGGCTGGGGGAAAGAATGCGTCCTGCCTGTCTCAAAACCAGTATTCACCTCCACGTCTCAGCATCATCTGCTGTTGTCTCTCCCTTTCGACGGTTCTCACCAACAGCATCTTGTTTATCTCTATGAAAGACCCAACCTCCGGCTCTATTGAGACATCCAGTAGGCTTCCATCCCTGCCTTTCCATATGAGCTATCAGTGGAGCAAAGAAAAAGAAACATCTCAGAATATTTCAGCGACGAAGTGACAAACTGCCTCTGCCCATCACAGCTGAGGGGCTGTAAGAACAGCTTCCCCTTGCTCAAACACTCCCTCCTAGCCAGACGACTTTGCTCCTAGCCCTGGTTCAGACCCACAGAGGATGGCATGGAGCCCTTAGTGGCAGCTAACTGAGGCTGTTTGGGATGTTTACGACAACAAGGTACAGACACTGCCTCACCTACAATCGAAGGAAAAGATGGTGGTTTCTTTGTGGCAGGAACCTGGGGACAGAGGCGGGCTCCTGTCATCATTTTCACTGCCACCACCAGCAACAAAGCAAAGAAAATAAAAAACAGAATTGAAGGGAAGAGAATTGGTTTTTGACTCATTACAGGAGAAGAACAGATGATTCATAAAAAAAGGAGAACCACATAAGCACACCGTGAGGAGAAGGCCGCTGACATCTATAAACGCTCAGTCCGCACCGAGAACTCTGCACGTGCTTCCCGACTGCCTGACGGGACAGACACGGTCATTTCCATGTCATACAGGGAACAACTGCCAGGAAGAGAGTCGAAGGTTACGAACATTTCCAACTCAAAAGAGCAGGCTTTTCCCGTCATACTTTACTGCCTTTGTGTACAAAAATTATGCAAATTTCTCTTAAAATCCCTGAAAATAAAGTTGTTTGAAATAAAATACAGTTTTAAAAGGGGGCTTCAGAGCCCACTGAAGCCCCTACAAACTATCCCTTTTTTATCCTATTTTTATTCTATTTTTAAGTACCATTGTGCCTAAGCCTCAGTAAAACTTGTTTTGAAACTCTGAAGTGTATAATAAAAGCAAACAGAAAAAAATGTCACTCATCTAAAAAACCCTAGAAATGCTCTAACCCCACAGACCTGCTGTTCCAGAGGCCAAAACCCATCTCCCTGGACTGTGGGAGATACCCTTTGGCCCTTCTGGAGAAGGCCTTCTTCTCCCTAGCTGGTGGTTTTTATAGACTTCTCACCCAAGATGCTCTCCCTTCTCCAAACCCACAGGAGGTTAACCAGGCCAGAGGCTCTTTACCCATTCCAGAACTAGATTCTGAAAAAAATCTAAGAGAAACAACAGCTAAGAAAGTTGATCCTAGAGCCAATGTCCCACCATTGTTCCTGATGTCTAGATCCTGGCTCCATGCATTTCATTCCTGTCTTCACAAAATTTTTCTTATCTCATATCTCTCTCTCTCTCTCTCTCTCTCTCTCTCTCTCTCTCTCTCTCTCTCTCTCTCTCTCTCTCTCTCCTACACATCCTTCTCCTTCTCCTTGTCTTCCTGCCCATCCTCGAGCATCTAACCTGTACTCTCACCTCGTCCCTTCACAACCACGGAATCAAGACGGCATCACATGAGTTCTGCACCTGCTGTGGTAATCACATCCAGGAGCACCGTGCTGGGCACAGTGGCCACAGTGCGTTGGTATAGCTGTGTTCTTTCGCATGGAAGAAAGGAGACAGGGGCTGCTCAACCTGCTGAGAGCTGCCCATGGAAGAAGTTACAGGTCAACACCAAGATTTACTACAAAGAAGAAAGGGGTAAAACAAAGGGAACATGAAGCCTAGCAGACCAGTGGGACATATAAAACTAGGGCTAATGTCACATTCAAGGACCTAATAATTTTAATAGAACCCAAAACTATGATTTGGAGATGTCCTTAGGGATGAAGTGGTTGGAAACATCTCCTGAGGCGGGGTGGGGTTGAAACAAGATGCTGTCAGAAACACAATGATTCCTGTTGAGGTGTGAAAGGGAGAGTAACTGATCCCCAAAACCAGAGGATGTGTGAGTGTGTGAGCATTTTGCGATCTCATAAATGCATCTGTTTCAGTCCTAGAACCTTTCTGTGTTACATTCTGCTCCACCTACAGCTCTGCCTGGAAAGATGAAGAAGAGTTTTGCATTAATGAAAGGAACAATTTAGCTTAGAAAATGTCATTCCACACAGGAGAAAAATCTAAACAGAGTTAAGAAACAAAGGAAAATATGTGGGTTTTGGTTGAGACATGGGAGAGCATATTATTTTCTTAGTTGCTTTTCTATTGTTGTGGCAAAATATCATGGCCAAAGCAACTTATAAAAGAAAGTGTGCAAGCCAGTGGTGGCACACGCCTTTAATCCCAGCAGTTGGGAAGCAGAGGTATGTGGATCTCTGTGAGTTTGAGGCCAGCCTGGTCTACAGAGCAAGTGCTAGGACAGCCAAGGACACACAGAGAAACCTTGTCTCAAAAAGCAAAAAAAAAAAGAAAGAAAGAAAGAAAGAAAGAAAGAAAGAAAGAAAGAAAGAAAGAAAGAGGAAGGAAGAAAGGAAGGAAAGTGGGTTTAAGGTTTCAGATAGTTAAAGCCTGTGATGGCAGAGTGGAGGCACGGTGGCAAGAACAGCTGAGTGCTTGCATCAGAATTCCCAAAAACTGGGACTGGTTCAAGTCTTTTGAAACCTTAAAGTCCACACACAATGACACACCTCCTCCAACAAGGCCACACCTCCTAATCCTTCCCAAACAGTTCCACCAACTGGAAACCATGTATTTAAATGTATGGGCCTATGGAGCACATGATCATACAAAACCACATCAGGAAGTTTGAACGAGATGTCCCCCGTAGTCTGGGGCATTGGAATGGAGTCCTCAGGTGGGGTCCTTAAGTGGGGTCTCCAGGTGAGGTCCTCCCATGGGAGTTGGGTCATTATTTAGAGGCCCCAAGCAGGAAACAGAGGAAGAGACCTGGTTGGGCCCCAGCTCTCAAAGGCCTGAGTCCAAAGTCTCCTAAAACTTCTTGCTCTCTGAGAAACAACATGGGTCTGTGGGGACATTTCATAATTGAGCTCGTGAGTCATCCTCCACCTGAGAGATTAGCAACTTAGGACATGCTTTACAACCCAGAATGGGAAAATAAAGGTTTTTTTTAATATTTATTTATTTATTTATTTATTATGTATACAGTATTCTCTCTGTGTGTATGCTCAAAGGCCAGAAGAGGGCACCAGACCCCATTACAGATGGTTGTGAGCCACCATGTGGATGCTGGGAGTTGAACTCAGGACCTTTGGAAGAGCAGGCAATGCTCCTAACCTCTGAGCCATCTCTCCAGCCCGAAACTAAAGTTTTTTTAAAACAGAAAACATAACTCTGTATACAAATGCTTGGAGGATGGCAGCTTCCTCTGCTCCTTCAGACAGTGAGAAGACACGTGGAAGCTCAGGGTCAGCCTGTGAGGGCAACAGGCTGTCTTCCAAGACGGGGAACGTACTCTCTCCAGGGCCCACTTTCCACACGCCCTCTGCTCTCTGCTTCGGCTGTCCGAGGTCCAGGTCCTCTCATTACCTTCCAGACATTCTCCCCTGGGGATTCCTAGTACTTCAGCTTCTGTTGTTCTACGGCTGAATTCACCTCTGAAAATAAGACTTCGAGGGCTTAAGTAACCAGACTTAGAAGTAATTCTGAGAGACCATTTGTGTGTCTGTGTACACAAGCATCAGAGAGTGCCCACTGGGACAGGAGCTTGGATGCTGAACCCTCCTCCCACCCCAAAAAAAAGATACTGCTGTATCCAAATTCCCAGGATCTTGTGAATCTTAAATTATTTGAGAAAAAGCATTATTGTACATGTGATAAATTAGGCATCTTACAGTAAGAGTGTCCCGAATCAATCAGGTGTCCTTAAATTCAGAGAAACATCATTATGGAAGAGAGACAGAGAGAACTTTCAGATCGACAGACAGAAGAAAACACAGGAAGAGAAGAAGGCAATCAAGCCAGAAGTGTCAACGAGAGTGATGTAGCCACAAACCCAGAGACATCCCCAATGATGTGAAGCCAGGAGAGTAACTTCCTCGTGCTTCTAGAAGGAGCAGCCTTTGGTACCCTGATTTCAGATTTTGAACCTCCAGACTACTGCAGAATAAATTGCTACTGTTTTAAGCCACTCAGTCTGTGATTCTCTCTTTTATTGTCCACAAGGTTGGTAGAGCCATCTGTGCAGAAAAGGGAAGAGATAAAAACAGAGAGGCCAAGGCTATACATACCCTGAGATACCCTAGAAATGTGGGGGCTTTCGAGAGATACAAGTGTATCCTTCTTACTAATTTGACTGAATCGCTCCTTCCTTCCACCTGAGAAGACTTGGTTCTCAAGCAACACGGGCTCCAGGGTCATAAACATCAGCTGACAGTTTCTGAAAAAAAAAAAAAAAAAAAAAAAAAAAAAAAAAAAAAAAAAACCTGGAAGCCACTATTCATTTGAGTGATGGCTCCCTTCACTTTTTCATTTAAAAGCAAATTTTTCAAAAAAGGAAAATAAATAAATAAAACATTCACTCTAGCTAATTTTATGGTTTCCTATTACTTCGCCCCAATTTGGGCTGCCGTGTTTTTCAGTTACCCCACTTTTCAGCTCAACATCAGTGATTAAATCCGGCTTCCTAAGAGCATCCCTGGCCAATTTCCAGCCTTCGGGGAAATGGTGCACAAAATAATAGCTTTGTTGACATGAAAAAAGAGAGAGAGGAGCAGAATGTACCGAACATGAAGTTAACAAGGTGAGGCTCTGTGTCCTGCCGGAAACAATGGCCAATTTACATTCCTCGTTCCTGGAGGCAGGATCTGCCCAGCCAGTTAGCAAAGCTCTGAGTAGGTCTGAGATACACACAGCACTGCACAGCTCATAAAGTGCCTCCCCACGATGCTGGTTCCTTCCCGCTGCTGGGATGAGACTCTTAGCCGCCTAGTTTGGGGGCAAAAGGGTTTGTCTGTTTACGCCTGTCATCACGAGACACCAAGGCAAGCTGGTCCGTAAGATCTCGTCCCCTTCGCCGCCCCGAGGGGTGCACTACCTGACTGACCATGGACCATACCCTGTTCCAGTTGAAGTTCACAGCGAAGCAGCTAGAGAAACTGGCCAAGAAGGCAGAGAAGGACTCCAAGGCTGAGCAGGCCAAGGTGAAGAAGGCCCTTCCGCAGGAAAATGTGGAGTGTGCTCGCTGTGTGCTGAAAACGCCATCTGCAAGAAGAATGAAGGTGTAAACTGGCTCCCGGTGGCTCCCGCGTGGATGTAGGAGACTTCCTCTCTTTTCAGCCTCTAGATTAAACCCTTCCTAAAAGCGGATGTGAGTGAGCCTGAGAAACACGCCCACAGGACACTGAGCAAGAAGCAGTCAGTGTGCCTGGGGTGGAGACCTGCAGGAGGGGGGTGACAGTGGGACAGGACTCTTCACTGTAGGAGCTGCTCCTATGGCCATCCTGCTTCGTGCTGAGCCCATCATTAATTGAATTGTCATTTCTCTCACCTTTTCAGTGAGGAAATCAGAGGAGAAGTAAAATCAAAGATATAGTGCTCAAGATCAAACACCAGATGCTGATCAATTGCAATGCTCAAGCCTGGTCAGTTAGACCATATTATACATGTGTGTGCACACACACATTTACATATATGTGCACACATGCACACACGTGCACAGCATACACGTACATACATGCACACACATATGCATGTGCACACATGTACATGCACTTGCACGTACACACACACACACACAGAGCTCACTTGTTCCCCTGCCCTCTTCCAGCATGTTTTCTTCCTCTACTTCCGCTTTCTTAGTGCACGCCTCCTTCCACCCTCTCCACTGTAATTGACTATTCATGTTTGCTTCTTCTCTTCAAAGCCTGGAACTTTGCAGTGCATCCACAGATCTTTTCTGGGCCATGTCACTGAAGGGACATCCACCCATGGGGCACTTCAGAGATTCTCCAAGGAAAGAGGACATTCACGTCAAGGCTGACTTGAAAATTGATGGGAGACTGGGGTGTGCAGACCGTTACTTCAGATTCATGGGGAACGTTGTGATAAATGAAGGTTTGGTGCCATCTATCACGATGCCCCTAGCTCAAGCACAAGGCCACCTGAGTGGGACAGGAGGGTACAGAGGCACATTTGCAATGAAGAACTACAAGGGAGGGTGCTGGCCTCATCCTCCTCCCGGATTCAGCCAGGGATGTTGGGAGCTCAGCATCACACTGGCCACCTACCCACAGCTGAAAGCCCATGATCATGGCGTAGGTGGCTTCATTTTAGTCTGTACTGGAAGAGATTCCCATCACACAAAAGTAGAAAGAAAGTCACACTGAGCATCAGGGCCCATGACCACAGCCACCAGCCCTGCCTTCTAGCCTGCCCGCCCCCAACCACCCTTCTCCTTCCTCCCCTCTAGAAATGACTGATATTCTGAATGGCTAATGGCCATTGCTTTGCAGGTTTCCCAGTGTGATTACAAATAAGTTTATGCCGCAAACTCTATGCATGCTTGTTACCTCAGCTCTGAAGGAGGCAGAGACAAAAGCATCACTGGGATCTCATGGCTTACAGTATAGCCAAGAAAAGATGAAGAGAGACCCTGCCTCAAAAAATAGAGAGTGCCAGAGGGAGACACCAGAGCCCCTTCTCTCCCTGGTGCAGGCGTTTAGCAGATACCCACACACACATGTGCACATACTCACATAGACAGACACAAATATATAAAGCGATAGCTGGTTTTTATTTTTAAGTCTGAACACAGAGCCTGAAAAAATAGAACGAGGGATGAGAGGGGTCACACGGAGCTGGCATTTGACAAGCCCAACTGATAATAAAATTCTACATCTCTTTTTGCAGTTGGAGCAACTGAGGTATATTACAAGACTAGATCAATCAGCCAAGTGATGGTAGCACATGTCTTTAATCCCAGCACTCGGTGGCAGAGGCAGGTGGATCTCTGTGAGTTCAAGGCCAGCCTAGTCTACAAGAACTAGTTCTAGGACAGGCTCCAAAGTTACAGAAAAACCTTGTCTCTAAAAACCAAAAATAAATAGATATATAGATAAAATTAAAAAGGAAAAAGGAAACTGGATAAAGGTCATACAGCAGAGGAAAATACAGTCAGCACAAACTCGGGGTGGCTCTCTACCCCCGCTCTCAATAAAGCGACTATCTACTCGAAAAGCAACAACAGAACTCACAAGAAATAAAAAGCTGGTCTGCCTGTAGCTCCCTAGGTGTGACAGGCCCTTAGAGCCACAGACAGCGTCCAAGCCACAAACAGCAAGCCTACCCCCATGGAGTTCAAGACACCAAGCCCACTGCTGGCTTCTGTGGATCTTGCTGTGTGAGAAGCTGTGCAGACAGGCCGGAGAGGCTTCTCCGTGGCGCTCAATGACCTCACAGCTGTGCTAAAAGACTCCTCGCATCCAGCCCTGGGGTGATCAGACAGAAGGAGACGCCTGTATTTGCCGCACCCCTTTCCCTCCCCAGGGCGCACACCACGGGTCCCTAGTCTCTGGGCTACAAAGCCCTTTCTATAAAATGTCATTGTTTTCTAAATGATAAAGCTCGACTTTAATTATTAAACTTTTCACTTAACAGCCCTGGTTGGACACTCCTTTTGAGCAGCATGGGTGAGGAGTGGGGAGTAAAGACCAGGAACACACTGGGGAAGAAACAGGGAGGGGAGATTCATTAGCGATTCGTAAAAAAATACTTGAAGAAGTTATAAAATCTGAGCTTCTTTTCAGTTGTTTAAGAAAAGAACTTCTGGGAAGATATGGTCATGTGGGTAGAAAATGAGTTTTAATTATCAAATGTCAAAAATCTTAAATGCTTCTCAGATTTGACAATGGCTCTTTCTAAACAGCTCCCGTGATGCTCTCTGTGGGGTCAGAACAGGTTAAACGCTGAATGAATTTTGTAAGTTATCCCCCCTGCCCCCGTGTGTGTGTGTGTGTGTGTGTGTGTGTGTGTGTGTGTGTGTGTGTGTGAGAGAGAGAGAGAGAGAGAGAGAGAGAGAGAGAGAGAGAGAGAACTCGTGTGTGTGGAAGCCAAAGCAGAACCTCAGACACAGTTTATCAGGTGCCCCTCACCTTCTAAGAAGCAGTGTTTTCATAGCTAAGGCAGGGAAACCCCGGGAGCCTCATGTCACCATCTCTTCGGTGCGGGGAGCACCGACACACACCACCACGGTTGGCAGTGTTTTCATGGATTCTAGGGATCCTCATGCTTTGCAGAAAAGTATTCCATCAACGGAACTACACCCAAGCCTTCAAAAAACCAGTAATTAAGGGACAAAACCCTGAATCCTAGGGCGAGACTGTTCAGGTGATAGTTTCATACAAACAGGAAACTTATTTTCTGTGCCTCAAGACTGGCAAGGGGGAATGTCAAAGCTCTTTGCTTTCCATCTCTTTGCTAGGGATTGTCATTAGCAGAAATAATATTCGCAGGGGAAGAAGTAAACAAGTATTCAAAAAATATGATCAGAGATATCACTCAGGTACCCCCGCCTGTGCTGTCTAGTCTTTAAATGATAGGAAGCTTGAGAAACTAAAGAGAAAACAAGCAATGGGAAAAAGGCAAGAGAGAATAGAAGAACCATACATTTTGGCCTGAGCAACGTTGTTTCATTTTGTTTCCGCGTCCCCCAAAAAAATTCATGGTGAACGAGCGCCCTCATCTGGTCACATGGAAGAAGTTTAGGAACTTCACTTCGAACCAAACTCAAATTCAAATTCCGTGATGGATGAATTGCCACATTCGAAAAGAGCTGTATTCAACATTAATCTGGCATCGTGCCTCAGAATTAACCCCACAAACTAGCAAAACTCACTCAGAGGACGAGGACTTCCAGCAGAAGAAATAAGGATTGGATAGGATCTTGCTCACATCCAATCTAGTCTTTCACGGTGTTTTCCTCTCCTGGTTAACGGAAGCCAAGTTAGCTCAGAGTTAGTCTCTCCAGGTGGAACAACTTTCCCCAAACAGCAATCAAAAGTCAAACGCACACCAGTCTTACAAAGCGACAGTTAGAGACAAGGCCCAGGGGGACTTAGCGGCTCGCTCCTGCTCCACCCTGGCCGGATAGCTTGATGCCGACGCTGGGTTTCCGTATTTGGGCAAAGTCCATCTGGCTGACAGCTTCGTGACGGACATTGGGGAGCAGATGCGTCTTGATGTCCCGCTTAGGGTTTCTTTGCATAAACGTCCAGAAAGGGAGTAACCATTCAGGTGGAAGGTCTATTTACCATTTTTGAGTTTTTCAGGTGGTACCGTTTTATGTAAGGATATTTTCATGCAAGTATGGGTCGCACCACATTCTCCCCAAGCTCCCCTGCCCTCCTCTCTCTCCCTCTCATTTTCTCTCTTCCTCTAGACTACACAATCCCACTCCTACGTCCTTGCCATATATCCTTCCACGGTTTTATGTGCCTGGATGAAATCTAAGACCCACAGTGAGGGAAAGCATGCCACACGTGTCTTTCTGAGACCAGTTTTGGATTTTTTTTTAAATATGAAATTTAGTTTCATTTTTTGGCAAATTTTGATCATTTCAATCTTCTTTACGGATGAAAAAATTTCCACTGTGTAGATACGCTCCATTTTCCTGAAGAATCTTGGGGCTATTTTTAATAGCGACCATATCACTTTATATCCCCACCGGCAACGCACAAGTGCGGCCATCGCTCCACACCCTCACCAACTGCGATTCTTTTCTGCCTTGGTGCTCGGCATACTAGTGAGCGTGAGGCAGTATGTCCCCGTCACTTTCACTTGCATTTCCTAATGGCTGTGACACCCAGTCTCTTTCCATATGTCTTGACGCCATTTGAATATCGTCTCTGAAGACTGACTATACATTAAAGCCTCCCCCCAATTTTCTCACTGGGTGTTTGTTGTTCTAATAAATAAATACATACCTATATATATTGTAATAACTGCATCATTTCCCTGTTTCCCTTCCTCCCACCAAACCCTCCTATGTATCCCTCCTTGCTTGCTTTCAAATTCCATGGCCTCTTTTTCCTCATTAATTGTTGTTACATATGTGTGTCTGAGGGGTTCCTGAATATATAAACACAACCTTTTAGCTTGTACAATGCTATTAGTATTTATGTTTTCCAGGCTGGGACATATGGGATGGGATGGTAAATTAATGTCCTCTTCCTTGGGGAAGACTATTTAATCCATTTTCAGCAATGCGTATGTATTCTTCCACCTGTTACCAGCACTCTCAGAATAGGACACACATGCATGCACACACACATGCACACACACACATGCACACGCAAATGCACATGCACACACACGCTTCCAGTTTGACCCACTTTCCTGTGGGGAAGAGCTATTACCTGCTGGCCGAGCTCTCTTTGCCGCACCCGACACAGCATCTCACACGTGAGGCTTTGGCTCCCCACAGTGCTGGTTCCCGAGACGTTCATCAGCATGCAAAATCCTGAGCTCCATACCACCCACACCAGCTCATCATCAGTTCTCTGTAGGTTCCACACCAAAGCAACTGCTTTTCTAAATCAGTTTCAAATCCCGAAGGATGCTAACAGCACCGTGTGTGAACTCTGGGCCACCTTCGGTCAGAACCTTCCCCCTCACCTCCTGTTCTTCTGTGCTGAGCACTTGGACCAAACCTTCCTAAAGGATCCCTCTGTGCACTCTCGGGTAGCCCAACCCTGATTGACAGCCAGTCCCTCCTCAGCACCCATCATCTTGCTCCCTTAGTTCACTGATACTCCCAGGTGCAGCAAATGGTCAGACCCAGGGCTCAGCTCTGCATTCGCCTGGAGCACAATTAATAAAAACCCAAAGGCAGATACTGGGGTTCAAGCTGAAGGTCAGAAAAGCAAAGCAGCCTCTACCTCAGTCCAAAATGGCGATCCCGCCTCCAGGAATCTCAGAATGAGACTGAGACTGAGAGCTGTCTCCTCCCGACATATATTCCTCTCTAGGGCTGGGATTAAAGGCGTGCACCACTATCACCTGGTTTTTATGGCAAACTAGTGTGGCTACTGGAATTAAAGGTGTGTGTCACTACTGCCTGGTCTGTAAGGGCTGATCAGTGCAGCTGTTTTATTCACTAATCTCCAGACAAGCTTTATTTATTAAAAAACACAAATGAAAAGGCCGGGTGGTGGTGGCGCATGCCTTTAATCCCAGCACTCGGGAGGCAGAGGCAGGTGGGAGGCAGAGGCAGGTGGATCTCTGGGAGTTCGAGGCCAGCCTGGTCTACAAGAGCTAGTTCCAGGACAGGAACCAAAAGCTACGGAGAAACTCTGTCTCGAAAATTTAAAAAAAAAAAAACTACAAATGAAATATCACTATATCTTCTATGCTTGGAGGGAGAGACGGCCAGAAACTAAGCCGACCAGATGCTACCTTGAGAAGGCAGGATAGGCTTCCGCTGAGAGGCTGAGAGACACTGAGAGAAGCAAGGAGGGAGTTCCTCGTTTCAGCAACCACTGCTGACAGATTTCCTGAGGCAAGAGGAAGTTGGGGAAGGAAGAGGAAGGGCTGGAAATGACCCAGAGCCCGGAAGTGGTGTGACCCTAACCTATAGGAGACGCCATCACTGAGATGGGGAGGAAGTAAATTCCGTTTGGTAAATATTAATTTTGAAGAATTGTAAAGGAAGTTCCCAGACCTGCAAGCCCCAGGAGTCACAGAGGTGACCTTGAGCATCAGCTCTCAGTCGTCCTCATTTTGTCAGTGCCGGATGGTTCTCATTCGGCAGGCCTTCGCTCCCACTGTCAATCTCCAGAGACCTCCCTTCCCTTTTCCTACTCCTCAAGATGTATTTATTTTTACTTTACATTCATGGGTCTTTACCTGCATAGGTCTGTGTATCACATGCATGCAGAGCTTGCAGAGTCCAGAAGAGAATGCTCACCCCTCCTTGGAACTGGAGTTACAGACAGTTGTGAACCACCATGTGGGTGCTGGGAAGCGAACCTGAGTCCTCTGGAAGAGCAGTAAGTGCTCTCCAGCACCTACCCTAAAACTGAACCCTATTGGGTAGGTACGTGAACCTGAGCAAAGCCCTCCTCTCTAAAGTCGGAGGAAATTGTATCCTGGATCCTTCCAGGTTCTAAATACGATGCAGCGCTTCCTGAGTCCACCGCTAGTCGGCACCAGAGAGGTACCCTCCATCCCAAGCCCCTGGATTATCAAGGTGTAAGAAAGGCAGAAGCGATCCTTTCATGTCCTGAATCAGGTTCTTTAAAACCTCGTTTTAGCAGCAGCAACAGCAGCAGCCAAATCTTGGGGATCCCTAAGACTCTTACTGTGTTAAGGCAAGCATCGCTGCAGTGCTCTGCAATGCCTGGTTTTAACTAAACGTATGGATTTTCGAGGGAAATTGGATCCACCTGGCACATTACAGTCACTTGCGCACCTTTAAACACTGCGACGTTTCCTTCCCAACCCAGGGCAAAGGCTCCAGATTCCTGCCGAGGTCGGATGCTTCTTGCTCTCCTGACCCTGGACCCTCGCAGCCTAATTGCTAACCTAGCTTCCGTTCCTCCCTGGCAGAGAAACTCAGGACGATCCTACAGATCTCCACCAGGGGGCAAGCAGGGTACACGTGGTACCTGCATAGTTGCTTAGGCGGAAACCCTTCCAGCCCAGCCTGCTCCGTGTCCCTTCCCACACCGATAAACCCATAAAACAAACACTGTCCGAGCCTTTCAGAGACTAGAAATTCCCTTTGTTGTTTGAAAGAAGCAGGGTTCGCTTCGTGATCTTCGTAGCTCCTGTCACAGCGAATGGAAGGATGATGCTCTGGTTTAGAAATGCATGCTTTTGCTGTGCTGTCCCTCTGAAAGGACTTCCGAGTCACCATCACTGCCCGCAAATCCACCGCACCATTGGTGGCTGCAATGAACTGCACTGGTGCGTGCACGTCACTGTTTTATGTGACCCTTCTTTTCTGTCCCTTGAAGGGTACCGGGCCCGTGCATCGACTGGATTTATGAACACAGAATGAAACGTGAGAGGAAGGCCTTCTGAAGCGAGGGATCGGGATGCCCCTAATTGAGAAATGAGTGGACCCAGGTTGCATGGTTCTGTGTAAAACAGCCGAGCATGTAAATTATTCCAGCGTCGAAATGGTCAAATGTAAGTCGAATCTCGCTTCTTCAGCAAGTGTCTGAAGGCCTAATTCTGAAGAACACTCAAGAAACATCCTTCATGAACACCAGGAAATATGACATAGGAAGACGCTGTATAGTATGGGGTAAACTGAACTCACTAAAGGAGGATGCCTTCTTTGGGGTGCTAAAGGGATAGCCAAGTAGGGTTCCCTCTTTTAATTTATTACCAATTTCTATTTAATACACGTAAGGCGTTATCAATTAAAAATTTAGAGATTAAATATAAAAAACATACTAGGTGTGGTAATAATCACACATATGTAATCCTGGCACTAGGGAAGCCGGGGCAGGAGGGTTGCTATGAGTTCAAGGTTAGTCTGGGCTACAGAATGAGACCTCATCCTAATAGACAAATACCTAATAAATAAGAATTAAGTGAAGCTAATTGGGGAAATGGAGGAATTTCTGGGGATGCAGCCCATAAAATCATGCTGCAGTGTGGACCCTCATTCCTCTTTCAAGCGCTCGTCTCTTCTCTAGGACAGAAAAGGGTTTTTTTTTTTTTTCTCAACACCTTGAGTTCTATGCCTGGTGCTTCTGGAAAATTAACAATACAGACTAGAGAAACATACAGAAATGTGTAGGCTATAGGTTCCACATGGCACAGGAGCATTCATAACGAAACAGACCTCAAGAAAAGGCTCAGCCTAGGGGAAGAATGGGGAGTCACGGGGAAATGGGATAATGCAAAAGGGTGCAAGTTAAGGGTGACCCCTGAGAAAAACTTGGCCATATCCATTCCTTCAGACTCCCCTTGGCATTTCTTCCTCTCGGGGTGATAGGCCAGGTATGGCGGGTCGTTCCTGTAACCACAGCACTCTAGGAGACCAAGGTGGGAAGGTTGAAACTAGTTTGAGGCCAGCCTGGGCTACCAGTGTGAGCTTGTCTCAACAAACACCTGTTCCTCATCCTTTGCTCTCCTCCATCCCCTGGTACAGGCAGAGCCTTGCCCATGAACATCTTCTGACTTGCTTCAGAGGAGACGGGGGAAGGCCAAGAGTCCTTCCTGCACCTCCATTCCTCAGACCCTTCTTCAGCTCAAGAGATTCAATACGCCAAGAAGTCATTTTGGGACCAGCATGGCCCGAAACCCATCACCTTTTTGGGAACCCCTGAGACGGTGGTCTACATCAGGACAGTCTGAAGTGGGTGCACGAGGGGTGTTTCATAGACTTGTTTCTGCCACATATGGAGAGCCTGAAGCAGGAGCCATGCTTATCCACGTTAGGTGTCCTGACTCTTATTCTATAATAGATACTCAGCAAATGCTATTAAGATGTTAATTCCCAAATTACTAGAGCAAATAAGAGCTCGTAACCTTCAGCTCCGTTCCAAAGCGGGAACAGATTGAGTTTCTCATCAGTAGTTGACATGGTACTGGTGTCTACAGCTCTCCTTCCAGACAGGAATGCTATGAAAGACTTTAAATACAGACCCTCTGACCACACGCCCATACACCGTGGTTCTGTCCTGTCTGTTACTAGTAACAGAGATGCTGAGGTCATACCTATGGACACATGCCTACAATACCACCCTTTAGCAAGGCGCGGCAGGAGGATACATGTTCAAGGCCAGCCTGGGGTAGAGAGACCTGGCCCACAACAAAAGGCACAAACAGAAATAAGCACCTGTGCATCTATATATGGTTAGACTCCTAAGAATAAACAGAAAGTTAAGGTAATAGAATTAAAAATGATACCACAAAATCTCCATTTTGGACACCTATATTGTTTTGATATCCGCAAGGACATGACTCCACCTGACACAAACTTGGAGACTCCCTTGTAGCCCTTGCCCATGAGAAGAGCCCTTAGGTGCACCTGAAGCACCTTGTCAACCCCTATAACTGCACCCAGCCTCTGAACCAAAGGAAACCCCAGCTCCTTCTAGACCCAGGTTCCGAACTTTCTATACTGGCCACAGAAGGGACCAAGGAGTGCACGTATACACACACACACACACACACACACACACACACACACACACACGGTTTCTCTGCATGGCCCAAATTCACATATTAACCTGGCAGAGTTCCTTTCTCGTCTCAGAAGTTCCTGCATGGGCCTTGCCCCAACGTCAGCCTCCCAAGGTCAGTCACTAAGTCTGGCTCAGCCACACAGCAAGCTGAACATCCTCGGCTATTAGCTCCTTCCTCCGAAGTTCACACTGACATGTCCCCTGGCCCTCATGGAAACACGAGTGTGTTATGAACGTGCTGGAGGGAACCAGCACAGGTCTGTGTGCGCTTCCATTCCCCTGCCAAGGCAGGACAGGATGCTCACTCACACTGTTGTGTGGTTTGAACAAGAGACGCCCACAGACACATCTGTCGGACATTTGGTCCCAAGCTGGTGGTGCTGATGGTGGAGGTGGTAGAAGCTTTGGGAAGCAGAGCCTCTCTGGAAGTGGGTCACAGGTGGGTATGACAGCGGTCTGCCTGTGAAGGTCATGCCTGGGCCCCCGTGTCTTCCTTTCTCTGCTTCTGACCCACCATGAGTGTCCTGCTTTCGATCCCATCAGGGAGTTCTGCTTCACCAAGCACTATGCACGAAAATCTGGGGAAGTATGGACCAAATCAAGTCATTATTCCTCTCAGACTGTTTGTCAGGTCTTGTGCTGGAATGGGAAAAACTCATACCCACCTAGAGTGCCGTGTAAGGAGACAGTCGGAAATCCACTACAGTGATCACCACCATCCTGATCTTGGAGTTCTCAACATCTGGGGCGATGGTAAATTACCTCCAAGGGTATTTTGTTACAGCAGCATAGATGGACTAACACACTGATGCATTTGGTCATCAATTGGCTCCTGTACTCACTGCCTTGGTCTGCAGGGTGGCACTACAAGGAGGGGCCGAGGGCCTTTAGGAAGTAGGGGCTAGTACAGCATCCTTAGGTCACTGAGGACACGTCCTCCAAAGAGATTGCGGGACTCCACCCATCCCCTTTGTCTGTTCCCTGCCTCTGGATATGGGGTGTTGGCACCTAAAAGTGCTTCTGCCGTGACTTGCCATCCTCACCAGAAGCCCAAACACATGGGGCCAGCTGGCCTTGTACCCTCCAGAGCCCATGCGCTAAAATAGAAATCTCTTTTACTTTGTGGGCCGATTGCCTCAAGTACTTTGTTACAGCGATGGAAAGCGGACTAATACCGGCACCGTGTCTTTTCATTGTCACAGGATCGTCCTTGACAACAGGGACTGGATCCTCCCAATTGCATCGCAAGCAATGGTACCTGGGGCTTCACACAGACCCTGTGCTGGGGAAATGCACATTGACTAAGTGAATGAATCGTCCCAGGCAAGCAGCGAAGCTTGTTCTAATTAGTGGCTCTGTAGACTACATAACAGTAGGTCCTATTACCTACCCTGGACAGATTTTAGCACCGAGCAGACAGACAGAGTTAGTTGTTACCTTAGCATCTGGACCCACTTAGACATAAACCTCCCGGCCAGTCACTAAGGATACTTACAGCTTTGGGACAGCTTTTCAAGGAAGGGCATGAGAAGGACCAGGGGAGTCTTCTCAACTCCAGATACCATCAAGATGCAGTCAGAGGAAATAGTTACTGAAGAATCAATGCCTCCGCTGGTGTCCACTGGCTATAGGTAGAAACATGTTTTCCTGAATCCTGTGCGTAGGCTGGACACACACACTGGCTCTGCATAGCTGCTCTGATACTGTCAATATCCTTCCCAAGCTGAACAGACATTTGTTCGTGTCTCCCAGGAATCGTGTCACACATAACCCCTAAGCAGGGATAATCACTCCATGACAACTGGTTTGTCACCTCAAGTAGCCAGGACTTCTTTGAAACACTTTGCAGAGCCAGAAGACAGACAAATGACCACCAATCCATACTTTAACCAAGACTACTTGCTCACACACATCTCACAGACGCTTCCCCAATTTTCCCCGTTGAAACCTGAAGATGCTGATGTTGGCGCTGAAGATGGTCTGAGGTGATTATTCCATCTTCTCCAAATGGACATATTGATTTTTTTTAAAAGAAGAACTTTACTGCTTGTGCTATTTGTTTTTATGTTAACCCAACACAGCTGGAGTCGTTCTGGAAAAGGGAACATCAAGGGAGAATGCCCTCACCCAGTTCACCTCTGGGCAAGCCTGTGGTGCACTTCCGATGGGTGTGGGAGGGCCAGCTCACTGCGGGCAGAGCCACTCTTGGGCTCAGGCTAAGCAAGCTAAGGAGCGCAAGCCAGTAAGCACACTGCTTCACAGCCTCTGCATCCGTTCCCACCTCCAGGGTCCTGCCCTGGATGACCGACTACAAGCTGTAAATGGAAAGAAGTGGTCTCCTCTCCAAGTTGCTTTTTGGTTATGATGTCTTACCACTGTAACAGAAAGTCTGAGACAGCCTTTCGCCATTGCTGCTGTTGGCTTTCTCTGGGGCACGTAGACAGTCAGGACATGTTAGAACCTCTGGAGGTAGGACCTAAGACCATGTGTAAAATGTCACCAATTACTTTCTCAGTACATCCTTTCTTTGTGTGTGTGTGTTTGGTGTCTCAGAGGTCTTTGATCCTAAGTGTGATCCAGGAAAGTAGAGAAGAGCCTCCCTCTCTTCATCAAACAGAAGGAAGATGGCGGTGGAAGGAGATTCTACATTTAGCTCAGAAGTGCATTGCCAGGCAGACGGATTTCGGGAAAGAATGTTGGACACTGAGTACCAGGGCCTGGATTCCCCTTAAATGATCTGTCTGTGAACCGCTGGGAAGAGATATTTTGGTTCCAGGATCACTGCTCTCTTGGGTCTGATTCACCTTTCTCCCATCAGTGGCAAAACATTTCCTGAGACTTGAAAAGGTTTGTTGAAAACCCAGAACCCTGGTTTTTGACAAACACACATCTCTTTATGCAATGGCTTTTAATGAAAGACATCAAAGATTTGTTTCAAGTGAAAAAAACCTGTTCCCAACCCCACTCCTACCCTGGCCTTTCACCCAGTCCACAAACCAAAGAATACTATTCTTGGAGCCATTACCACATTGCCATCTGCTGGAGTCTGACCCTGATCCACTCACCATCTGCTTGAGCCAGAACTGGGTCCCAGGACATCTCTAGTCCAACCACCGAGCTTGAGCTTTCTTTAAACTTTATCCTTAAAATGTCTTTAAGACTCTTGGTTGGTTTTTGTTTGGTTGCTTTGTTGCTGCTTTGGTTTGATTGGTTGGCTTGGTTTTTTTTTGCCCCCCCCCATTGGTTACACGAGATCTTGGGTAAAGAATATATTAACTAAACTTGTCTTGATTTCACCACTATCATAAAAAACTCAATCTTTATTTAAATTTGGAGGCAAAACAGGAATCAGCATTATGATGTGAGACACATTTAAAGGGTAGAATATACTGAGGATTAAGTATTATATTTTCCATAGACTAATAGCCAGGCTTTAAAAAAAAAAGTCAATATGGGTGGAAGGATGATAGGGCAGGAAGAAAACCCTACCCCTCCAAGCATCCTTCCCCCAAAGAACCTAATTCAAGGTCAGGTAGGAAAGTCAGGCTCTCCTGGTGGAGCCACTGGTGTGTCTGAGCCACAGTGAAGCCACTGGCATGCAGCAGGATTTTGATCACTCACTAGAATTAGCACACGATTGTGGCATCCCACAGAGTAGAAATTGGCAAGAATGACCTGGGAAGTGTCCCTTTAATTCTACAGAAACCAACCCCCTCTTCCGACCTCCATGGGCACCAGTCACATACATGCAGGTAAAGCATTTATTCACATCAAAATGAAATGCTGTGTGGCTCAAATTCTCTTCCAGTATCGGATCATTTGGAGGACAGGAAGTTGAGGCTCATCAAACAGCAGCATGCCTGTGAAGCACACCGGGGCTTTGTTAAAACAGAAATCCCATTCAGTACATCTACCAGGAATCAGGGTGTTGTACTCCTCTTTGTGTGTGTGTGGGGGGGGGGTGCGTGTGCATGCCTCTGTGTGTGCATGCACGTATGTGTCTGTGCTCATACGAGGGTGTCTGTGTGTGCACATGTGTGTGTATGTGCACATACGTCTGTCTGTGTGTAGCAGCCAGAGGTCAACCCTGGGCATCTTCCTTAGTCACTGCCTACCTTCATTTTTGAAACAGGGTCTCACAGAACCTGGAACTAACTCTCTGATTTCACCAGGCTGATTACCCAGTGAGTCCAAGATCATCCTAGGCCAACCTCTCAGGACGATTACAGGCACGTGTGTACTCCCGAACCTGGCTTTTTATGTGGGTTAAGGAACTAAGCATCAGTCCTCAGGCCTTCTCCTACAGGGCCATCTCCCAGCGCTCGGGTGTCTGCATTTCTTACATGCTACGGGGGAGCTGACAATGCTAACTGGTCCACAGACCCCTCTGCCTGAGCACAGACCTGCGAGCAAGGATATGAGCTAGACTGGGCAATCAGCAAAGAAAAATTTTACATGGAGTGCAGGTGTGCATGTGCGCGTGCATGTGTGTGTATTCATGTGTGTGTGTGCATATGTACAGGGGGCGCTTACTCCGAAAGATACTCGGGAGGAACATGCGTGGGACTCCCATGAAGAACAGTGAGCAACTACCACCTCCACCTTTTCTTGTGAGTTTCTGAAAGTCCCTGGCAGCAGACCCCTAGTGACAAATTCACTCAGGCAGGCCTGTCTGAGCCCTACACTGCACCCCAAACTTCCCCAGGGACCTCTCAGCCTTCTCATACTGGGGCAGGGCAGGAGGTAGGAAATGAAATCTGGATGCCAGCAACTGTGAACTGAAAATCATTTGTGGGAAAAAGCTGCATCTGGTTTAAATGCAGACCTTTAGGTCAGCATCTCTGCACACCACACGGTGACTGCCCGTGTCCTGTCAGGCACCACAGGCAGCCCCGAGACGGAGTACACCTGTATGCATGGGAAAGCCTGTGTGCTGTACCAGCAAGTACTGTATCACTTACGTGTCCCAAGCATCCCTGGTTTTTGGTGTATGCAGGGTTCTTGGAAACAGATTTGTGTTTTGAGATTTGTTTGTTTGTTTGAAACAAGGTCTCGCTATGTAGCCCTGTCTGTCCTGGACCTCACTGTGTAGACTAGGCTGGCCCGAGGCTCAGCGATCCACCTGCCCCTGCCTCCTGAGTGTTGGGATTAAAGGTGTGCGCCACCGTTCCTAGCCCTGCTTTGGGTTTCTTATAGTGCAAATCTTTAGAGCAGGATTTTCAAAACTATGTATGATTGAGAACTTCACTCCTGAATACAGAAATACGACCGACCACAGATACCGCATCCCCCATATCCCACTCAACACACCCCGCCCAACTTCACGCCTTTTCTTCATAACCCACTAAGTCCAGTCAGTACTGACCACCTTACACCAAGATGTTTAATATTATTTATTTATTGGTTAAAAGTTCAAGCTTTGCCAAACATCTTTCCCTTGAAGATCACAACAGCTACTTCACTTTTGTTTTCTTTTGAGACAAGGCCTTCTATGTAGCCCTGTCTAACATGCAGGTAGCTACAGATCCCTGATTGACCTCAAACTTGCACTCGCTTCTTGACTCTGCTTCCTGAGTGCGGAGATTACGGGCAGGAGCCTCCAGGACTGGCCACAAGAATTAGTTAAAAAAAAAAAAAATTATGGGTCACCAAGATGGCTCACTCAGTAGGCGAAAACAAAGCTACTATGACTGACTACCTGAGTTCAACCTCTGGGGTGTATATGGTATAATGAAGGAGAGGACTGACTTCTGTGGGCCGTCCCTTTAACCTCCACAAACACATGACATGCATGCGTGCATGTTTGCGTGCACACACATATACATACACACACACACACAGTGTGGGCTGTCCCTCTAACCTCCACAGACACACCATGACATGCACACACACACACAGTGTGGGCTGTCCCTCTAACCTCCACAGACACACCATGACATGCATGTGTACCCACACTCACACACACACACACACACACGGTGGGCTGCCCTGTAACTTCCACAGGCACATCGTGACAACCATGCATGCACGTGTACACACACACACACACACACACACACACACACAATTTAAGAAGAAAAGACAAACTGCAGGAATTTTTCTCCTGCATTTAGTTCATCCTCATCCTTGTATCCACAAAGGCACGGGGTCACCCAGGCCCTTTTCAGCATTTTTATTGTTGGACAGGCATTTACAACGTTCCATTCATAGACCTAAAAACATAAAAATAGACCTTCTTTCAGCTTATAAAAGAAATATATAAGAACTTTGGACATAGACACATCATGACCTTATGTACAAGAGACAATGGCACCTGTCTGAGCACCAGGCGTTCCAGTATTTTCCGACGGACGTGCTGCAGGGAGACTAGAAAATGCGACTACTCGGTGCCTCTGCTTCAGGTTTCCATCTGGACGCAATCGACCCCGAGATGACAAGAATACAAAGGGCATAGAAACCATTCTAAAGCTTTTTAAGAAAACCAGAAGATATAGCAAAAACTTTAATAGAATAAAACTTTGAAAAGATCAAGCTCCAAGCCCTGGAAACCCGAAAGGGGGGAGGAGAGGGCGGGGAGAGCGGGAAAGCAAGCAGGGCGGGGGCTTAGAGCAACGTGTTCTCAACTCTCTATCTGGAAATATAAAGTCATAACTGATTCTTATAAAATATAATTGCTAAAGCTACTATAAAATTCAGGTCTTTAAAGTACCTACTGATGTATCAAACACCAAATAGATATATATAGATATATATTTTTTTTTATTTCCAAAAAGAAAGTTTTCATATTATTTAAACCCTTCTTAGGGAATGGATATCATGAAGTGGGGAGGAGGAGGGAGGAACACAAAGCTATAAACCTTTTTTTTTTTTTTAAAAAATGAAAGTGCTCTAATGGGTTTTTGCTCTTTCTATTTGGACATCCATTTAGAAGATTAGGCCCCTTAGCAAGTTTACCCTGTTTCGTTGGCATGAAGTAAGTGTTACCCATAAAGGATGTTTCTGAAGAGGTTCTGAGATTTGGTCATGGACTGTCAGGGAAGGGGGAAGTCACCTATGGATGAAGATGCAGTTTTGATGGGGAGGAAAATAAAACCCAATGATCGTCATGGCAACCCACAAGGAGGGGGCTCCCCTCCCCTGCCATGTGCAACAAACATACACACACACAGCCCCATTCCCTGTCCCTGCCATCCAACCAAACTCCATCTCAAATATAGATTCATACATTTAAAAAAAAAGTTTATTCTTAGCGTGAGCTTCTTGTTGGCCATTTCATATATAAATATAAAGTCCTCGTGCCTTGCTCGCTCTGCAAAAGGCTATATCCTCATCTTCAGACTGAGTTACACCTAACACTGTAAAATTCTCATCTCTTTGTGCCCCTGCATCTCAAGGAAAATACAAAAAAATAGTGTTTTTTTTTTCTCTCTCAGTGATAAATTTGGATCTCTTTCCCAAGAGTTTGGCATCTTTATAATTCTCTGCAAAACTAGAGCTTTCAAACACTGACACAGAATAAGACCAGCTACAGACATCAACAGAAGAGAAAGAATAAAAGGCTCATCAAACAGAAGCGACCACCCTAGCCTCACACATTCTTAAAATACACAGATATTCTCAGACGCTGAAGGGGGAGGAGTCGGAACCCTGCAGGCTGGACAGAATTTTCCATTTGCTCCGCTGTTTGGTGTGTGTTTGAAGGTGGTTGTCCCCCAGCTAGAAGACTGCATTCAGAAAGGACAAGCTGTGACATCTGTGTGTATGCTACTTTGTCACTCTGATCCTTTGCTTCGACTGCTGGGGTGGGGACAGTTTGATCTCCAGTGCTATCGATTCTTTGTTCTAATTCTTCAGGCCCTGATGAACTGAGAATAAATAAAAGCCCTTGGCAATATACAGACGATAGGACTCGAGCTCAGTTGGGATTCTGAACAATTCTTTCTGATGTCATTAAGAATGATAAGGGTGGGTGGCTGCATGGCTTCAGACCCGAGTCAGCTGCCAAAAATCGGTGTGCAAGAGTGCGACCTAAGGGGACATTCTCGTGGACGGCACAGGAGGGGGAGCAGAGTGAGGATGGGGCCGGCGTCGTATCTACACACAGTCTCGAAAGAGACGAGAGAGTCAGATCTCAGTGTTCAGTTTCCTGGAGGGGGCAAAGTCTTCACGCCTAACCCAAATGACTTCCTCGCTTGCTCTCTCCAGGCCTCCATTGATGCCCGACAGGGCCGCTTGCTTCTTGAGCTGCGTCATGCGGGAGGCGTGGCTATCGAGGGTCCTCCGTCCTCGGGCCCGCTGACTGATGGAGGCAGCCTGAAGCTGCTCCTGCAGGTCTGTGTCCTCTGAGGCGCCCTTCACGGACTCACAGAACTCGTCATCGTCACTGAGGATGTCTGTCTCCTTGATGTCATCCTGCTCTTCATACTGAGCAAGATCAAACTGTTCCTCTACCCATCGGTCAGTGTCCCCGCCGCCGGGGGGCTGCTGGGGCTCTTTCTCCGGGCTGCTAGCCGACACGGCATCGGAATCAATGGTAAACCTGTTTCGAGCCAGTCGCCGCCTCCTCCTCCCAAGAGACTTGCTTGGGGCAGACACTGCACACACACACAAAAATATAAAAATAAACCCCCACATGCTTTACCATGAGATGAAAATCCAGCAAGCAAGGAAAAGGAACATAAAGAGTAAATGGGCTTCAGGGGTTTCAGGTCTAGCCCTTACCATTCTGGTACCTGACCTGCTCAGATCGCTAAACTAGAGGATGCTGCTATAAGGATGGTCCAGAGAATAAATAAGGGGTGAGGACTGACAACGCTAGAGGATGCTGGGAAGGAAACAAACCACTCTAACCAGTGCACCCACAAAACAGGCAATCCAGACGCCTGCTGCTGCCCTCCACCCTGGGTCAGTGACTGTCATCAACACAGCTGTGCCCAGAGATGTGGAGGTTCCCCAGGGTTATCCCAGGGTCATTTAGCTAGAAGAGAGGTCTTTAGGAAGCCTGAGAGAAGCTTCTAGGATTTTGTTATGTGTCGATACCACTGTGCTGTCTGGAAGACTAGGCTGGACACTTCTTTCTTGGGACCTGAACAAAAGGTTTCTTGAGGACCTGCAGTGAGACAGAGGGAACCATATTCTCTTGGACACCATATATAAAAAATCAGCCACCAGAGACACAGAGCTACCAATCCGCTTTTTGTGCCCTTTCTGATAAGGTCCAATATGACTCTGAGGCTACGCAAACACAGCCTCAGTCCCAGCGCCTAACTCCATGCTGTGAATCGCCAATTCTGCTACAGTGCAATTAAAATACCAGCACCTGAGTGGGATGAGAAGCACAGACACCACTCCAGCACCAGGGAACAAGGGCCATGAAAAGCTCAAATTTTGCAGTTTATTCATTTACCCCACTGGCCTCTGGGAATCAGGATTTCTAAAGACAAGCACACAAACAGTGCAATGTATCCTCCCAGCACACACGTGTGTGCGCGCACACACGCACAAACACACACACTGGCTCTCCTGGAAACGATGCCACTTCTCCTGGAGGAGTTTAGTGGCTGTTGCATTGGGCACACTGAGGTGCAATGCAACCCAGGCTTTCCATGGAAGAAGCGCTTCACAGACCAGTCAGGAGCTGCTGTCCCGAACCCCAAGTCTCCACAGCTGTGAGACTGCCTCGGACCTGCCAGAGATCCCTGTTGCCAGCGTTCCAAGTGCTCCATTTCCTCCAAACACAGAACAGATGGGCGGTGCTCTTGTTTAAATACGAACAAACCCAGGCCAAAAGGGAGGAAATGAAAAACCACTTCCTCACTGGGAAAAGGCAAGAACATCTCTTCACGTTGAGCCTAACCCCGCTGCA
The DNA here is from genome assembly GCF_014885135.2 of Alexandromys fortis. Taxonomy (NCBI): domain Eukaryota; kingdom Metazoa; phylum Chordata; class Mammalia; order Rodentia; family Cricetidae; genus Alexandromys; species Alexandromys fortis. The sequence goes on from NW_026068033.1 coordinate 319,210, forward strand.
GTACAGCCTAGCTTTCCCTAGCCTTTGAATGACACCAGTTCACTGTTGGCCTGCTGGAAACATGTGCATGATCTTCATGATGAAGTATTTAGGGGCCAGGTGTGCTCCTGTCTGCACCTTTGAAATGTGTCGAAGTAAGATGGCACGTGTAGATGGCAGATGGGTGGGCCATGGTGACAATACAGCAAATGTTAATTATAGAATATAGACAGAGGTACGAATTCTTCTAGCTGCTCCATGGGTCTCAGCTCTTGGCTGAAGTCATCACACCTAGAGCAAGCACGGAGGGAGGGCATTTGACTGCTATCTAAGCTGCACACACGTCCTACGAAAGGCAGAATGAATCGGGGTTGTCTGTCCTTTCTGAAAAGAACACTGAGTCACTTAGCTGTCCCTCCTGGGTCCCTCTCAGTCTCAGGGAGACAGTCTTTGCCTGAGCCTCCGAAGTGCCATCTTATAAATCATTGGAACACGGATGCTGGATGATAGGGAATTACTTCAAAAGCTGGGGGAATACAAATGGTTTTCAGCCAGAAAAGAGCCATTGGGCAGGAAAAAAAAAATCGGACAAAGCTAGCAGCTATGATATCACTATGATATCACAGCTTTCTCCTGACAGTCATAACGGTCTAGGGCAGGTGGTGTGTTCTTCTTCTATTTCCAAGAACGTCTCAGTAGAAAGACTTTGGCAGACCCTATAGACAGAATATGCTTGTGTGTGTGTATGTGTTTTTCTCCTTTTCCTTTTTGCAAGTGCACTTCTGAATTTAGGTTCCTAAGTTAACAACAGAAGTCTAGACATTAGTGGCTAGGGTCCCTGAGGCTGGGGTATATTTCCCAATTAAATATCCCTCAGTAGACAAGGGCAGCACAGAGAACACTTGAACAAATTTCTCTATCGCTGGAAAGTGATGAATTGCTTTTACAGGGGTACACCTTGAGAAATTGGGGGTATGAATATATTATGGCTCTCAGGCTATTTATTTGAAGAACCTTACAGTTTGCGGGTATTGGGTTAGAGGTTTTCAATAAGCCTATCAACTGGCTGAAGAACAGACATAAGGTAGCCACTGCCAACATCCATTAAACTCAAGATATCTAAAGCGTGTAACAGCCAGCATCAAGGTAGGTCATGCCTACAAAGTGTACAGTGAGTTACAGCTCTTCATGAACCTCTACACCACAACTGAGAACTATCTGGTGGAGAGGCAGTTGGACCAAGGGCAGAAAGCTTTTTTGCAAATGTAAAGGCAATTTCTTTCACTGGACCCCTCCCTGAAAAAGTCTGGGCTGCATCTTAGGAAAAGATGAGAATGTTGGTATCATGAAACCCAGTGTTGGGGAAGTATCACTCTTTCTGGTATGTCCTATTGCCATTTGCACATTTGCACAGACTCCAAGTGTTCCTTCCTCACTGCTCCCCGAGACATGGGACAAGTCCTCTAAGAGTCGACTGGGGACCAGCTCAGATCCCCATTCTTCCCAGCAGCAACTGAAACCTTCCCCGGATTAACACCGAGACTGACACTGAAGCTGCAGGCGCAAAGCGGGGTCAGCATCTTCTGCATCATCTGGCCTGGCACACCTAGCATGCCTGAGCATGAATCCGCACTGAGAACAGGCTGTGTCTTCTGCCAGACTGTGAAGTCGCTGTGTTCTCACAACAGGGGGCTAGGACCTTGCTGACACTGAGCTCACTGATTTTACTAAACAAAGCTGGCTGTCATGCAAAGCAGTGATTCTCATTCCATAAGCAGGCCAAGAGGACCCCTTCCCAAAGAGGATGCACTGGCTTGCGGGCTCGGCCAATGACAGAGGAGCTCACCGGCCAATAGGAAGGCAGCAAGGGAAGGCTGAGGGAAGAGAAAGAAAGGAAACAAAGGGAAGAGTCCCCAGGACCCCCCAGGAAGGAGACAAGGCAATGAGTCTCACACTGTGGAAGAATGTACCCTACATCAGCCCCCGGAAGGTCACATCTAACTCTGGCTCCCTGGGGTCCTACAGTGGAGTTGGGGTGACAGGGATCTTGTAGGTCTGAATCCCCACAGTACCTGCCCTGTTCATGGCTGGCCTGGCGCCTTTAAGCGCACACAATCTCTTGCCTCCAAAAGGGACATACTGCTGGGATGAGGGAAGGCTTTCCGTTTTGAGGAGCTGTCTTCTGTGTTTATCTCGAAGGATCGAATGCACAGCCTTCAGGAAATCCTTTCGGCTCTCTGGGGAGCTATGAGAAGAAGATTTACACACGTTAGAAAGCCAGTACTCAACAAAGGGAATTTATAATGCCGTCAGGTACAGTCAAACAAATCTCGCCAAGGGCAACAGTGGAAGAGGCAATGACTCCAAAGTCTATGCTTAGCTCCCTGCTTAGGGCAGAGGTAAAAACACAATCACCGTCCCTTCATGCTTTGTCAATCATTTTCTGCAGCCAACCAGGGACAGAGGCCCACCGAAGACGAACAGAAAATGGACAAAGGTGTTTCATCCCAGGAACTTGCCAAACTCTTTATACTCAAGCCGCAGTTTTACATGTAACATGTCATCAAGGAAAAGTGAACCAGGAGACTGCTGCAGGTTTGCAGAACACCCACAATGCTATCCCTATGTGCACGCTCTCGCCTGTGAAAAGCTCCCCTTCCCACGGTCTGATCCACACATGAGGTATTAAGGCTAGTTCTCACAGCAGAAAAACAGCTTCTAGGCAAGAGCTGTTTCAGGTCAGTATGTGTGTGTGCGTACACATATGTACTCATGCACTCACACACACGCACACACACAACAACCTTCTGAGACAGGGTCTCACTCTGTAGCCCCGCTGGCCTGGAACTTGAGATTCCCCAGCCTCTTCATGACGAGGCTGCAGGCATGCGCCGCTCACTGGGCCTGACAAAGTGCTCACAGCTGTCACCTAGGATTATTTATAAACAGTAAGCCCAGAACGGCATAAAACTCAGCACAAACAGGACAGCGTGAGGAAAATCCGGAAGCCTCTGACTTCTGACAACTTTCTAAAGCCCGGCCCTTTGACGGCCCCAGGAACCGACAGAGAGGTGAGAGGGCAAACACGGAATGCGGGTCGTGGTCCACCTGGATGTGGATACTGGAAATGGCCAATGCTCTAGGCAAAGAATCCTCTATTGGTTCTGGCTGCTCTCAGTTTGAGGAAGGAGGCAATGAGCATGAGGCCTGCAGCACATTTAATGTTTGATAAATGCACCTTCTTACTATAGTAGCAGTAACACGATTCATCAAATATGAATATTTAAAGTCAAATAGGATTGCATCTGCCATTTTTAATATTTCTAGAGGAAAAGATAGAGGAGGAGAAAGTAGAGGATGAAGGAAGGAGAAGGAATAATTAATAATTACAATAAATAAGAAAAACCCACATTATAGGTCACTTGGAATCTGCCTGTGGTCAACAGAGGTCAAAGCCCTCTGCATTGAAGGGTCTCTAGTGAGGCCTTCAGTCACTACTCATACAGCGGACTCTCAAGAGATGAGCAAGCAATGTACCCAAGTACCACACAAGCACCCCAAGGCAACCTCAACCACCGTGCTCTCCAGAGAGCAGACACGGGAGGAATGCACTCTTCAGAATGCTCGCTACATCTGAAAGCCCCGTTTTCTTTTAGAAAGCTGGCAAATTAACCAGGCTCCTGTCTGTGTCCTAAGGAAAGCAGTTTTCATTTACACAGTTGCTATTATTCGGCCAGTGTGAACTCTCTGAGAGGAGGCACAGGCTGGTCTACAGGACAGAGACAGAAGGAGGTCAGTCCCTCGTCCAGAGCACGCCTTCCCGGAACCTGGCTTACCTGCAGCAGAGGTGGAAGACCCGTTCTGGCCTCCCTTCTGATTCTGACTTCACGTGGACAATTTCGCACACAGCATTAGCTTCCGCATCTAGGTAAGTAAAAATAATGTCAGGTTAGGCATAGTTTAGTAGACTTTATTTACCGTTTTTACCGATGGATTTTTCGTGCTTGATATCTGCTAAAACAGAGCAAGGCATCCTATCCTGAGACCAAAGTTACTTCACCCCAACCCTGAGCTAAAGAGACGGGCACTAGAAGCTCAGTCAGTGCTGTAGAAACAACGCAACAGCACATAGAATGGGCTGGAGAGATGGTGAGGTGGGTAAGAGTTTGAGGTTCTAGCAGAAGACTGGAGTAAAGTTCCCAAAACACACTGAGTGACTTACAACCACCTATAACTCCAGCTCCAGAGGACCTGACCCCCTCTTCCGGCCTCTGCATGTACCCTACATTTGAGAGCGTGTGGGTGTGCATGTGCACAAACGCTCACACAAATAAAAACGTAAAATACATCTTCATAAAACACTGTGGAAATCTTCTAGATGGTCTAAAACAGCAGATTTCAACCTATGGGTCGCGACCCCTTTGGGGTCTAAGAGTATCAGAAAACAGATATCATAACAGCAGCAAAATTAGTTATGAAGTAGCAATGAGAATTTTGCGGCTGGGGGTCGCCACAACATGAGGAACTGTGTTAAAGGGTCGCAGCATCAGGAAGGCTGAGAACCACGGTTCTAAAAGGATACAATGAAGAAGCTATTCTGCTCTGACAGCCTTCAGATGAACTAGTTCAGTTAGGTGCTAAGTTCTTCCAGACTAAACAGTGCCTAGGACTCCAGGACTTCATCGGACAAAGGGCCCAAGGAGGTCAGTACTGGCACATGTTTTGGGAGTCTGCTCCTTATGTGACCACACCTAACACCCAGATAGGCTACCCAGGCAACTTAAACAGACTCCTCCCCTAGCCGCCCCACCTCGTCCACTGAAAAGCAAACATGTGCTAAGAAAAAACAGTTAACACCCATGAATTTACTATGAGTACACACATGCACACACACACATGCACACACACGTACACATGCACACACACATGTACACATGCACACGCACACATGTACACACGCACGTGCACGCATACACGCACTACAAGTGAAAGCCAAAGAACAGCTTGTGAGATTCTGTTCCTTCCTTCGCTGTGTGGGTCCTGCAGATCAAACTCAGGTCACCATTGCTGGCGGCGAGCACCTTTACCCGAAGAGTCAGCTACTGTTGTTTGAACTCACGGGGGCAGAACCCGTGGATGCACAGGGCCGGCTCCTCTGCCTGGAGCTGTGTCCTGCCGACAATACTGCACTATGTTAAGTCATGAACTAAGGGTTCGTGAAAGGAGCCATTCACTGCAGACACGCACACACCTCGATGTCTCTGTCTCACCCTGTGGTTCAGAAGCCTGGCCACGAACCCTTCCCTGTGGCTCCATCAGCCAACTCTCCATCTGCCAAAATTCCCCAAACTAAGACCGAACTCAAACTGCAAGTACTGATTCTTGAATTCACTGGAATGTACCTCATAATGTAACATTGTGGCCAGCCTTTTTAATTCAATTAAAATATGCTTTTATCTAGAAGGCTTTAAATTTGATTTGAATGAAAGAAACAGAGGTTGGGAGAAGAAATGTCACTATCACAAAGACTGCTTTGTTTTCAGAATGTGGAGTCTTTATGTGTCTAGTCCTTAATTAAGGCAAAATTCCTGACTTAGAAGCCTACAGCTTGCCACAGAAACCAACCTCCACATTTATAAACCTGGTATGAGGAAATGCAATCAGATTAACTCATAAGTCTATGACATTTAAAATAAAGACACCAGAGAATGGAGAGATGGCTCATCACTTAAGATATCCAACTGTTCTTCCAGAAGACCCAGCTTCATGTCCCAGCACCCACATGGCCGCTCACAACTTAACTCTAGCTTCAGGGGATCATGGCGTACAGAATACAAGCCAACAATTTTTTTTTTTTTTTGGATTTTCGAGACAGGGTTTCTCCGTAGCTTTTTGGTTCCTGTCCTGGGACTAGCTCTTGTAGACCAGGCTGGCCTCGAACTCACAGAGATCTGCCTGCCTCTGCCTCCCAAGTAGTGGGATTAAAGGCATGTGCCGCCACCACCACCCGGCGCCAACAATGTTTTTAAATTAACACAAAACAATTTTTAAAAAGAGATACCACTAGCATTTAAGCGTCTAAACCTCAAAATACTATCACAGCTGCTAGGGGGACCTATGATCCAAAAAGCACCTGCAAATTTCCCTATAAAGCAAGTTTGAGGAGCAAACCACCCCAAATCACATAGAACAATTCTGAAGAAAACACATATAGTCCTCTCACTTACTTGGTTCACTCATTCATTTGTTAACTAGTTAATAAATGAAGCTGCTTAAAAAGAAGTCGGCCAGTGAGCATTCTAGATGGAGACCAGAGGAGCCCACAAGCCCCTACCCTAGCTGAGCAGCGACTGGGAGTCCACGTTCTGGCAAGGGAGAGTCGGTTTTCTTTAAGGACGTGGTCCTTGGTAGGTCTGCCATGTCCCAGTAGATGGCCCCAGAGTATAGGCAGCACAAACTGGACTTGGTGAGTTACTGGGTTGTTTTTGCTTTTGTTTTTAAAGAGGGCAAGAAGTTGGGAGGGGTAGTGGGGGTAGATCTGGGGATATTTGAAGGGGCATGAATATAATCAAAATATTTTGTATTAAATTCTTAAAGACTTAATGAAAGGGGTCTGGGGAGATGGCTCAGCAGTTAAGAGCACTTGCTGCTCTTGTTGCAGAGGACCCAGCACCCATAAGGTGGTTCACAAACACCTGGAACTCAGGTTCCAGAATATCTAATGCTTTCTTCTGGTCTCTAGAGGCACAGCCAGGCACATGGAGGGCGAACATACATGCAGGCAAAATACCCATGCACATATAATACATCTTTAAGAAAATTAATAAAACTATACATAGTTCTGTTTTCTATTAATAAATGAGGCAATGGAGATGGAGGGAAGAGTTATTAAAGCACAGGAGGTAAGAGACAGGCTGGTAGACCCAGAAGGAATATACAACAATTCACACGCATATAAGAAATAATGGGAACCCAGGGCCAGAGAGATGGCTTAGCAGGTGAGGGTGCCTGCTGCCAATCATGATGACTTCTGAGTCCCACACGGTAGAGAAAGAGAATCAATTGCTGCAGTTGACACGGCTCATGTGAGCACCCACAGACAAACATACAACATGGCACATGCGTGCATGCACAGACAAACACACAACGCGGCGCATGTGTGCACGCACAGACAATACACACAACATGGCACATGCGTGCACGCACAGACAATACACACAACATGGCACATGTGTGCATGCACAGACAAACACACAACGCGGCGCATGTGTGCACACACAAACACACAACGCGGCACATGTGTGCACACACAAACACACAACGTGGCACATGCGTGCATGCACAGACAAACACACAACGCGGCACAGGTGAGCACCCACAGACAAACACACAACGCGGCACATGTGTGCACGCACAGACAATACATACAACCCATTACTATAAACGAGAAGAAATGGAGACCTGGCACACATGGGGCTCACCTGCAGTTGGCAGAGCTCGTACTTGCAAAGCTTCGGTAGGGATCATGTGACGAAACCGGAAAGGGTCCCACTCCTCGTAGACTGACAGCCTGTGAGAGCCAACCTGCGGGAGAGAAGCAACCCACTGTTTTAGAGCAAGCCACCGACCTAAACCAGCTCCCGTGCTTTTTCCGTCAGCGGCAGACTCGGGAACCCAGTACAAGCCCAAGGAACATGACATCCCTTCATGCATTTCGGTTTCACCCACAGATGTGAGAGGCTGCATGATAAGATGTTGTGCAAATGGCTTTGCTAATTAAATGCAGAAGTGGAGGGGGATCTCACACAAAAATGAGGACACTAGAGAAGGGCTGAAGTGGCCTTAAGAGTGTTCTGGCTGTGGGAGACTTGCATGCTCTGTCCGTGAGCCTATCTGCTGGAGGAAGCCAGGCAGGACCCCGAGAGGGCTTCGGAACACTCACGAGGGAGGGAAGAGGCTTTTGCTGACAAGGGTGGAACCATGCAGACACACGTGAGAAGCAGACAGAGGCACTTGGAAACTATGGACGACGTAAGGACACTTACAAGTTTCTTCTTCTGCTTCGAACCATCCTTATACACGAGGACCACGGCAGTTTTGAAGACTGCAAGTAAAGATAAGAAAAGCAGTCACAGTGTGAAATGCACGGGCTTCCCGACCTTGACTGTGCCCACTTAGGGCGGTACTCTACAGCGAGTTAGGAGAGCACGGAGATCCCCGTGCTGGACGGCCACCCACCTGGACCGCGTTTACCACACCCGAAAGTCAAAGCCTGCTGGGGGAAACGTTTCTGCCTTTAAGTAGAGAAAGCCTAAATAAATGGAAATACCCTCTACCAAAAGGGGGGGGGTTAGCTTCATTATTTTAAGGTTATAACTTAGCTGTGGGAACTGGAGTAGCTGGAGGACCAGTGCAAAGGCCTCTAATAAACTGCTTGAGGTCATTTGCATTTATGCAAATGAAGTTCCTCTCTGTTTATCTCCTCTATATCTAACCTCGCGGTGTTTATGATTCAGGAACTATTTTTTTTTTTTTGACCTAAGGAAATGAAAATGAGTCCATTAAACAGAATATAACCCCAATTCTTCCCAACAGAGTAAGCCCCTTTGGAACAAACACAGTCTTCTTATGTTTTTAAATGGGGTGGGAAGGTACAGTAGGGTTATGTATAGCCTTCCTCCCAGAGAATTCCTTAAGCAATGCCAGGCAGGATTAACATGGCAGGGATCCAAAAGGACACACAGCTTCACCTAGAAGGGATGGAAACGGGACTCCAGGCCATCCTGGTCCTTTGTGTCAGCCTCTGCCGTAGTTTAAATGCCCGTTTTCCCTAAAACCCTGTATGTTGAAACTAATCCCAGACTGTGGTGGTTTCAATGCGAAATGCTCCCCTTAGGCTTGGGTATTGAAACACTTAGTGCCCAGTGGGCTGCCCTCTTTGGGTGGTTACAAAACCATTAGGAGTTGGGGCCTTGCTGGAGGAAGTACGTTCCTGGGGTAGACTCCTACAGTTACGGTCTCGACCCCCTTCCAGTTTGCTCTGCCTGCTTCCTGGATGTGGCCGGGGGTGTGGTCTCTCAGCTCTGCTCCCGATGCCTGCTGCCACGCTTTCTCTGCCACAGCAGACTCTCCCTCAGGAACCACAGGTCAAGACAAACCCTTCCTTCTACAAGCTGCCTCAGTCGTGAGTTTTACCACAGCCACAAAAGAGTAACTACTATACTAACTAGAGGGAGGGGCTCCTGGAAGTGACAGGCACAGGGATCAGCCACTGTGAATACAGTCCGTGCTCTAGAAGACAGGCTCAGGAGATGTTTTGTCTTCTCTGACATCTGAGCATAGCTAGAAGGCATCTGAGAAGTGGGATCTGGTTTCCCCGATTCTGCTGCCACAACACCCAAAGAAAGTCTTATTCTCTCAGCCTGAGGCATGGTCTAGACGTGTGGGAGCTGGAGGAGACTGTACGTCAGACATGATACGTGATGGGGCACAGGCTCTGAGCCTCTGGAGACCACCACAAACTACCTGGCTGACTTGCCAAGTTGCATCGGGAAGGACAGGCTTCCTGTCAGAATACGAGCACTCTGCGTGCCTCTTCTATGCGCTACGATATTGCTCTACCCCTTGACCTACGGCCTTGAGCCCTAAGATTTCTGGCATCCCTTGACAGCCTAAACCACAACTGTCTCTGTGTTTGCGTTTTACATCACCAGTCAATGCGTCAGGCCCATCCTGTGAGGCAAGGTGCTGGTGGAAGCCAGCACCCACTTTGGAAGAATGCCACGCTACGTCCTAAGACTTGAGGTTTGAACCAAAGCCAAAGGGCAGCCAGGCTGCCGCCCAAAGCTGCCTGCTCAGGAGTGTTTAACCTTGCTTCCGTCTCAGCAACGCCTCCTTACTTCGGAAGGTGTTTCTTCCTAGTTCTGCTCAGCTACTTGAAATCAACACAACTGTTACAGATGCCCCCTTTCATGAACTCATCCAGGACTCATGAAAACACAGCTCACGGCCACAGTCAGACTTTCTCATAATCCTAATTTTAATTCCTCCTCCTCTCTCTCTTGGTTGTTGTACTGGAAAAGAATTCTGAGTACTGGTGTGCTCGCCGCTAACCACAGAGCCTTTCGAGGGTTCTGCCCCACAAACCAAAGCCCCATAAGTGCACTGAGCTGGAGAGAGCAGGTACAGCCGGGCACTGGGCTCAGCCTCTGAGTCAGCTACTTGACACTGCCCCTGCCTGTAGCTAAGGAAGTACAGCAGGGGATGCCGAGTGCTCTCTGAGCCCACAGGACAAGTGTCGCGGACGTCCCACACCTTACAACTGGCACCTTCTACACCACCTTCCTGCTACCTCTGTGGGGTGACATGCCGTCTCACCCAGCCTTATCAGCGATTTGTTTGGTTTTTTTGGCTATTCCATCATATATCCCATATTCTTCTCAGTCCAGAGACCTATGACTTCTACATGGCTTCCAACAGAAAACTCTGCCAACCTCTTACCTTCTCCCACTCAAATTATTCTCACTTTCTAAATCTATCTGTTTCTAACTATGTGAAATCTGTAAAGCTCAGGGGACAAGACGTAAAAAACACCCTAACGGTGGACTCTGGCGCTACGAGACTCAGGCAGATGGCTGATTCTCTTACTTAGTGCCCCACAACCCCTAAGGAACAGTAAGGAGCGCGAGAGGAGGGGAGTCCCTCTGCAGGTCTCAGAACCACAGGCGATATTAAAAGGAAGCAAGTCCTATCGTCTCCCCAACACCACTATCAAACCTCCCAGTGCCCTCCTGATGCTGTGTTAGCCCTGTTTTCTGACCACGTTCTTTTTTTTTTTTTCTTTAACCCGTGATTATTTTTAATGCAATGTCTTCAAGAGCTTCAGTGGCACCTCAGAAATTTTAGGAATATCACCAATTCCTTAAGGAGAAGACAGTGGGAGGGCCAGTAAGTATTTGTATCTAACACTGGCTTGAATATTCCTGGGCAGTTCACTGGAGAGTTATTCCCCGGAATGGAAGAACATTCGGTCAAAGGAGCAGTAAGCAAGCACCCACTTCTCGAGCAAACATCATCAGGGGAGGGGATGGCCACAGTTAATGTTCTAGCCCGAGCGCTCTAGGGAAGGCGAGGGATAAAACACGCCATAAACAGAAGCAGGGCTGCTAAGCACCTCACTTCAGGAACAGCCCTGCAAGAGGACATATTCACAGCCACACCGGGCACCACGCTGTATCTTCTGAACTACGCACATTTCCCAGTGCGTTAGCTTCGCTTTCCTCCCTCAGGGGCATGAGTCGAGTACTCGTGAGGGACCTCCACCTGCACCCCTGAAATAGCCTCTCCAAAACGAATACAAACTCATCTCCTTTCACTAGTATTAACAACATGATGGAGCTGTCCCTGTCAACCCATAGAGACACCAGTCACAACAACACTTCAGCTGAGAGATGGCCTCCTAAATCTCGGCATTACATAGAGCAAGACAGAGCCAGGGAGGAAACGAAAGGCCCAGGATGTGAGGTCTCGGAAACAGTTTGCTCTGGGGTTTTCATTTGACCTTTCTACATTTACTGTCCATCCATTAAAGACACAGGGACTAGCAGGTAAAATTATTTTTAGAATAAGATGTTTAAAAAAAAACTTCTGTGCCCGTGCAATCCTCACAGCCATGCCTCCCTGCAGCTGAGTGTCCACCACACAGAACCCATTCAGAGAGCAGGCTTAATTTATATCTGTTTATATTTATTTGGGAGAATTAGCGGTTGAAGCAGTAAGCTATAATTAGCTTCATTGTAATAAAACATCTCTTGGAAAAGGAATATTCTTGTTTGGAAAATGAGTCAGCTGTTTCCCATCCTCGGCACCCTCTTCCGACACGTACCAAAAGCTGCCAGCTCTGGCTCCTTTTTCCACTTTCCCAGCGAGGCGGGCGGGTTCAGCCAGATGACCGCGGTGTGCAACAGCAGGTCACCCATGCTGAGATCTGCGACCTGCGAATCAGAGACAGGGCGTGCTAATACATGTAGGACTGCATGCAATTTTAAATTGTGGTAAGCCGATATCCACTATAGTTCGTGAACATGCTGTTCCTAAAAACACTTGCTTAGTATGGACACTTAAATATGGCTCCACAGCTTTCTCCGGCCATTCCACAATGTGTATGAATCAAAATAGCAGGCCGTCTGCTATAAATACAGACAGATGGCTTTGACTCGCCATAGTTTAACCTTATGTTTCAGCTTGCAGGGAGCTTATTTAGACATTTCTAAGTGAACATAGGTTTACCAGGATAAAATCTTACTTTAAGTTTAGAAACATCCAGTTTGACATTTATTAAAATACATGAAGAAAAATTTAAAAGTAACATCGAAAATGATATATCACATTTTAAAGATACTTTCTTAGTGTCAGTAAACACCATCCCCCACATTAAAGAAACCCTTACTTCACTTTAGAAGGGAAAAAGTCAAGTCAGAAGCCTGAAGAACGGACAATTATTATCATATTATATTATATTATATATGTATTATTGTGGCATATTTGTTACTTTGGTATGTATATGACTGTGGTATGTGTGTTGTGTGTATATGATCTGTGCAACTGTGGTATGTATGTGTATATAGTGTATGTATGTGTGTATGGGATGCGTAGTATTATGTGTGTAGTATATGTGCATGGTGCATGGTGTGTGTATGTGACTATGGTGTGCATATGTGACACACACCTTCTGTCACGTGATGGTTCTAGTCTACCCTTCCAGATTATGTAGAATCTACATCCCTGCCCTTGTGATTTGGGGCATGGCCGTGATTTTTGTTACCGGACTTGGCGTAACACATCTCTATCTGCCCTCAGGAGCTTTCTACAGACCTGCTTGGTTACCCATGACAAAAATCTGGATCTACAAAACTCAGATGGGTGCTCGAAGGGAAGTCTTGAAAGGCATGGGTAAAAATGGACAGCCCTCACGGTTTCCAGTTGGCAAAGATTAACAAGAAGCCCAGGGCTGTTCACTCTGCCCAATCGCCCTGCTTGGACCTTCCTTTGAAGCGTCCAGAGCGGATTCTGCTAGGAGGCTTGCATTAATGGACTAGTTTACCTTACTGAATCCAGCTATTGGAGGCACTCCTTAGGGGAAATATCCCCACAGCTACTTCTAAGTTGCTGAGCGAAAGTGATGTTTCACAGGGCCCAGATAAACCCCCGACACACAACGAACAATGTGGGGGACTAGGAACATTGAAGGGCCAGGCTCATCGTGAAACGCTGGCTTGCCAGCTTTGTCTCCATGAACATATCCATCCCCAGTGGTGCCCCAAGGAAAGCTGGCTAGAAAACAGGACTCAGGCGACCCTAGGGAGGGTGTGGCCATTTCACCAAAAATCTGCAGACACTGACCAATATTCCTAACCGCTTACCAACCTGCTCACAAATCATTCTAGATTTCCTGGATTAAAAATCAACCCTGTGAGACTCAGAAGAGGACCTGTGTGCCCTCCACCCCCAGTTGCCTGCCATAGCTGAGTTATTGTATACTGTTACAGCAGTGTGTACGCTTGCCAATGACCTTGGCATGAACCCCAAGGCTCGCTCTCCCCAGGTTTTATTCTTGTAGAATCACAGACAGTGGGGAGCCTCCAGCTCCTGATCCTCCTAGTCACCCTCCTGGGAGCAGCCATGTGGTACTGGACTTGCTAACCATGCCAGCTGTGGTTTGAAACTAGAGAGTTTTCTTCTTGCCTTTTTTTATTATATTTAGGGAGAATTAATAATGATTATCATAAATATTCTATAGAAGAATGAAAAGATATTCCACAAGAGCAGCATTTCTCTTTCCTAAACCCTAAAGATAAAATCATTGCCTCTAGGCTGGGGACACTCGTGTCCTATTGGTCTATCTCATGGAGCTATGCCCTGCCTTCCAGTGGGAAAGGACATATCCCCTGCAGCCATCTCCCCAGGCTCTTAGGTCCTAGTGCTGCGGGCTGTGCTGAAGCCATCCCAACTCTTCAAGGTGGGGGCGGCAGATATGCAATTATGTCCAGTCTGGAAGTGGCCTTCACGGACTTCCTCCAGCCGCAGAAAACCCACTGCATGCGTGCATCCTCACACGCTCATCTTCACATCTCTGTACCGTTCTTGCTTCACTGCCTTCTAAATGTTATCTTTTTGACAGTTTGAAAACACGTTCGGTTTCACCGAGGACGCGTAATTGAGCCTGGGGCTAGGCACTCGCGAGTGGAAGGGGAGAAGTGTTTTGTGGAACTGTTCTCAGGCCTCCAAACACTGTGGTATCCACACCCACACTCCACAATGCATGTAAATTAACACACCAAGCAGCTGGATAACGGTCCTTTGTCTCTGTGAGGGAGGCGCCTTCTGCAGAGCGAGCAAGCCGACTTTGCCAGCCATGTTCCCACCTGACTAGCCACCGCAGGGGCATGCGCGCGCCCCAGGTCCCTCAGGCGGAAGCATAACGCAGAATGGAATTCATCAAGTGCCAACTATGTGGCTGGGACTAAATAAATGATTGATATTCTAATCTGGGGACTCAGAGTCACCCTTCAATGGCATTCACAGAAACAGCCCCGCCTGGGTAAGGGCACTCACTTCTACATGCAGCATGGGTTAAGAGCCATACTGAATTTTGTGAGACCCCAGTGTTCTACTAAGAAAAGTTCTGGAGAAAATAAAAATACATGGGTAGCCCTGAGCATGGCTGTCGATGCAATGCCTGGGAAGCAGACCACGGGGTATGCCTGTGGAGGACTGAACAGGTGAAGGCAGCCTCAGGAAGTGTCGGGGGGGGGGGGTTATCTTAATCCCCTTGGGAAGGGCCATCTTAATCCTGAGCAGGGATCCCGGACTGTGTGAAATGCAGAAGGCAAGCTGACCGCCAGCATGGGCACCCTGCTCTCTCTGACCGACGCCACAATGCGGCCAGCTCCTTCACACTTCCGCACCGTGACTTCCTGCCGCGGTGGACTTACCCTGAACTGGGAGCCAACTCAAGCCTGAGTAGTTCATCAAAGCGACAGGAAAAGAAGTGAGGAGACATGGGCTTCAAAGACAAGAGTCCCGCTGGTGCGTGGAAGTTTCAAGATTGAACCATCCCATCTCCCAGGAACTCCTCAAGACAGACGGTAAATAATTCAAAACAGCTTCAGGAAGTCCCTGAAACTGGCCAGATTCGCTAGGACCCTCCCTCCCAGAGTAAGCAATAAGGACAACCAAGAGTCACTCTTAGACAAGCCAAGATACAAAGACTCTCAGACCAGACCTGCTGGCAGAAACCAGCAGAGCTGTCTGGAAGAGGTTTAGACCGGAGTCACTTGGGAAGGACGCTCTCCAACCTGCGGAGCTGCCTGCAGTAATTCCCAGCTGTGTGAGCTGCCACCCACACGGGGTGGGCCTTGGTGATGCAGCTGTCTGTCATTTCTGCTCCTGTAAGTAAAGCCTCACCCATATTCCTGTAAGTGATCCCAGTAAAACTCATTGGTTCACCAAGTTGGACTTGGGAGGTATTCATGCTTTGGCCTGTCTTGGGCTCCTTGTCTGGGGTGAGTGTAGATGTGTGTCATCTTCCCAAGAAAAAGTCCTGTTGCACAACACCCGCCAGAGAAAACAATCACAGGTCTTGGGCCCTCATGGTGACAGGAGAGAACCAACCCAAAAGTTGTCCTCCAACCTCCACATTCTTAGGGTGGCACCTCCTGCCATAATCAAGTAAATAAAGACAATACTTTTTTGAGACAGACTCTCGCGTGTTAAACATTGTATGCCAGAATCCCTTCCATCAGATTCTCTCAGAGCTAAAGATGTGGCAATGGTGCCCAGGGAGACAGAAATAGGAAGGCTGTCATCACATAGTTCAACCATCCTTAGGAAAAGAGACATGGCTACGAATACAGATCTTCAGAGTCTCTGTAGCTCCAATGGAGACATCTTTCCCACACATTGAGGTTGGGGGGTACCTCATAAAGAGAGATCATCAAGGCTGAAGTGGGGGAGGGAAGGCGGCACCTCCTAAAGAGAGAGCATCAAGCCTGAGCATGTATATGGGAGGGGGCCTCCTCACCTCCTTCTTCTCTCCTGTCTGCTCAGCAATCAGCTGGTCAAACACGGCCCCAAACTCCTCATGGATCTTCTGCATCTCATTGATGTGACTGGCAACCTTGTTCATGGTCTTGATGGCCACTAGAAGAACACAGGCATTGAAAAGGGGGGCTGTGCAGAGGCCAGGCTGGGGCAGGTGCAGTTGAGGCGTGGAGAGGCCTGGGCAGAGGTGGGGCTGGGGTGGGGGTGGAGGCAGGAGGGAGGAGATGCTCACCGTCCAGGTGGTAGTGTTCCTCGCTCTCCGCGTCAGTCAGTGCAAACAGCTCCCTGAGCAGAAGCGGGTACTTGAGGACCCTCTGAATGGGTTTGATGAGGTAAGACTCCAGCGTGGAGGAGTGTTGCTGCCTCGGGTTCTGGGCATCTAGGAACGCCTTGAAGGCTGTGTCTGTCTTGGCTGGAAGGGACAGAACACAAACCATCAGAGTGGCATGCCCCGGTGGCTCCTTTCCCACCTTGTCTCTCTCACACTCGTTCTAAAACCAAGGCTTCTTTTTATAGGTCTGGGCACAGCAGGCTCGGGGAGAGGGAGGAGGTCTCTGCTGAGGCACATGCTGGGTGGGCCCGTCAGTCATGTGTGAGTTTGATGGGGATGCACACTAGTTGAAGGATTTCGTGCGCCCTCCTCGGATTGAGCATGACTTTCCACTCTGACATCCTGACTCTTACGGTCCTTGGGGAGACTGCTCTTCCCAGGCCTAGCCAACTCCTAAAGATAGCAAATGATATGCCTGCAAGAATCAATTCAGAGTGCGCCTATCAGTTCCAGGAGGCGCTGACAGTGTGGTCCCCAGCTGCTACCTCAGTGCTCATTGCCTTGGGCCAGATGTCACACACCACTCAGGTCTGCCACACCCCAGAGCCCATGCTATTCCAAAGGACCCTGCATGGCTGTGCCCTCCTCCTGAGACCCATGGATGACCATTTACGGCTATCATCTGATCTGTTTGCCCCACCACACCAGAATAATCTTAACACCTCCAACTGAAACCTCCCCCTGGTTCCCAAGCTCCCAAGCACTTAGCTGGGAGGACCTTTTTAAAACAGGCAGGCAGGGGGGGGGGGCAGAACAGCATCCTGCAGCCCTGTTAAGTTTGTTAAGTGGAGTGAGGCCAGGAGCCTCAGAATCATCTGCTCAGTGTCAGCTCAGTGCTACCAGCTGTTAGCATCTGGGTGGCGGGAGTTGACCCAACAGAGCTGAGCACTGGCAAGCATCTTCTCCCCAGCCTCCTCTTCATCTGTGTTCCAGCTGGAATGGCGAGTGGCCCGGGAGAACCCACCAGGCTGCCTGGGGAAATGGCTAATGCCTTCCAGGTACAGAGCAATGTTGGAGAGAGGCGAAATACATGAAAGGGGTGGATGGTACGCTCAAGTGATGTCACAGTGGACCCTGCAAGGCTGGGGCTGCTGTGAACAGACAGTGCTGGGAGAGTGGCTGCCCCAATGCAGGCCTACAAGAGGAAGAGCGAGCCCCTTCCTCCACACCCTCCCTGCCTTGCATGTTTCTTCTGTTTGCCTATTTTGGAGTCACAGTTTTGAGAAGAAATCAGTTCACAAGCATCACCGCTGCAGAAACAAACTCATTCTTCACTCCCAGAACCCACAGTCATTAGGATTATGTTTGTCCATCATAAAGTAGATGCAGCCCTCCGTGGACTTAGATTCTTCATAACAGCACCCGGTCTATCAGAGGAACCTGATAGCCCATGAATGAATGAGCAATTTCCTAAAACTCAGTGGTTATCCATTTTCTAAAAAATATATCTCCATCCGGAAGTGGTTAGTACTGTTAGATAATACTGAAGATACCATATAAGGGTGTCAGGAAATGGTAAGGACTTTAAACAGAACAGCGACCCTAGAAGAAGCTCGCATGGCCAGTTTTAGAGCCCCTTGAAATCCTATTAGGAAGAGTCAAACTGGACACAGGGTCCTATGTCTCCAATCTCAGTATTCAGGAGGCACAGGCAAGTGAGTCTCTGAGTTCAAGGTCAGGTTGGTCTACAGGTACATTCCAGGGTGACACTCCTTGTCAAGAAAGGAGGAGGAAAAGGAAGGGGAGAGGAGAGGCTGCAGGAAGGAGAGGAGGAGAGGATGGGGAAGGGCAAAGGAGGGGAGGAGGAGGGGGAAGAGAGAGAAAGGAGAGGGAGAGGGTGAGGAGAGGGGGATCAGATTCCACAGGTTCAGCTCATGATCCTCCTTTCAAAAAGTACAAAAATCTTGAAGGAAATGGACATGGGGATAGTAACCTCTACACGCTAGGGAAGCTGGGCTCGCTCTAGGGCTGACACAAGGAGAAATCTGGTTTCTAATATCCAGATTCCCGTGTGCAAACACAGAGCTGTTGGTCACTGTCTGAAAGAAAATGGACCCCAGAGGGAGTGGCACTATTAGGAGGTGTGACTTTGTTGGAGTGAGTGTGGCCTTGTTAGAGAAAGTGTGGGGCTGTGGGGTGGGCTTTGAGGTCTTATATATGATAAGCCATGCTCAGTGTCTCAGTTCATTCCTGTTGCCTTTTGATGAAGACGAAGCCAGCACCATGTCTGCCTGCACGCTGTCACGCTCCCCACCACGATGATGACGGTCTGAACCTCTGGAACTGTACGCCAGTCCAATCAGATGCTTTCCTTTATAAGAATGGGTGTGGTCAGGGTGTCTCTTCACAGCAAGAGAAACCCTAACACAGTCACTAAGCCACGGAGTACATATCCTATGGGGGAGGAGCAGGCTCTCAATCTCCTAGAGGGAGGAGCGGGCTCTTAGAGCACAGTACAGTCCTCCCATCCGGTCCACCTCAGTCTGCTAAGAATGGCAGACATATACTGTGTTTCTCAAAAAACCTCCAAATTCCCTGGACAGCTAAAAAAAATGCAGGCCATGCCTACTGTTTTATGGGACAATTTGGAGTGATGGTACAATATTTTCAGATGCAAAAAATAATGTCACTGAATTAAAAAAAATTCACACAGGCAAATTTAATCTAACTGAGTGATTAAGAAAGTGCTATCTGCTTGAAGGAACATGATGTATATATAACAACTTCACTGCAGGGCAAATAACTCTATCTCGTTTATCCTGGCACTCTGGTAATGATTAGCAATCAATAAAAGTTCTAAAGGAAACACACATGCACACACGCAGCCAGTACACACGTGTGAAAACACGGGTTAAGATCAGGCAGCACGCAGGGAATTCTCGGAACCCTTCTGCGCAGACTACCAGTCCCAGCATGCCTCGCATCATCTGGGGCAGTCTTTTTGTTATCCGAAGACCTAACATTTCCTAACATTATTCTAGCATTTCCTAACATTGATTTTTAAATTAAGGCAAGCTAGTTCTCTTGGGTAGCAAACATAAACACAAAACATGGAAATTATTCAACCACGGACTCGATGAGAAATGTTTGCTTGGCTGCGCATAGCAATGTTGAGGAAAAGCTCGCTCGCTCGTTTCCAGAGACAAAAGCCAAAACCAAACCGTGCACTGATTCTGCCTTCCGAAGAAGGACTTCGTTAATACCTGTGGGAAGGTATTAAGTCTACAGTAATGGCTAATACACATATAGCATGCATCAAGCTGACTTGTGAAAACCTTTTGACTAAATTGAACTGGATTTTCTTTTTTAAGGCAAAGTGTATGTAGCCAGGCTGGCTAGTACATACTTGGGTCCAGGCTGGTCTTGGGTTCAAGATTCTACCTATTGTCTCCGTTTGCTGAGTGACGGAATTACAGATGTGTGCTGCCACAATGGGCTAGAAGTGGGTTTTTAAAATGAACATGTAACAATTATACATATGCGTGGGGTAGGATGGGATATTTTAGTATATACATCCATGATGATCAGCAAGAGCAATCAGAATATCCACCACAAACATTTTGATCGCTTTGTGTCGACAACATTCTGTTTCTTCTAATTATCGCTAACCACTCTCCATCACTCAGCCATGCTTTTTCATTTTCTCTTGGAGGCACGGGACTTGAACTTGAGGCTTTCTGCATGCAAGGTGAGCGCTGTACCACTGTGCT
This sequence comes from Alexandromys fortis, assembly GCF_014885135.2. Lineage (NCBI taxonomy): Eukaryota > Metazoa > Chordata > Mammalia > Rodentia > Cricetidae > Alexandromys > Alexandromys fortis. The sequence continues at coordinate 339,331 of NW_026068033.1, forward strand.
CTATACTCTGCTGTGTACACAGAACTTCCTTCTGTTGAGCTGCACTGTCTACCTGCTAACCATCCTCTTCCTATCATCAACCCATCCCATCCTCCTCAGCCTCTGCTAACTACCATTCCTCTCTTATTTGGGGGAGATCAAAGTTTTACGTATTGCAGACCACCGTACACTAAACTGTGAAGGCTTCAGAAAGTTTCTGGAGATTTGTACGATGTTGATGTATAGTAGAAATTAATGAAAAGGAGGAATAGCTGGGTAGTGGAGGCACACTTCTTTAATCCCAGCACTAGGGAGACAGAGGCAGGCAGATCTCTGAGTTCAAAGTCAGCCTGGTCAACAGAGGGAATTCCAGGACAGTCAAGGCTACACAAAGAAACTCTGTCTCAAAAAAATAAAAAACAAGAAAGTAAGTAGTTTTTCTATTATAAATCATTATATGCACAGATGTGAACTGGCTACCAACACACCCGTCCAAATCACCCGGCCCTGCCTTACCTTTCACCAGGACCTTGGGGACTTTCGTGTGGCTGGCACAGAAGGCACTGTAGAGCTTGAAGCGGTCCGCATAGTACAGAAAGGATCCCCCCAGAGAGAACAGCACTTTCTAGATTGAAGAGAAAAAGTGCAATGAGTTCATTCCCATCCCCGTGTAGACCCGGCAGCAGGCGAGAACAGGGAAATCACACCTGTCTGGCTCTCCGCACCAAGCAGCGTCTCCATGCCTGTCAAAGCTTGTCTTTGCTCACAGAGGTCCTAAAATTGACTGTGGGAAAAATATTTTGGCTTAAGATGAATTCTACAGATGTTGGGTTTTGTCTTCTCAGTATTTACAGTAGGATTGCTCAATGACCTGTCTGAGATGTTTGAACGCTGATGAGAAAATAATTGAATTCTAGGAAGGCAAAAATACCCTCAGTTCTTTCATGAGTTCCTTATTGGGAGACAGAAGGGACAAACCATTCAGGAAAGGCTTACACCTCCAAAGTAGCGAAGACATGCCCTGGGTACAGCCTCCACCTTCTCCAAAGCCCCTCTGTCCTCTGCCAGGAAGCAGATAAGAACCTAAGCAATACCAATGCGAGAGTGACATTCAGGTGTGAACAGCAGCTCCACCCAAGAGGATCACACCAGGACAGACCCTCCTTGTCTACCGATGGAGAAAATGTCTACTTTAGACCATACTTGATTGGCATCTGCAGTTATCAGAGAGCTGAAATCTCCTCCTCGTGTTCAATCTTCCTCCTCTTCTCATTTCATGACTGCAGGACCATGTATGATGTGACTGCCCAAGTCATGATGACAAATTACCCAGGAAAAGCTGGGAAGGACCACAGAAAAACCGCTCCTTTGCTTACAGTAACAGTTACTAAGTGTTTGCCATGCGGTAACAGATAAAACAGTATCTCCAGTGCCTGCTGCACAGGATGGGAGGGATTCCCACACTGACTGCAGCTACCCGGGCTGTCCTACAGGCTTCTGAAGACCCACAGGCTGGTGCACACTAGATTCCCAGGAGGAAGCTCCATCAGCCTGGTGTGAACAGTCCTACACTATCAGGGCGCAGAGCAAGCTGCCTGTGGAGAGGAGGCACTGAGAGGCAGGAGGAGGAGATCACAAGTGACAGAGACTAGCTCTCAGAGTTGATTACGTCATTGTCCTGAGTGTAGTGACAGTTTCGCAGGTGTGCGTGTGTGCATGCGCATGTGCGTACAAATGCATGCATGTGTGTATGTGTATGCATGTGTGCGCGTGCATGCGAATAAATGCATGCATGTGTGTATGTTTGTATCTATGTATGTGTGTGTATGCGTGCGTGTGTGTACTCATACACACATACTTTATCAGAGCCTACACTTTAAATATGCACAGTGCTTTATCAACTGTACCACAGCTGATCTTGTTTTTAAAGCACCGGGGTCTGACATGCAAGCCAACACACACATCAAAGAGTTTTATTGATCTGAAATGTGGAACGGGAACTTCCTTCCAGGGAATACCAACCAGGGGGAGGAAACGAGTTGAGGGTGAGTAACCTTTGTTCAGGCATGAGTCATACGGCTCACTAGGACCACAAGGACAGTGTCCATCTGGACAGGAATCAGCATTTTTATCAAAGCTGCCCAGAACAGGGTAAACTGATTGAACTGACAGACCAGGGGGCTAATTTAATTTGTTACTAGCTAATGTATTTAACTTGTTACTAGATAATGTAACCTTAAGGTCCGCGCAGCTTCCAAAGGAGACATCGGCAGATAAATGTGTTTAATTGGGTCTACAGTATCAAACAAGAAAGATAAGGCCTTCTCTCCCAACCCTGACACCCTCCCCCAAAAAGGTCCCCTACTGGGAAGTCCTACAAGTCCTCAGTACTATGAGGTCCACAGACTCCCAAAGAACAAAAGACCACCTGCAGGATGGCATGGGGGCACATCCTGACACACAAGATAACCCAGCAGTGATGCAGAAGGGCAGCTTTAGATAGCTTGAGGATGAGGCTTACCTTGAATTGGTCGACTTTCTCAAGTTTTTCCAAATCAGGGACCAGTCTGACTCCATCTTCGAGAGTTTTAAGAAATTCAACTTGAAACTCTACCATTTCTGTTAAATTGCCAAAGAGTACATCAAGCTAAAAAATGAAAAATAAATAAATAAATAAAATTTACCCCATGTCCATGAAGATTCGGAAGCTTTATCTGGACCTAACTGTGTGATTTCTGAGGGTTAGCAGTCTGTTATTACAGAATGGGGCAGTCCCATATGCCCCAACTTTACCCCAAAACTTCACAGGCTGTATGTGACCTGCCACGACTAAAGGCACCCAATGTTGCGGGTGTCAGTGCTCCATCCTTGACCAGCAGGTCAACCGCAGCATGCCCCCCACAAGCCAAGACAGCCCGCCATACCTCATCCTGGGTGAGAAAGGTCTCCTTCTGAAGGGGCTTCAGGTATCTCTCCATGAGGCAGTTTAAGTCCTACGAACCAGGACACTTCATTAGCATACTGAGAAGTCTACAAGGCTCTACGGGCCGAAAAGGCAAAATGTTTTCTGAAGGCTAAGGAGCCAGTGATGAAAGTCCATGAGGACAGGGAGAAGCAGGCAGGCCCATGGGCACAGCGGAAACCAAGTCTTTAACTCATGGTGTACTCTGCGAGCAGGCTAAGAGCTCCATACAGGAATGGACATGGCCACTAAGAATACTCAGCAGTTGACAGCTAGCATTCAACAGGTCGACCCACTCTCTAATGGGGGGCCCCACTTGGAAAATGACCGTAGGGTCAGTGACTGTGAATCCGCTCGGATCTATCTATAATTTTTCTTATGTGCCATTGCATTCGTTCCCTGAAAACACCTATGGGTGTTTCCCCTCTGCCTATGGTTTATCTCCTATCTATCTATCTATCTATCTATCTATCTATCTATCTCATAAAATATAGATATAGATACATTCCATCTACTGGGCACACATGCAGCTGTGGATGGTTGGGAAGATGAGTTCTGCTTAAGTTGTATAATTTTGATGAATAGAAATAGTACTAGGGTATTTTTTCATATTAGACTGACACAGGAAAATAGCAATATTCTTAGTTTTAAGACAGTTTTTTACACATTTAGCTGACTTTAGACTTCAGAGAAGATTCAAAATGGACTAGTTGCCCCTGTAAAATACACACAAGGGCAAGTTCCCAGGTGTCTGCTGAACTAGCCAGGGTGATAACATTAAGACATAACTCTCTCTCTAGTAACGGATTTTCTGCACATACTTCTGGCCTTGGTTTGTGATGCGGGACTCAAGGTCCAGCCAACTACCTGTTTATTGCATAAGCCCTGAATTTCAATGTCACTCTCTGTCTGGGAACCCTGACCACTCAGAGCTGCGTGCTCACTTTACCCACCATGCCCGGTCATCAACGATCTGAGAGAAACCATGTGACTTATCATGTGTTATTAGATCAGGTCAGATCCTATAAGTAACTCATAATTGTCCAGAGTGGGTGGCTGAGAGAGGCGTGTGAGTATCTGAGTGTGTGGGTGTGTAAGCATGTGGGTGTGCAAGTACATGGGCGCGTGAGTACGTGGGTGGTGAGTGGGCGAGTATGAGTATGTGAGTGTATAAATGAGTGAATGAATATGTGTGAGTGAGAAGTGTGTGTGCACGTGAGAATAGTGTGTGTGCGTGTGTGTGTACGTGGGTGGTGTGTGAGTGGGTAAGTATACGAGTGTGTGGATGAATGAGCGTGAGTGACAGGAGTGTGCGCACGTGAGAACGGTGTGTCTGTGGGAGTGAGTGATGCAGAAGAGATGGAGCAGTGTGTGAAGAAACGTAACAGCAGAGAGAAGTGTGCGTACAAGAGAGAGGTGTGGAGAAAGATGGAGCTGCGGTAGAGAAATGGAACTGTGCAGAGAGACGGTCAGGACCGAGAGATGTACAGGGTGATGTAAAAGAGAAGGTCCCCAGCAGGAGAGGGTGTGCGCCCTTTCCTGAAGACCCTCCGGCAGAAGAGAGAAATTCCTGAGTCCTGCTACTCTGGAGGTATCTGGAGGCAACCCTGGGTGTGGTCCAGGGAGTTGGTCTGCAAGAGACTTGATTGCATTCCAAAAAAAAAAAAAAAACAGGGAGCAGGGTGGATATGGCATGCAGGTCAGAATATACTAGACTCAAAATATTTAGACTGATTTAGACTAAAATCTAAAAATCTGGCTAAACTCAGATTGCCGGTCCTGGTGGTGTAGGCTGGCATCCTAGTATGTGGGAGGCTGAAGCAGAGTATTTTGAATGCAGACCCTATCTTAAAAACAAAACCAAACACAACTAGATCTCATTTCTGTCAATTGGGGTGGGATCAGAACAATTAATAACACACAGAACACAGACCCAACCCTTCTACAGAGGCTCTTGTTAGAAGACTTGAATCAGTCCATTTCTATGAGTGTTCAATAACTTTATTCATGACTGATTACAGAGCTTTCTTATCAATACTTGGCTAGGATACTACATCTTAAAAGAAATTAAATGTGTGTGTGTGTGTGTGTGTGTGTGTGTGTGTGTGTGTGTTAAACAAATACCATGTACACGCCTGGAGAACTCAGAAAGAGGTGCCAGGTGTTCTATTCAATCAGTTGCCACCTAACTCCCTCGGGAGAGGGTCTCTCACGGAACCTGGGCCCCACCAGGTTTTGAGCTAGGCCAGCCAGCACACTCCTAGGATCTGCCTTTCTCTGCCCCCTGAGATGCTGTTACAGACATGTACAGCCAGCATGGTTGTCAGGATTTCAACTCAGGTCCCCCATGCCTGCACAGCAAGTCCTCATATCCACTGAGCTATCTCACCAGGCCCTAAATTCAGATTTAGAAGTAGCTTATAATACATTTAGAAAAGCCAGAAAAATGATTTAATATTCACTATCAATTACATAAATATATAAAGCAACTAAGAATTTATATTTATCAATGTTAATCAATATACTTGTTCCAGAAGAGAGATTAAGGTCTCAATATTTGTGTGTTATTAGGAGGTGTGGTCTTGTTGGAGTAGGTATGATCTTGCTGGAGGAAGTATGTCACCGTGGAGGCAGGCTTTGAGGTCTCCTTTGCTCAAGTTTCGGTCAGTGTGACACTCGGTCTACTTCCTGTTACCCTTCTCTAGGACCATGTCTGCCTGCTGCCATGTCCCACCATGATGACTTACGCCACTCTCAATTAAAGGTTTTCCTTTACGAGAGCTGCCGTGGTCGTGGCGTCCCCTCGCGGCCACAGAAGCCCTAACTAAGACAGGGAGCCCCCACTCTCTCAGGAAGGAAAGGTGGTTACACCCCACGCACCTTCACGTAGGTGCGCTCAGTCTCCAGCAGCTCGCAGATGACCTTGCGCAGTTTATCGGCGTCCGACAGCTGCCGTGTGGTCGCCAGCTGAGGGCCCGTGGCGTCCTGAGGAGACGGGCTCGAGTCAGAGGGGTTCATCTCGTGCAGGCTCCGGCAGAACGCAGCGACCTGTTCTGTGCTCTGTGGGGCAGAGGAGGAAAAGGCAAAGCAGAGGGAGTCACTTCTCAGCCGGGAGCCTTGTTGGCACCCAGCCCTCCTCAAGGCAATTTTCAACTCAATGAATGGTCACATCCGGATAACTCTCGTGTCCCAAACTGTTCCACACTTGAGCTCCTTGAGTGCTGACAACCACAATAATGAACAAGGGTGTGCGAGTGATCACGCCCCATGAGGCTTGCTCACTAGTCTGGGGTATCTGACACTCACACACTACTCACACGTGTGAGGAGGGCTATGACAACTCCCACTGAACAGGTGAAACAAAGGAGGCCCAGAGAGGTTAAATAACTCATCCAAGGTCACACAGCTAGGAAGTAGCCGAGGCAGACCTGGAATGTGAACAACCCAAGCACATTTCAGAGCCTGTGATTCTGTGTGCTGGGAAATGGGAGGGGAGATGTTACTTGGAATGAAACGAAACCCAGGCTCGGATTTGCCTCAGCAAGTGCCCTGTCACCAAGTGGCATCCCTGGCACCAAAGGCTATGTTTGAGCCATTCAGTGAGAAGCTAGGAGCTAAGGACCTGCAACACAGAGAACAATTTACTCAGCTACCGAATTCGGGTTTGGACACTTACTCAGCATGCTGGAAGACAATGCCTGTCTGTGGCATTAAATGGCTCACATTTAGCAGATGGCTGTATCTTTGGTAAGTTCTGCTGTTTCTATCTTCTAGGCTGCCCTTTGAGCAGAAGGCAGTTGAGCCTGAAACAGGCCACTGTGGACCTCAGCCTCCACTGCCTCGGGAGGACACGATTGAGGGGAAGGCTGGAATGATTCTCAAGTTTAGGAAGCTCCAGTTCCACCCTATGGAGTGATGCTGTCTGAAGGTCGAGCTGCTGAAAACCCCATGGGCTCAGTGGCTGACCTCAGCGAAGCCCTGGATGGCCTAGACAACCCAATTCCAACAGCTCAGATCCTTCCAGTCAGGGTCCACACTGGGATGCAAAGGCCCTGGCATTTGGCTTGAAGTTGTCAGTAAAGACAAGGCCTCACTAGACAGCCCTGGACTCACAACGTCCAAACCTGCCCGATTGTCCCAGGCATTGTTTTGGAGTAAGGAAACCTGGTTTGCCTGTCGAATGCACAGCAGTAATGTGGGGTGGATACCCTCTACATTCTACTTCTCTTCAGCCCTTCTATTGTCTATTTCAGTCCTAAACACAGAAGTGCCTCTTTCTGGAAGATGACTGCGCTGATAAAGAACTACTCCTATACCTGGCAGTGAAGGCACACACCTTTAATCCCAGCACTCGGGAGGCAGAAGCAGCAGGCGGATCTCTGTGACCTCAAGGCCAGCCTGGACTACAAGAGCTAGTTCCAGGACAGGCACCAAGGCTACAGAGAACCCCTGTCTCGAAAAAACAATACAAAAACAAAAACAAAACAAAACAAAAACAAAACAGCTGGTCCACAGAGCTGCAAGGCAGAAAAGCTAGGACCTAGAATATTCCATAAGACAGGATTTAAATACAGTGAAGGGTGATTTGCATACGCAAAAAAGAACACAGACAGAGTTTCTCAAAAAGACTCATTAGGGGCAGCACAGGGCAGGAAAGCCCAGTCTGGACTGCGAGTCACGCAGCTATCGTTCTGATTCTCTTATAATTGCCATGACTTATTCCTGGCTGCTGCTAACTGCAGTAACTGCCAGCATGCATGCTGCCTGTCATAAGTACTAGTCAGGATCCTCCAGGAAACTGGGTTTCAGCCATATAATATCCCCGCAAAGAATCTTCACAGGGGTATAGAAAACTCACCCGGATGGGCTGAATTGTATACTCTGATTTTTACCTCAGTAAGAGAAAATACCTGCTTTGCCTCAAGGCCTGTCTGTGCAGAAACAAAGGAACTAGTTACGCGCCACTTCACTAACTTGGGGTCATCTTGATATAGTCAAACTGGGCTTTGCCATAACAATAGGAACAAGGGAACAAATATATCCATTTTAACAAAATGTTCATGTCTCCTTTTGATGACCGAATGATAATTAAGACAGGTAACGTTTTCTAATGCGGTTATCACGGGGAGATAAAAATGCCCTTCTGGACAAAGCCTCACAGGCAGAAGAGCTGACAACCAGTGCCCTGTCCCCCTCCCATCACACACTCCCCTGGGCTGCTGTGATTTGCTGCCTGGTCAAGGAACCTAACAAACAAGTGTGGTCCTGGCACCTTTTCTTACACAATGAATGCTTTTGTAACAATTCCATCTGTGACCACTGCTGACTGTCCGTCACACACAATTCCCGTGACAAACACAGCCATTACCAAGTTCCAATTGCCGGCAGGATACCCTCTTGAGATGATTAGCCATGGGACCTTGCATATTGGTCCAAGCAGACCCTCAGATCCACAAATGACAAACCCCGTGAGGGGCCCTGACACACAGCAGAAGCAGGGCATCGCAAAAGCCATGGCAAACCACACTGGAGGGGTCACTGCATTTTGGTTAAATATAGAAGGAATGGACTGACTGGGGTTCCTGGTTTCTTGGTTCCTCTGTGATATCATCAATACCTAAAGATAGCTCTTTTCAAGACTGTGAACAGGGAGCTGCCTTGATCTCTGCCAAGTGACTCCCTAGTTAAAGTGGAGTTGCTCTGGCTCTTGACACCCAGCGTACCTGTGTGCCTGCCTGCCCTGAGGTGTTCTCCTTTCTTCTGCTACCAAATCAAGTCCTAAATTCACACACACACACACACACACACACACACACACACACACCATAGGAAGTATGGTCATTGAACTTTAATCTTTGGGGTCATTCACTTATCATCAGAAAACGCAAAAACTTTATTTTGGCTCTTTCAGGGGAAACCCTGTCTACAAAACCTTTATTGAAGTACTTTATGTTATGTTCTTACATTCTTACAGGGTTATGAGCAGTTTCTCCATTTATTAGTTGCTAATAATCTCTTACTGTTTACTTAACATTAAACTTTATCAAAGGCACATATGCATAAGAAAATAACTCAGTACGTAGGAATTGGTACTACCCACCTAGGCAAGGCTTCGGGTACCCACTGAGGGTCTCAAGGTGTATCCCCTACAGATAAGGGAAACTGTAAAGGGCCCTTCTGGAGAGAATCTTACAGGGAGAAGACAGAGTTGACAACAGTGCCCTGCCCCCTTAGTTTCTTGGGGAGCTACTGAAAAGCTCCATGGGGCTCCCTTTAGAGGGCTCAGCCTCAACCACCCCTCCCATTAGACCCATCCTAAATACCCCTGAAGGTAAACAATGTCCTTCCCAACACTCTGCTCCCCGCACTGACTCCAAACTGATGCCTTCCCCCTCTCCCTCCCGCCCCGTCAATACATGCTACTTGAGAAAGAATAAACGGTTTCACAGCATTAATAAGTTATAACACGTGTAGACATCAAGAGTGGTGTTTCTGTTTGGAGAGAATTTAAAAGAGGCCGTAAAGCTTGAGAGTTTTGTTTGCCTAAAATACTCCTTCCAAAATGTCCTCTGAAGGAACTAAGAAATGCAGGGCTCCCTTGGAATGTCTCTAAGCTATTGAATTCACGTATTGTTGCCCAGCTAAATCTCCAGCTCCGTCCACCGCATTCCACTGTGGTCAAACTTCTAAGTAGGCCATTGTCAAGTGTGGCCCCTGTCCGTGGTGCCTGCAATGGCAGCGCATGGAGAAAGTCCTGACCACCCCACAGCTGGCTGTCAGGTGAGCCACACTCACCTCTCAGCACCCTTCACACACCTAGCACCACCATTCACAGGCACGCCTGGCCAAGCAGCCTGGGTGGGAGGCTCCCTGCGGGCTCCTACAGGAAAGCCGCCCAGGCTCTGGGGAAGGAGGAAGACAGCCCAGGTACTTGCAGCAGGGAGCGCAGTCTCTCTCCCTTGAGGACTTTCACCAGAGACCACAGAGCAGCACTCGCAGGCAGTGGAGAGTCTGGAAGCGCTGAAGCAGGCAGAGGTGCCCCAGGAATAACCGATTCAGCCAACACAGAGAAGGCAGGACAACAAAGGAGGGCATGGGCCACTCTGCCACGGCCAGCAGAAGGCTCGGTGGTTATGACATCCTTTCCCCAGTGCAGGATGAAAAGAAAGTACAAAAGGGGCGCACGGGGCAAGGGGGAGGGTGTCAGACTCTTAAGGACACACTACCTGCTGGAGCGACCCAGCTGCTCAGCCTTCCTGTTATGCAACCACCAAAGGCAATGTCTGCCTCCAGATAAGCGACTTCCAAAACTGTTCTTTGACTCTGACCGACTTAACACTTCCCACGGATTTAAAGGGAGGAGTGGCCTCAAAACCTTACAGCCTTTATTTAAACTTTTCTTGAGGGATGGTGGAGCAGAGCACATTTCAGAGTCTCAGAGGGCATTACAGTCATCCATACTTCCTTCAATTCTCCATCAGCTCTGGGGTCTCCTCTAACAAATTTCAAACAAGAAACACCAGGCATAGCCACCGATACGGTCGTTTCATTAAAAGACACTGCCTCTCCGCCGCAGACAGATGCGGGTATTAGCGCCAGCACCGAAAGGCTCGGTTTGATTTTGTTCAACTGTTTCTTGCCATGAGCTCACTTCTGCAGGTTCTTTTTAGAGCATTATCGTTTACTAGGGGGGCTGGTCTAGGGAAGTAGGTCAGCTCATGCTAGACTGCTCATCCGTCAACCTTCTTTACCTACTGCAAGTCAGCAAAAATAAGACCCAAAGCACCCAAAGGAGCAAAACACAATCCCAGCTGCTTTCCTAGTCAGGGGTGGGGCGGGAGTGGCATAATGCACTGGACATAAAATATATCCAAAATCTCAACAGCCAAAAGGGGGGGGGCATCAGCAATAGTTAAAAAAGATTTAAAAAAAAAAAACTCAAAGCTTTCTATCACCTAAATCTGAAAGATAATTATAAACACCCAACACAAACTCAACTGCACGCTAACTAATGATCGCATCCTCAAAAACTGCTGCAATACATATTCTTTGTTAACAAGGGCGCCCAGAAAGAAAGGGGGGTGAAACAGGAAGATGAGGGACAAACACAGGCATCACTAGTTGAGCATGGGAGCCAGTCTTCCCCAAAGCTGCCATTAAGAGTGAAGCGCTCACCAGATGAAGGGTGCGGTAGAGAGAGCCACCAGCCCCGTCGTTCTCCATCCTGGGTTTGCGCCTGATTTTCCACAGTGCCGACATCCTCAGGGACACAGGCTCATGGTAATTCCTCCTAGCACTTCATGTGTTCAGCAAGGAAACCGAAGTTTCCTCAAATACTCAGAAAGCCCCAGCCACTGTCCAGCTTGCAGAGAGCTTCCTCTCTCCAGGATAGCCCATGCTGGTTCTTCAGTGCCGACCTGTGACCACACACATCTCAGTGCAGAGCTGAGGGCGGCCACAAGCCCCGCAGAGGCACCTGTTTCCCCACTGGTGCTCCCGGAGGCTGTCAAAGGCTGTATCTCGGAGAAGAACTCATGCTTTGATTTTACCTGGCTCAATAATAAAAGTCCCAGAAAGAGAGAGCCAGAGCCAGCTGAAAACAAAGCACAGAGTGCCTCCCAGGGCTGCGGGTGGCCCTGCCCTGCAGCCAGTGGGACCAGCTGATTGGCCAGCATCTCGAATGGCACAGGAATATTAAAGTGCCCAAGTAGGACAACTTTACAGCTCCCCTCACCGAGGCAAAGGCATCCCCACCACAAAAACCTGCTCTTTCAACTGTGCGCCCAGACACACTTCACACTGATACTTCATTGCAAAAACAGATGCTTCCCAAGCAGTTCTAGCATGCACGAAAACAAAACCAGAAGCTGCCAGGAATGCACAGGCATTGATGATACTAATACACTTTCTAACCGGGAAAACAAAGTCGGAGCCACCAGGGGGCCTGGAATGCAGGACTCCAGGCTCCTCTGGCCTCAGTTAACTCACATTTCATTCCACAAGAAGCTGCACAGAGAAATGACTCCTAGGGTGAGGAGACCTAAGGTTGTCACCTTGTCACCAGAGGAAAGAGGCGCCGACAAAGGGCGAGGTGGCTAGACTCCCCTGCCTTTTGACAACCTCAGCCATCATGGCGACATGCTCGAATCATCTCCAGTAAACAGCAAGTTCACAATTATCCACTTGCTCAGCTCCAAAAGGCCATGCACAGCTAAATATCTCTCTCTCTCTCTCTCTCTCTCTCTCTCTCTCTCTCTCTCTCTCTCACACACACACACACACACACACAATCACACACATACACCACCACCACCACCAAACAACACACACCAAAAAAAAAAAAATCATAGGGTCCCTGGCTTCGTATTTCCCACCAGAATAAAAACTGATAATACAGCAGGACACGGGGGTGCACACCTTTAATCTCAGCACTCAGGAAGCAGAGGCTGGAAAATGATCTCTGTGAGTTCGAGGCTAGTGTAGCAACATAGTGTCCGGGGCTATATGAGACCCTGTCTTTAGAAGGCAAACCAACAAGAAAGAAAAAAAGAAAATCTAACCACTCACTTCATTATTCTGTTGGGGTTGGCATATCTGGGTGCGAGGCATGCCATGGCTCATGTGTGGCCGGAGGATGATCTGCAGGATTCAGATAGCCCCTCCCACCATGTGGATCCCAGGGATAGCGATCGCGAGAGGCTCCTAGACCTGCTGGGCCACTTTGCCATCCAGTTTCTATTAATTTATTAGGTGCATTTCTCTACCTGATGAATATGTGTGCATTCAGACAAGCCTTAATCATCCCTTCCAGGTTACAGCAGTATATACAACTTAAAAATAAATTTGCAAACCAATACAGTCGATGCGACCAAAGCGCTTAACCTTAATCAAGAGACACTTTAGGAAGATTAAGCATTGGGTAAATGGCTAAATGGCTCATGGCTGTGTATCTAATTGGCCTTTAGCACCACTAATAAATTAGTTCCCTCTTTCATGAAGCCTGGTACTTAATATCATACACAACAACCAGGCTGCAGGTAATTTAAATGCAGGCATCAATAACACAAGGCCCGGGGGCCAGACCGGGTTTTCATCTGGCTTTCAATACCACGGAGCTGTCTGTGTTTCTTAGCAAGCGCCTAACCCCACCCCCAGTCTCCTCTGTAAACAGAATTCAAGAGCATCTTTTCCAGGAGTGCTGTAAAGATACTGCATATGAAATGGTACCTAATATTCACCAAAGACAAAATTAGCAAGACTTTGTTACCAATATTCAGTGGGATATTACTCAGTGGGTCACCAAGATCTGCCGGTACAATTTGAAATTTTTGGCTTTCAGATCTCTCTCTCTCTCTCTCTTTTTTTTTTTTTTTTTTTTTTTTTTTTTTTTTTTTTTTTTTTTTTTTTTTTTTTTTTTTTTTTGGTTTTTTGAGACAGGGTTTCTCTGTGGTTTTGGAGCCTGTCCTGGAACTAGCTCTTGTAGACCAGGCTGGTCTCAAAATCACAGAGATCCGCCTGCCTCTGCCTCCCAAGTGCTGGGATTAAAGGCATGCGCCACCACCGCCCGGCTCAGATCTCTTAAATGAGAAATGTAATCAATGAAGGGCTACTGCTCGGTGAGGAAGAGCTCTTGGCTTTCTCCGGGTTTCTCTGGCTGTGATAAACACCACACAAAGCAACTTGGGGAGAAAAGGGTTTCTTTGTCTTATACCTTTAAGTCATAATCCATCACTGAGGGAAGTCCGGACAGGAAATTCAAGTCGGGAGCTGAAGCAGAGACCTTATTGGCTACTCCCCATGGCTTCCTCAACCTGCTTCTGATCCCATCCGGGACCCCCTGCCCAGGAATGGCACCACCCACCCCAGTTAGCTAGAAAACGATCCAAAGACCACTCTGATGGGGACATTTTTTTCAACTGAGATTGCCTCTCTGAGGACGACTTGAACTTATGTCAAGCTGATGAAAAAACGAAGCAGTACACTGCCCTTACAGAGGACCAGAGACTGCTTCCCATGCTCCATGTTAACCACCTCTAACTCCTGTTCCCGGAGATCCAGCACCTTGTTCTGGCTTCCAATGTGTGATCTGCTCAGAGAGCGTCAAGGAAAACAATGGGCGCCGGAGGATGAACCACACTGACAAGGCGATTGTGGAACAGCCCTGTCAACCTAGCCGATTACTCAAGAGAGTCATGTAAGAAGAGAAGGGAGCTCCCAGATCAGACTGGCCTTGGGCAAGGGTCTGGGGGCATTGTCTTGATTATTAATAGATGCAGAAGGGCTCTGCCCACTGTGTGGGGCGCCATCTCTAGGCAGACTGTCCTGGGTTGTATAAGAAGTTAAGTCAAGCATGGTGGTATAACCTTTAACCCTAGCACTCAAGAGATAGAGGTAAAGGGATTTCTGTGACTTCAAGGCTGGCCAGGTCTACATTGTGAGACAGATACTGTCTGGAAAAAGGGGGACAAGGGGTCGGGGGTAGGGACGATAAGCCAGCAAACAGCCTTCTACGAATTCTGCTTCAGCTTCCCGACAGCTGTGAACTGAAGTAGACGATGAAGCAAACCCTGCCCTTCCCCTAAGTTGGTCATGGTCAAGGGTTTTATTACAGCAACAGCAACATAACTAATGTGGCGGTGCATGTCTGGAAGATGCCCTTAGACACAGTGCGAAACGCTGGGACGAATGCACTGAGATGTACGGAACACTTGGCAAAGCAGAACAGGAGCAGGCAGAATTACAGGCGACGATTTCATTGTTTTACACCAAAGTATCAAAAGAAAAGTTTTGCTCACAGTATTCATCTGAAGAACAGCATAATTGTTTTTTTTTTTTCAGTGTTTCCTTCCCCTTTAATAAAAAAAAGTGCACCTTGAACAAGAGCTGAAAGCAGATTGCTCAAAAGCGGCTCGTTGCGGAACCCCTAAGAGGCAAGAAGACACTGCTGCCTCAATTACGCCATTTGGGACGATGCTTCATCCTCCACAAATGAAGATGGAAGGAGGAAATGGGATGAAATTATGGCATTAACAGGGAACTCCAGCCGTGGCAGAAATTAAAGAACAAAGCCTTCAATTCATTACAAGTGATTTCTGCCCTCTGTTCTCCCATATGGGTTTGTTACCAAGACTGTAATTTGGATTTCGTATCCAGCTACTTAGTAACATCTCAGAAGCAAAAACACTTCATCCCATGGAGAGGCCGCCCGAGCACACACAGCTGCAGAGGCGGCGTGTCAGCTGTGGTCCTGCAGGACACGGGATGTGAAAATGAAAACTCTCTCACCTTGCTGCTGTGGTCTGTGTCATCAGAAGACTCCAGGTCCGGTCCTTCGCCTTCTTCCGGACCTGTCTCAGCACCGCTGCCCTGCTCGCTGCTGAGGCTGTGCCCTGCCACAGAGAAGCAGAAGGAAGCGCAGGTCAACAATACAGTCATAGCTAAAAGCCACTGGGGTGATGGCAGCACCAAGTGAAGCATGGTGTGTGTGTGTGTGTGTGTGTGTGTGTGTGTGTGTGTGTGTGTGAGACGGCAGCCTACCACCTGAAACCCAAACATTAAAATCTATGAGCTTGTGGGGTCCATTCTCCTTCAAGACACCACAGCACCTCAAGGTCTTTCTGGATTTTCATCTCCAGGGCATTACAGAATGTGCAGGGGTGGACCATCGTCAAACAGCGGATACAAAACCCAAGAGGGTGGGGGATGCACTCCAGTGTTAAATCTCTTACTTGGCATTCATGAGGCTGAGCTTAGCCATAGCAAGGAAACAAGCAAGCAAATAGTAGAACAGTCCCTGTAAGGGCAGAAGACACGGAGGAACACAGGAAACCCAGCCACCTGATACAAAATGTCAAATAACAAGGCTGAAATTATTTTTTTTTACAAAAACAAAAGGGTGCTTTCAAAAGAGATCACACAAGTTAATAGAATCTCTAAAAATAACAATAATAATAGCTGTAGTCACAGAATTAAACAGTTGATGGGTAAAAATATAAATCAAAAAAGTAAAAAAAAAAAGGAGGATTGTGAAGACATCTAAAAGGAGTGCCTTATCCTAGAAAATAAATCTTCACATGAATTGCAATTTCAGGGAACGACCACGTGAAAGTTTAGGTGTGGGCGTGGAGTAATGGATCCGTGGTTAAGAGCACTCACCGGCTGCTCTTCCAGAGGAAACAGGTTCAATCCCCACATGGTGGCTCACAACTATATGTAATATAGTTCCAGGACAATGCACACACATGGTGAAAAGATGAAACACCCATGAACACAAAATAGTAAATCCAAAAACATACAAAAGTTTTGGGATAGTAGCCAAGCTCTTGCCTAGAAACAGGTGAGGCTCCAAATTCAGCCCCTGGAGCCCCGCAAATAAACAACCAAAGGCTATCCCAGAGAGGGACCACAGTAAGAACTTCTTAGAAACATAATGAGAGCATGTATCTCACTAAAAAGTTCTCTAAAGTATGTATTTCAGGGAAAAAATAAACACATAACCCTAAAAAAATCTAGTGTACAAACTGAAAGATAAAATGTTGACATTTACAGAGGTTAGGCTTAAACTATAAAACAACCCCGCCTCCTCCCCAAAAGACATTTTGGTATTTAAAAGAAAAACATACAAACAAGCAAAAACTGGCTTGGAAGATACTATTAAAGAAGGGCTGGGGGAAACTGAAGCTGGGAGAAGAAGGAAAAGGAACTGTGGTTTCTGCTGGGCTCAGAATCGCGTCCAAACTGTAGAGCAAACAGTGAAAGAGGAGGGACAGGCTATGTAAGACGCAACTAGAATTTAAAATGCAATTCAGAAGAGAGAAAGGAAAACAAATGAGACCACAGATATGCGTCAGAACACATGGATCGTCTAAAAAAGATGTTAAAGGCTTAACTTAAATAAAGACACATAAAACAAAGCCCCAGCAGGATGATATACGCAAGAAACAGGTAAGAGGAACACACTGAGAAGAGTCCAGACATAACCGAGCACACGGAACACTCTAGAAATGACTAAATGCAACAGGCTTAGCCAAGACACAGAAGACGCAAACATTTATAACTGTTAAGCTTGATTTGTGAATGATTTTCTAGCCCTAGTCCCGAGGATTAGCATTTTACACAAGCAAGCCATCCACCAAAGGCCGAGACTGCCCTAACCTAGAGCATCTACACTTGGGCAGACCACACAGGCAACACTTTTCCTAGAACTAATAAAAGTTCAGTTACACCAAAGACAGTAAAGGAGAAGACAAACAAGACTGGGGTACTTTCCCTGCCAGAGAGCAAAACATAAGCTAAAGTTACAGTAACATAATGCAGGTCAGAACAGACTGTTTAAAAGAGACCCAGCCCTGGATGAAGTGTGGCACTCAGCAGACACACAGTGCAGTCGGGAAAGAGACGGAACATTTGACCGATGTCGCCAGAGCGGTGGGTGGCCCACATGGAAAAATGATAACGCTGGATCCTAATTCACGCCAATCGCAAAAACCGGCACCAGGGGGATACAGACTCGGCAGAAAATATACAGGACAAATGCAGCTAATAAGAAGGAAGAAAAGGACATGCACAGTACAGGCCTGATGCTCACGAAAGCCACCAGCTCAATCCCTGCCATCCTAGAAGCACAGCCCTGAGACTACACCCTACACCAGAAATCTGGGCTGACGCATGGCTTGTTCTGGCTAGCAGAAATAACCTAAGTGAAAAGACACGCATTTCCAGCCAGGGCCCCAGGAGGCTGCACAGTTCCTGTGCTTGTCTGAAGTAAAAAAGAAACCCCAAACTACAGTCTCCAAGATGAGAGGCTTCATGGAGAGGAGGTCCCCACTGCCCAGTTACGTGTGAACAAGGACAGGGTCAGTCACGCAGCCTCAGTGACTCAAGGCAAAGACAGTAGGGTGTCTACCCGCTGAGCTTAGCCCAAGCCACCAGAAGGACCTAGGCTGTGTAGCAGCGGTTTGTTCTGCAACATTAACCACTAGATGGACAGGAGTAGGTAGGTGCTAATGACCAAAGGAAACGGGAGAGAGGAGGTGACAGTGGCTCACTTCAGGGATACAGAGAAGGAAGAGCAGAGCAGCCAGGACAGGGATCCAAGTAGAGAGGGTACCTCCTTCCCATGCTCAGATCCTTCTCTGGATACCCTCAATCTAGTGGCCTTTTACAAACACACACACACACACACACTTTCACAACTTTCTACAGCAGCACTATCCTGACTATAAAGCGCACTCCTTTGAACCCTCTTGTCTGGGGGCATTCTCACCCCCACTTAGCAGGAAACAGCCCCACCATCACAGGCTGCTCTGTTAGCAATCAGGGAAAGAACTAAAGACAGAGTTCAGGGGGACGGAAAGCGCCAGGGCAAGGAACAGTTCAATAGAAGCCCTGAGCACACGGTCGAGCGAAGAAGCCAGAGCACCCTCAGGACAGAACCTTCTGACTGAACAGAAGCTTCTACAAACTAAACCCAGGGCTGTGAACAGGTGAGAGCACCTCTTTGGCTTGTAAATTGCTTCCATTATCATGGTCACATCTTTATGGTCTAAAAACCTTGGCAAGTCATTCAACCCTCACACCACTAGCTAAGACCAACACAATGCCAACCTAGCCACCAAAGTTTACCTTACAATGTTACAATGTAGCGTTTGTTTAGATCATACCACATTCATTTGTCTTTCCTAAGGCCTTGTGGCAATTAAACATAAAGGAAAGAATCCTTGTCTAATGAGATATACAAGCAATGTGTTCAAGTTAAACAAATTCTAGTTCAAACACTAAAATTATTTTACTGTGTGTATCTGTGTGTGTGTAACTTTCAGGAAATAGTTCTCTCCTCTCACCACATGGGTCCTAGGAATCAGGTTATCAGACTTAGTAACAACTTCCTCAAGCACTGAGCTGTCTCGCCAGCCCCTAGGAATAAACTTTAAAAAGTTGTCTAATATCTGAGTTCGAATGAGGAGCAAACGTGACTGATGGACCGGTGGGTAGGGCGAGGAAAGACTGGACTGCCCTAAAGACACTCGTATGGGACTCATCTGCTGGGCTGTGACTCCGTTTCCTTTCTCAGTCACGGCATAGCTTCATTACGAAAAGAATCCCATAAAGAATCCCATATTCACCTCGTAATACACGGCACCGGCACCAGCAGCCAAGGAAACTAAAAACCAAAACGGCTGCAGGGCAAAACTGCAGCAAACCAGAGACAGCTAAATACAGGCTGTGAGTGGGCTGAACGGTACACACATGTAACTCCAGCACTCAGCTAAATACACGCTGTGAGTGGGCTGGGCGGTACACACATGTAACTCCAGCACTCAGCTAAATACACGCTGTGAGTGGGCTGGGCGGTACACACATGTAACTCCCACACTCAGAAGGCTGAGGCAGAAGGATGGCAAGTTTAAAGCTAGCACGGGCTATGTAGTAAGTTGTAGGCCACCTTGAGATAGAGCAAGACCCTGTATCAAAAAGAAATAAATTTGGGCAGGAGAGACAGCTCAGCGAGTAAAGGCCGTCAAGACTACAGACCTGAGTTCAATTTGAGGGGATGCACAAGGAGAGAAGTGACTCCCGCATGTGGTCCGCTGACTTCCATGTGGATGCCATGATAAATATGTACAATGTGTACAGGTACACGAATACATAAAAGAGAAAAGCAATAACAATAGTGTGTAAAAAAATCACAAAAATTGCAGATTTTGGCATAATTGATCTTATCTGTTTGTTGAGAAAATAAAATATAAAGTACATTAAGATTTTTAGAATTACTTTTACTTCTATTTCATGTGCGTCAGTGTTTTCCTGCTTGTATGTGCGTGCTCCATGTACATCCCTGGCCGAAAGACGCCAGAAGACGGTAACAGATCTCCTAGAAGTGGAGTTACAGACAGTTGGGAGTCACCATGTAGGTGCTGGGAATCGAACCTGGGTCTTCCGTAAGAGCAACGAGTGTTCTTAACTGCTGAGCCGTCTCTCTAACCCCGACACTGATGATTTTTAAAAACATAAAACTGAAGGCTCCCCCGCGTCTGCAAAGCAACACCCACCCGCTATTCACACACGGGACATGGCAGATGCCGTCAATCAAATCTCACTGGAAATCAAGACAAGGCATTTGGATCCCCGCCACCCCAGCAGGACCCACAGAAGCAGGCCATGCGCTGAGTGACAGACAGCAAGGCACGCCAACAGCTTACGAGGCACACATGGCCGCAAACCTCACGGACAAACAAACGGTATCTGTGAGGCTTCAGAGAATCTACGAGACTGGACCAGATTTGTTTTCAGGAAGACAGAGCTGTTCACTTGCTCGTTCATGTCGCCCCTCCCTTGTTCCCTACGTGCAGAGCCCCCAGAGAAAGCAGCCTTCATCTCTCCACTGCACTTACTGGCCAGGCAGATCCAGCGCTGTCCCTGCCTGGTGCAAACAAGTCCTCCTCGGCACTGAGGGGCCGTGGTCATGCACGGCCACACAGAGGCCTTTCCTGTGAAGCAGATGCCAGGGAATCGACTTCCTGAGGGAGGTGCATCTGTGCTCGCTGCAGCCCACAGCTTCCTCTCCGCAGCAGACAGATGTGCGGGAGGCCGATCAAAGGGTCGCCGGCTCTCCGATCTGAGCCTGATCTGAACGCCTCTAATGTGTCACTGGCCAGCTGTCAGCCACCCCGTGTCAGCTAGAGCCACTCCAGCTCACAATGCAAGAATATCCATTTTATTTCGCATAAGATGCGGCGCTCGCCCCTCCAGAGAGCACAGAGTTTTTACTGTGAGACTGCAGGCTCCTCACTGAGATAACACGGGCACCTGCTTCCCTTCAATCAGCCGAGCAGAAACCTCGGGACAGGGCAGCGCAGCAGAGAGGTGTGGCCACTGGAAGTAAGGCTGGCTAACAACAGAACTTAGAGACATGCAAAGTGTGTGTGTGTGTGTGTGTGTGTGTGTGTGTGTGTGTGTGTGTGTGTGTAAGAGGGTCTTGCTATGTAGTCCTGGCTGGTCCAGTACTCGCTACGTTACTCAATATCACCTCATACTCTCAGCAATCCTGCCTGTCGCCCAAGTGCTGGAATGACAGGTTTGCATATACCCAGCCCTAAACACACACTTCAGACTTCTGAAGAGATACCCTAGATGCCACTTGAATGACAACTCTTACAATCTGCATAAAAGTTGGGTGTTTGCAATCATTGCTATCAGAGGTATCTTTGTTTCATTGGTGAATTTCATGATTTATATCTTATGTCACCTAAGTTTCCCTCTTTCCCCTTAGTAGAAAGGGCAGGAAAGGGACGTGCCAGACAAGCATATTAAAACATGATGGATGTGGGGACTGGTGAGGTGGCTCAAGGGTTAAGGGCACTGGCTGCTCTTCAGAGGACCGGGTTCAAGTCCCTGCACCCACATGGCGGCTCATATGTCTGTAACTCCAGTTCCAGAGACCATTACACCAATGCACATAAAGTAAAATAAGTAAATTTTTAAAAAGAGAATAGCAGAATATCATTAGGATTCATTAAAAAAAAACATGACGGACACATGCTTTAGGAAGCGTCTAAGAATATGCAGGCCTGTACCTGCTTCCCACACCGAGCTCGCTCAGAGGCATCGCGGGCTGAGGTAGGCGTACACCTTCTAATAAACTTGGCCAGGGAGATGTCATGAGGAGGGAGGAGACGGACAGCAGCAATCTCTGAGGGCATTTTTGTTTGGGGGTGAGCAGGTACTACTATCTTAGGACAGATGGTAGGGCTGCAGAGAATGGCCCCTCACACCAAAGAATTACCTGATCTGAAATGCTAAGGTCAGCATTCAAAACAAATCCCATGAGAACTTAACAGCAGCCCTCAGAAACGCCATGCAGACAAGAGTTTCTGAGTTCTCACGGCAGCTTCCCCTTTACAACAAGGATGCTCCGAGAATAATAGCCATGGAAGGAACTACCTTGTTTGTTTGTTTGTTTGTTTGTCTGTTTGTCCTGGCTCCCTTCCTCGTATGCACAGAAACAAGTGCTTAGGAAACAAAGACGAAAAAGGGCCAGGAAGACTCCAGCCAGAAGTTATGGAACCACAAATGGCCATGAACTAGACCTGGGTCTTAGCATACGGAGGAGACTGCCCTTGCCCAACCTTGGCTTTGAAGGCGATGTGGGTGCCATGCACCGTGCTCCCTTCTTTCATCAAGGAGTAAACAGAAAATGCTCTCCACAGCCACCGGCGCATTTCCAGCATCAAAATCTCCACGGAACAGGTCCTGAAAGGCATCGGCAATGTCTGCACGCCACCATTTTCCCAGGACGAAGTCTGCAAACAGGAGGAGTTGGGTGGCCAACGTGGTTCCAACTCTGGGCACATGTGCAAATCGCTCAAGGAGCCTAAACTGTCGTCTAAAACAATCAACAAGAACCAGAGCGACTCAGAGCTGTGAAGGGGTCCAGGGACCTCAGTCCCACAGAATTCCTTCTCTCTGCCCAGAAACGGCAAGCACAGGGAAATTCAGAAACGCGGGAGTTAGACGCGCTGCCCACTGCAGGCGGAAGTGGAGGAGCGGTTAGTGAGGACGCACAACTGATTGCTTGCTACAGTCAGACAATCCCCCTGTCCTCTGCGACAGAAGCCGGCTTAACCATCGCACTGACCTGGCAGGATGGCAGGGTGCGTTCTTCTCCATCCAACAGTGAGGATACAGGACACAGAGTGGTGCATCATGCCTCACAGGACCACAGGCTAACATCAAAATGAACGCAGTCCCACAGAACCTGGCTCGGGCCTATTTTTAAACCACCGGGCCATGATGTTTCTACCTGCAAGCCTCTCTGTGAGAAAGGGGTTCAGAAATAACCAAAAGCTTGAAAGAGGATTAATACCTTTCAGTCTGGGCTCTCGGGAAGGTCTGGTCAAGTCCGCATGCTGGGCAGACAGCACCAGGAACCACATGGGCCTCAAAGTCCCTGAGATGCTCAGACTCCCTACCTGGGCCTCTTTCCAGGTCACTAATAATACGCAGTCTAACTATCTTAAAGATGCTCTAGCCTCAAACCCCAAACTTTGCCACTCGGATTGCTCCTATTTTTAGTTACTTCTAAATTTAGATCAAGGCTGGAGTCTGTGTTAAGTGCCGTCATCTTCTGAGTCTGTTATCTCTGACCTGCTACGGGGCAGGCCTGCTGGCTACCCATCCTGTTTCCTTGCTTCCCCCCTTTCATCGTCTGCTGTTAAATAAGGACCAGGAAGCGGAAGCACCCAGAAGGCAGAGACCCCGGTGGGGATCATGAGCTCCAAGGCAGCCATTTGACTGGGAACAAACAAAGGAAAGAATCCATCTCCTACAGAAGACCCCAAGGTTGAAGTCGTACTGTTTTAGATACAAGTAAGTTGAGTGGTACAGGGCCTCCACAGGAGCCTCGTCTGTGGGAGGTTACAGGAAAGTCAGGGCTGTGTTTAGGACTGCACTGTATCAAAGACAGGGCAACTACTATATACACAGAACACACCCAGATCCTTCTGAAGCAGACACATACAGACAAGCAAGAGCCTTTTCAGTTAAAGGCTATTCTCCCTTGTTTACCATAATCTCAGTATTCAAGAGGTTGAGGCAGTAGGATTCCAAACTAGGGGCCATCTCAGGATATATAGTGATTCTAGGATCATCTGGGCTATATAACTAGACCTGATTTCAAACGCAAATTATTATTTTTAAAACACTCATGGAAATAATCTGCATATATTCGAAGGGTCTTTTTACTAAGAAATAGACAGTCATTGTAAATAAGGAAGCAATTTGTGAGAGAGAGTCAATTTTACACAGGGACTTTATCTCTAAGGGGCCAGAGAATAAACATTTTTGGCTTGGTGGACCGGAACTGGCCACCACAACCACCCAATCTACCACTGTAATGGGAAGAAGCAAAACCGTGATGTGCACGGACGGATCCAAGTTGTTCAAAATCAGGTAGCGTGATCAGGTTTCAGTTTGTGGATTATAGTATGCAAATTCTGAATCTGTATCTATAAACGGCAGGCAGGAAACGGATAGAAAATTAATCCACATACAGTCACACACGCATTTCATGCATATGACCTCAAAATCCTGAAACAACCTAATCACACGGAACGTGTTTGATTCTGTAACCCTGCAGAATGGAAGCTGTGGATTGTTTTGCAGGCTAACTAACGCCACCTTGTGGCCATCTGGGAGAATAGCCGCTAGGGTCCTGATTACCCTGTTCTCGGCATCCTGGGCTGACCAAAGCAGCTTTTAAAAGTGTGACCACCACTATAACACAGTGATCCAAGGGAGCCAATAGCAACCAAGTACGATCCATTTTTTGAAGCTTCAACTTGTCAAACTCTTCCAGGGACCACTAAACAAAATCATGAATGATCACGGGCTTCTTGCTTAAGTAGCCAAGCTGCAGACGGTAATCTGACAATGGCAAGGAACAATACACAGTACCTACAACACAGACACTAAAACTAGAGACCCACTCCCATGCATGCCCACGCTGCCTCAAGTTTTATTTCTCCCCCCTGAAAGCACAAGATGGGGAGAAAAATAATTCTGAAACTAAGCCTAGTCAGTGAACCCAAACCCTAGCACGGGTTCATAAAAGCTGGACTCCAGCAATTCACAGGGTCCCTGTGCTCACTCGTTCACTCCCAAGTTCCATAGGAAAGGGTCCCTGTGTGGGACGCTCCGTCCAAAGGCTGGAAGGCAAAGATGAAGAACACACACATTCTAAGAAAACAAAACTCGAGAGAAAGATACAGGCAAGAAAGAAGGGTGTCAAATGAGCCAGGCACAAAGGTGTTCTCCTGCAAGGCCAGAACTCGGAAAGCAAAGGCAGGGGAATCTTGGGTTCAAGGCCAACCTAGGCTATTCAGAGAGCTCCAAGCCAGTCTGGGCTACAAAGTGAAAGCTTGTTGGAAGTAAACTCAGGGGAGAGGTGGGGAGCAAAGCCAAAGAGACGCATTCTGCAGGTCAGAGAGCTGGGGGTCCCAGGAGGACTCCCTAGGCAGGGGGCACCCAAGCTGCTTCCGTCAGAATGAGTGCATGGGTTCCCAAGGGAGCAGGAAAGGGAGGGGACAAGAATGGCAGATGGGGACTGGAGCGACGGTTCAGTGGTCAAGGGCACTGACTATTCTTCCAGAGGACCCGGGTTCAATCCCCAGCACCAATATAGTAACTCCAGTTCCAGGCTTTCTGACACCCTCACACAGACACACATGCAGGCAAAACACCAATGAACACAAAAAAGAAAAAAAATTACTAACATTAAAAAAAAGTGGCAGATAGAGCAGGCATGACAGGATTTCCTCATGTCCACAGCAATCAGACAAAACCACCACCGGCTGAGCTTTCTCAGAAACACACGATTTCTCCCACATGGGAAGAGCAGGGCTGAACAGACTTTGGGGGTGGAGAAAGTGAAGGTCAGAAGAGAACTAAGCATCCCCTGGGGCTTATGTGATCCCATACCTTTATCCACAACCATGAAATGGGGGCCTCACCCCACGCACCTCTCTCCAAGATGACAATAAGCAAAAGAAACACGAAGCAGACATTCCATGACAGAAATACCTTCTCCTTTTCCTTTAAAATGTCAACAGGAAGCCCAGGGCCAGCTATTAGCTTCACTCACTGACACCTTCCAATACCTGCAGGAGCAAGCCCTGAGGGTCCTGATGCCTGCAGGAGCAAGCCCTGAGGGTCCTGATGCCTGCAGGAGCAAGCCCTGAGGGTCCTGATGCCTACAGGAGCAAGCCCTGAGGGACCCTCATGCATGCCTGCAGGAGCAAGCCCTGAGGGTCCCTGATGCCTGCAGAAGCAAGCCCTGACGGTCTCTGATGCCTGCAAGAGCAAACCCTGGAGTGCCCTGACACCTGCAGGAACAAGCCCGGAGGGGCCCCGAGAGTGGCATACATCCTGGGGCACAGGCTCATGAAGTACATACAGCCCTGGGCACAGCATACCTGGGTTGCTGGTGAGGAAGGCGAGGGGGCTCTCGTCCAGGTCCACGGGGCCGTCCACTCGGTGCGGTGGGTTCTCCAGAAGCTCCACTCCTGCCTCCGGCTCAGGGTATGTCCTCACTAGGAGGCCCAGGGAGGGCTGCGAGAGGAAATCTTTGAGCACAGAGGAGTTCAGGGTGCCAGCAGCACGGTTATTGATCTCAAGAATCTCATCCCCCGCCTTCAGGCCTGCCAACGCAAGGTGGAAAAGTTTTAATGTCACACGAAGCAGAGCATAACTACTTAGCAGTTCTGTCAGAAGGGGCATGCCAAGCTCTCCTGTAATGAGTCTCACCGCCCCAGGGCCGCTGGGGGCAGGATGCAGTGCTCGCGTGGGTTTGAGAAGGCTACAGAGCACTGGTTCTCAACCTTCCTGAGGCTGTGACCCTTTAATACAGTTCCTCATGCTGTGGTGACCCCCCCCCCATCATAAAATGATTTTCCGCGACTTCATAACTGTAATTTTACTTCTGTTATGCACCGTATCATAAGTATCTATGTTTTCCAATGGCCTTAGGAGCCCCCCTACAAGGGGTCGCGACCCACAGGTTGAGAAGCGCTGTTCCGAACCAACGGATCTAAGCATTTGCCAATATCCTTCCTCAAATGCTGATTCTGGTTAACTCCCCAAGATGCTGGTCTCCGCGAACGCTGGCAGCAGTGTTTTGTACACACTTGTATCTGCTGATCATTTCTGTGAACCCAAGCAACAGAAGTTCCTCCTCCTGCCTACCACCGTGAGGAAGGTTGTTTTGTTTTGGCTTTTTTTTCTCCCTCCAAATTCATAAGGAGAAGACAGCGGACAGAACCAAATGCGGTTATCACTCTCCCTGCCTTTGAATGACACCAAGATCCGCGGAAGTATATCTTCCCTTTCATCTGTGTAGGGTACTCAGAGGTTTCTGCAATCTTTGGGGGACACACCAACGTTTGGGACCCTACGGGGCAATGAGAACAAGCAGCTCAACCTGGGAAAACCAGGAGTGTGTCAACCAAGGGGGACTTCAGGCCTTTATTACAGACACTGCAGCTACTTAAGGAAGTCAATGAAGAAGACCGAGGAACTGCAGAATTGAGAAGCCACCCCACCCAAGGCAGGCACGGGTCCCAGCTCTGACTCTGCAGGAGGATCATTCCAGAGAGTTCTCACTTCCCAGATTTGGAGCTAACCCTGGCTGTCCTCACCCAGATTTCCAAAACTCACAAAACCCATTACTGAGGATAAAATATACAAACACACACACACACACACATGGAGGGGAATAAAATGAAAATGTGAATGTTTTTGTGTCAAAGGCAAAATTCTGTTGAGTCAATAATTCATTGCTTTTAAGATTATTTATTTCTAGGTGTGCTTTGTATACATGTACATCTGCACACCAGGAGAGCACCGCATTCCATGGATGTTGAAGAGGTTAGCAGCTACCACATGGATGCTGGGAATTGAACTCAGAACCTCTGAAAGAGCAGTCAGTGATTTTAATCACTGAGTCATCTCTCCAGCCTTAACTCATTTTTAGGTAAAAATCTGGAGCACATAATATTTAAGCAGAAAATATAAAACTTCAACATATGAAAAGAGATATTGGTGTATGGTTTTGGTGTATGCATGTGTATGTGTCTGCATATGTATGCATGCATGTATGTGTGTGTGCGTGTGTATGCATATGAGTGTGTGTGTATCCTGGAACTCACTAGAAGCCCAGACTCACACTAAGCTCATCTTGCTTTTGTCTCTCGTGTGCTAGGATTATAGGTGTGAGGCGCTGTAGCTGGCTTTGGTCTTTTCTTAAAACAACTCAAAGGCCTATAATTCAGACATTACAGGATACTAAATATCAGGATATTAGATATTAGGATAAAAAATCTGAAAGCCAGAAGGCATCTATGAAGTTTCTCAGAAGAAAGGTTCCAGGCTTGTGCAATTGGCCCAGAAAGAACAATGGCAGGATGAGTGTAGACCCTGAAAACTTTGTCCCCGTTGTCCCAGCACTCAGAGTCTGTGAGTGCAATTTCACCTTGAAAGACTTTGCATCGTCTGATGGGCCCTATGCCCACTGACATGTCTTCACGGGAACTATGGAAGAAAGACTCACAAAGGAGAGCAGGGGCCAGGGAAGATGGAGGCAGAGCCTGGGGTAGTATAGCCACAAGTCCACAAACATGTGGAACCATAGAAACTGGATGAGTGAGACCAGAGAAGGTTCCCTCCAAAAGGTTCAGGGCCAGAAAGGCCGGTGAGACCTTGCCTGACTTCTCCGGAACTGCACGCACATAAATGGCTGCAGCTGCAAGCCACCCAGCTTGCAGAACTTTGTTATGGCAACACCAGGAAGACAACACAGGGTGAGTTACTCTCAAAACAGGTGGTAGGAGGAAAGACGGTGTGGTGTCAGTAGTACTGAGCTGGGGAGCGCCCCACGGGGGTCTTTCTGCCACAGCTTCAGCATGGACAGGCTCTGTGACGGCTGACATGTTACTGGGTCACCCCCAACCCCCGTCTCCTACGTAAGATGGAAAAGAAGCCAAGCACGTGATATCACTGAAGATATTCACTAGGCATTGACTCTCCAAGTTGCTATTCACCCTCAACTGACCCTGCAAATAAGAACTGAAGTTGAATGAAATGAAATTTATGTCCCGGCAATGCTGAAGCAGGCATGGAAAGCCGTATATGGCGGTTCTGTTGAGCTTGTCCAGATTGGCTTTCGTGGTCTAAGTTGATGAGGATGACTGAGCAGGTCTCTGACCAAGAGAAAATACCTATGAAGTATCGAAGCTCTCTGGAGCAAGATGACACGTGTTCTTCTCAACCAGGCTACACCCCGTGTACATCATGAAAATACTAGATGGCAGCATAGCTCTCAGGTGACCTCAAAGGGAGAACGAGAGTCCAAAACAAGCAGGGCCACGATGAGGGGACCCTAGGGTACAAAAAGCCCATTCTGCAAGGGCGATTTGAGATCCAACTAGGGGCAGTCTGTGTGTGTGTGCAGAGCAATAGAGGGGGAGTGGGAACACGGGACCCAACTACAGTCTGGAACAGCCTAAGGCCCAAGGGGGCCAGCAAAAATAAACAAAGGTGAAAACAGAGTGCATTAGTGCAAGCAGGGTGCTCAGATCCACTCAGGCAGCGGGCCATTGCCCTTTCTTCCCAACAACATATTCTGGTCATTTTAACAAAACTGGCGGCACCTAGGCCATGTTCAAAAAGCCAGTCAGAGCGAGTTCTATTCTACACGCTAATGAGTGGTCAAGGAACTTGGAATCGCTGATTCCGGGAAAGAAAATATCTCAAAGATTGCGGGTGTCAAAGGCTGGCTGCAAGACAGCATCGGCTGAACTGGAAGAGTGGATGGAAGCTGGGGGAGGGGGCGTTTGGTACAGAAGGCACAGATGGGAAGTGTGGCCAGCAGAGTCCTGAATGGGGTGCGATGGGATGTATGTTTTCATTAACTGCTAGATCTAACACCCCACGGGCCTCCTCCTGACACTGCCTGGCCTGTGCGGAGTGTTAGCGTGGTACCTGTGGCTGGAGACGACACACACACACTGGTCCTACATCAGCTCAGAACATTGCTCTAAGGCACAAGGAGGCTGGGGAGACATTTGTTTTCATGAGCATCAGGGTTCTCAGACTCAAAGAACTAAAGCAGGATGTGACTAAAGTCAGAAGAGCCCCCGCCCCCTCAGCACACTCATCCTGCTGAGAGCGATAAAGATCAGCCGCCAGGTCTGGAGGGGAATGAACCCGTCTGTTTGCAGCTGAGATGCAGCTCAGTGCCTCTGCAAACTCTGGCTTCTAGTCTGCCTGCAGTCTAGAAAGCAGAGGAGGAACACGCGGGAGGTCCTCCCCCATGACAGCTAGCACATAAACGATTCTGACTATTCCTCCTTCGTTCTCCACCTTCTCTGTGCAGACACACTGGATTGAGAACCTCTGATGGGTACAGCAAGGGGCGAAATGACCCGCACAGGGAGTAAGCTACGAAGCACCCAGTACTCTGTTCTGCCGCTACAGGGAGGGAGGCAGGAAATTCAGCCCCCCAGTGCTCCATTCAGAATTCTTCACAAGGCGAGATGTGGGTAATCACGGCTAAGTACAGCTGACACAGACATGCTGGCCAACGGGGATTATGTTCCCACAATTCCACACCAAGAACAAAATTCCCAAACTTACTGACCTGCTTCATATTTTTATAAGTATAATGAGCTGAAAAGTGTCCCCCCTACCCCCCCCCCGCCAAACAAAAACAATCACACCTGCCTACAACAACATCATAAGCAACCTTCTTTGGAAAGAGGTTCAGGCATGTAGTGTGGAGATAATTAAAATAATTGCTGTGACTATATAATATTAAAAACGTAATTAAGTCAAAATCGACCCCTAACTAAGACAAACTCATAGAAATCTAGGGTGAGTGTCAAACAAAATGACCTCTGTTCTTAGAAGACAGCCACAGAAAGACTAAGGACATGGCAAAAATGAGAGTATCTGTTACAAACCAAGGCTCACTGGGGATGGCTGGCAGCCACCATATCTAAGAAGAGACGTCTGACAGATTCTTCCGTGAGCCTCTACAAGGAATCAGTCCTCCCAACACCTTGGCTTCAGACTTCTAGCCTCCTAAACTGTGAGTGGAAAATTTTCTGCACTTGAGCCTCAGGGTTTTTAACCCGTTACATTTGTCCTAAAACTAATGGGGTGGACAAGTTCTGGCTTCTCTTGGTGCCCTTAGCAGGTGGAATCTAAAACAGCCCTTGCAACATCTTTTTGAATCATCTGTAAATTATCTGTAATATCTTAAACAACATAGAAAACTGGCAACCACATTACACTGCCTAGGGAATGGTGACCAGGGCAAAGGTGAGAATATGTTCAGCATTTGATAGCCTTTTTTTTAACACTCCCCGCCAAAGATTTCCATCATGTAGTTGGTAAATGCGCAGCCCAAAGATGTGGAGGGTTCACTGTAACCCAGCGTGAGAAGGCTGGAGAACAGGGCCCAAAGGCAGCCAAAATGCACGGTAAGCTCTGGGAGCCTCCCCTCCCCCCAAAAATAGTCAAGACACATCAGGGGGGAGTTGACAGCAAAGATGAGGAGCTGGATCTCAAATCAACCTGTGCAGACTCTCTGGGAAGTGACCGAGTGGAACAGCCACTTCTGGGGATGCTAAAGACTTAGTTAATGCCTCTGACCAGTGAGGACCAAAAGTCTGCTTCCTCTAAGCCCCAAGCTCCTGAGAAGATAAAGAACCATTGTGATTAGAAGGAAGCATTTCAGTAGTCTCACAGATACAGGTTTAGTCTCATCTAAACCTAGGAGTGTGACATTTCTAGCACACCCAAACTCATGGAGTAAAACCCATTTCCTTGGAGCTGTTTTCAAGGAGACAATTGTCTTTACACACAAGCCCTCTGAAAATGGCTTTCTCATTAACTAACGAGAAAACCCCAAAAAAGAAAACTGTGAAATAAACAAGGGCCACGGGGTAGGGGTGGGGGCGGGTAGAGTTGGGGGGTTGCAAGTCTGTAGACCCTAATACTGGAGAGACTGCTGCAGAAGGACCGCAAGTTCAAGACCAGCCTGAGCCACGCCAGGAATTCCAAGGCA
Source organism: Alexandromys fortis (assembly GCF_014885135.2). Taxonomy (NCBI): domain Eukaryota; kingdom Metazoa; phylum Chordata; class Mammalia; order Rodentia; family Cricetidae; genus Alexandromys; species Alexandromys fortis. The sequence continues at coordinate 370,893 of NW_026068033.1, forward strand.
GCCTCGGCCCTGTATCAAAAACTACAAACAAACAAATAAACAAAAAAAGAAGCAGCCAAGGCGTCCACAATCTTACCTTTCTTTGACGCTAAGCCGGTTTCCTTGACGCTGTTGACGTAGAGCCTTCGAATGCCATCTTCGTCCACAGAAGACAGGGAAAACCCTGCAGAACACAAGACAGAACGCAGGGCTCACACCTCTGAATGTTTACCCAGCAACAGGAAGTACCTGCTCTGAACACAGAGGTATGTCTATGTTTGGGGTTGGAATTTTTTTTTCTTTCCTGTTCTTCAGAATGCTTTACACAACAGGAAAAAAGTATTTTTAGATCTTATAAAAATAAATATCACTAGGCCCATTAATCTTCATACTTCATACTCACCTGTCAATGCAAACAAAAGCAGTATTTTCTCTCACCTGTTTCCTGCTAAAGGGCATTGATTGCCTTTTCCCTTCTCTTCCTTACACGCAGAAAACAGACAGATCTGTGTACAGGTCCCTTGCCTTTCTCTCCTTGTTCAGTCAGCATCACAGGACAGACTGGCCCAGGGCACGATGTGTGCTCACCAATACATACTGCTATATGGACACCGATCTAACTCATCACCACATTCTGAAAACTCTCTTTATACCTATTAGTTCATACTGGAATCTGGTTAACTGATTTCATACTCTACTAGTGATCATCAGAATATTAACTAGTTAACCAACACTGGGAGCAAAAGGAAAAGTTGTCCTAAAAACTAGGCAAAAATAAATAAATAAATAAATAAATAAATAAATAAATAAATAAATAGAAAAAAGGTTACTATAAGGTTAGATGTCAGAGAGCCACTGTGACTTTAGCAGCACTGTCAAAATGAATACTAAGTTTTCTGTTTAGTTCTTGGTACCAGGAAATAGGTAAAGCCTTGTGGACAAGAAAGGCCACCGGCCATTGCTAATTCACCTATAACTCTCTCAGGCAGAGAACATGACTTCCTAGTCTTTGTTATATTATCAGTCTGAATTTCCTTCTTATGGGGGAGGGGAATTAAAAGGATGCGCCAAGAACTGGCCTGCTTAGCTGGAAGACAAGATCAAGACAGAGGACGCTGTGGAGCCGCAGCTGACAGAGGTCATTCAGGAATTTCCTTCTGTTCCTGGTGTTTGTTTGTCTGAATGATTGATAAGGAGCGGGGTGCAGCAGGGGATCCACCCAGTCTGAACCCCACAATTAACTATGAAATTCTGCACAAGGCCCGAGAAGCATGCTAGAGTTCTCAAGCTGGTGGGTGGATAATCTCGACTGTGAACAGAGCCAACGAGAGGACAATGGGCACAACTTCCTTTCTAAAGACCATGAAAGGAGGACACAACATTACAAACGCAGACAGCATCCTGAAGGACAGATGTGCAGGGCGGGGCCAAGAGGCTTAAGGCAGCACCCCTGTGCAGCACAGGTACAGCCTCGGGGTCGGTGTAACCCACAACAAAACTTGACGAGCTACAGTTAGCTCAACAAAGAACACAGTGGTCTTACAGGCAATTAACCAAGGTTTTATGTGGGATGGGAATGCTCTAACCTCCACAGACTCTAACAGGAGCCAAAATGATTGCCAACAGGGCAGAAGGAGATCATTCAATATCAAACTGAGGCAGCCAGCAATTAGGAGGCCGCCACGGTAAAAACAGGAAGGCATGATGAGTGATGAGCGGCCCAGCGACAGAGAAAAGGAAGTAATCCAGACCACGGGAAGAAAGTCGACCTCCAGCTGATTTGATGGACTGCCGGGAAATCCCTCGTACAGACACCCGTGGGCAACAGGAATCCACGACAGAGAATTCAAATGCAGGTCCACACCATAAGGAGGACATACGGCTAACAAACAACATCAGAGGCACTCTAAGACACGGGAGAGCTACAGGGTTGACCTGTGCACGCTTCCACTCAGAGACAGGTGAGGACCGAGCTTAATCTAAGCGGCATGTAATCTGAGTGCGACCTAAGGGCTGGCAAGGGGAGAGAAACTTCCAGGTGTTCACTTTTCTTTTCTTTTGTTTTTGATGCTGTTGTTGTTTTCAACACAGGATTTCTCTATGTAGCCCTGGTTGTCCTGGAACTCATTCTACAGACCAGGCAGGTCTCAAACCCAGAATTTCGCCTGCCTCTGCCTCCTGGATGCTGGAACTAAAGATGTGAGCCCACCACTGCCTGGCCTAAGTGTTTACTCTTTAGAAATTTATTCAGTCAGTTGAGTTATTAGGTCATCTTTTCCATCCTCAAACAGAAAGCAGCCTCTGGTGCTGTAAAGATGTTCTGTGTTGGCATCGTGTGCTAGGAGCTTGCATAGACGTGGGGCTCACATGAACAGGAAAGCTACAGGTAGGCTGGCATTAGGGCTGGATGCAGACCGGCTGATTCTGCCCAAGATGGCACAGCAGTCTCTGAGGTCGGAGGCCATCAGATCATCCAGGATTATGGGCTGTGATGGTTAATACTGCCAGTTTACCTAGAGCTACAATCTTCCTAACTGGGGGACAATCCCAGGTACGACTGGGTTAACTGAGGTGGGAAGGTCCACCCTAAAGGAGGGTGGCAGCATCTTGAGTGTGGGCGTTCATTGCTTTCTGCTTCCTTGGGCTCCTGCAGCCTGGACTTCCCCACCACGAAGGACCGTACCCTCGGGCTGTGAACTGAAAGAAGCCTTCTGCAGTGGGCGGCTTTTGTTTAAGTATTCCTATCAGCAACCAGAAAAGTAACTCCTTTCCCCCACCAGTACACTGCTGCCAATGGGAGCCCGGATACTGAGACCTGACTCAAGCGACATCACCAGCCATGCAGCAGGGCTTTCCAGAGTGAAGCTCGGGAAGTGGTCCCCAGTGGTTTGGCCCTGAGAACCTCCTCCATCAGTGTGGTCTGGCCACAACCTCCAAGCATGGGGCTACAAACTGAATGAAAGTAATGGTGACCACAAAACTCAACCTGAACCAAACCAAAGCACTTTTTTTTGGGGGGGGGGATGCTTTCAAGAAAGGGCTTCTCTGTGTAGCCCTGGCTGTCTTAGAACTCACTCTGTAGACGAGGCTGGCCTTGAACTCACAGAGATCCTCCTGCCTCTGCCTTCCAAGTGCAGGCAGCACTTTGTGTCACACAGCCTGAGCAGTCCTAAAGACTATAAAACACAGCACCCCCATCCACACCCATGGTTTTTAACTTCTGTGGTTGTGGTCACCCACACTCAACTTGAATTACAATATATCGGTACAGCCCTTCTCCCTTACGGTCCATTGTTACTCTCTTAATGTGCTTAACTTACAAATTAAATTTTATTAGGGGCTGGAGAGGTGGCTCAGTGGTTAAAAGCACTGGCTGCTCTTCCAGAGGATCCAGGTTCGATTCTCAGCACCCACATGGTGGCTCACAACCATCTGTAATTCCAGTTCCTTCTTCTGGCCTCCAAAGGCACCAAGCATGCCATCAGGTACACAGATAAACATACAGGCAATGTACACATTCACATTAAAGCTTTGAGCTTTATTATTGGTATGCACATGGAGGGGGCGAAACATGGTCTGAGGGCTCTGTCCTAGCTATGATTTTAGGCACCTGTGGAACCTCCCCTAAGGGGAATGGAGCTAACTGCAGGGCCTGTTTACGCCAAGGTCCTGCTTCCATGTCCCAAATCACTTAGTCTATACTAGGAGCCTAAGAGCTGGGACCTGCGCTTTTTCCTAGGCTCTCACCAGCTTCCTCTGCTCAACAGAAAGGAGGAACAAGCAGAGATCTGAGTCGGCTGCACCGGGCACTTGTTTACACCAGTGCCACCAATTATGGCTTTAATCACGAAGGTCACACTTCTGTTGCATAATAAGCCCTTTATAAACATTAATCGTCTGCCATTGAGAATGTCCTCCGGGCTTTCTGATGTGCTTAGTTCACGGGTCAAGCAGTAAATGGCGTGAAGGTATAATGCAAGTGGCCAGAGCTGTGAAATTAGGCCCTATTCATTAGGCCGCAGTCCTCTGGGGAGCATTCTGAGATGAGGATATCTGCCTGCGGGAGGGGATGCACAAGGAAGGGAATACCAGTTGTCGGGAAGGATTTGTACATTTTCAAACACTAGAAGGTTAATAGCCGCGGCCAGAGAAAGATCTCAAACACATGTAAACAGTGGCCTTGGCATTCTGCCAGGAACTGCAAGCCTTTTCCAGCACACACACAGTAGGCACACGCTCATCAGCTCCTTCGGAAATAGGTGGCTATGTGATTGGCTTAGACCTGTGACTGTCACTGAGCAAAACCCAACAACCACTTCTCCGGTTTCTTCTATGCAAAGCCATAGACAACACCTCAGGCGACAGCTGCTCCAGGCTGGATCAGGAGTATAGACATCTCTGCATCTCCCTCTCCCCTCTTCCCTCCCTCTCATCTCCCTCTCCCTCTTCTCTCCCCCCCCCCCTCCATCCTTCTCTCAATAGACTCTGCATTCCAGCTCTGTCTGTCCATCTGGCTTATTTGTCTTTCGCCTGCCATGGTCCCACTAAACGTCCCACCTCGTGCTGCAATGGTAACACTAGGCTTGCTGTCCCCACACTCTCTTCCTGTCCTTTTGTCTTTGCTGATTGCACTTTGTGTTATTTCATTTCAATTAGTCAAAGTCATGGAGAACACTGTGTACTAAGCCCTCTGGTGAACCAGCAACCAGCGGTGGTCCTGGGCACCGGAGCACAGCAGTGAGGAAACACGCCTGTTATATTCACCAGTGGAGAAAGCAGGCCAGTGCCTGTTTGTGGGCAGGATAGGCAAGCAGATATTTCCTTCGCGTGTCAGGCACAATAGAAAATCAAGTAATCCTCTCCCACTATGTCCAGTTCCTTCTTCTAAAAGCTGTACGTGTGTGTGTGTGTGTGTGTGAGAGAGAGAGAGAGAGAGAGAGAGACAGAGAGAGAGAGAGAGAGAGAGAGAGAGAGAGAGAGAGAGAGAGAGAGAGAGAATGGTACCCACAAGGGTAGGTACCACAGAAGCCAGAAGAAGGCAGAGGGTTGGATCCCTTAGAACTGGAGTTACAAGCAGTTGTAAGCCACCCAAGGTTCAGGAATGTGAATTTGGATCCTCTAGAAGAGCAGCAAGTGCTCTTAACCACTGAGCCACCTCTCCAGCCCCAGTCCACCCCCCCCCCCAATTTCTTTCTTATGACAGGGGAATCCTGGTGACTCAAGAGACTGAAGGCCAGAGGCTTCCTCCACATGCCCAGGGTGAGCATCTCTTCTTAGCTCAGCTGCTCTACACAGCAAGGAGTCAGATGTGTTGTTTGAAACCGGCCCCAAAGGCTTGTTATTGGATTGTAAATGTGCGCACGTTCTGTTTACACAGAAAATGCTTAAACCAGAACACAAGCACCCAGGAGCAAAGACAAACAAACCTACCGTAGTTTCCAGCGGTGGAGTCTGACTTCTCAATGTGAATATTCCGGGTGACTTTGGGGCAGATTTCAATTTCTTTGTAAAGCTACAAATCACAGAGAGGAGGCTAATTAGGACCCATCACAAACAGCTTCTTAGGACTGGTCACATTTTGTAAATCTCTCTTTTCATAACTGATACTTGAACGAAAATACACACTATATCGGTCTTTCTCTGTGCTGCAACCCAGTGAGGGCTATAATGTAAACTTGGAATTCTCGTTACCAAGCTCAGTTACAGTATGGACTCTAACCCACCCCCCCACACACACATCTCTCCAGATAACACCCCAAATTCATCACAGACCTGAAAAATAATGCCTCGGTCATTAAACCCTCTAGTGCTTGGGCAGTGGGTTCATCAAAATCAAGAGGTGGCTGTAAGCACGTTGAGTAAGCTTCCTCAAATTACAAGGCACCCCGTGCTTACACACAGCACTTCCACATGGGAACATGCACAGGAGGATAAACTAGTACAGACAAATGCTGATACCGAAACAACCTGTGTAGGCGGACAAGATTCTCTGGTAGCCACTTAACTATACAAAATTAGCTGGAGAATTAACTATACAAATCAATCAACTATTGAGAAACCCAACATAGATATAACATGTTTCTTTATAAACTAAAGATTGGAATAGTGCATCGCTCGTACCTCAGAAATGTCTAAATTAACTGATATTATAGTTTCATATATCTGGACCTAATCTCATAAGCATGAATTTCCAACTATGTGGCTTTTGGTCCCATACAATAAGGGGACTAAGGCTACTGGGAAAGCATTAAGTTTGTAAAGCCAGGGCAGGCAGGGCAGGATTGAACCCATTCTTGCAACTGTGAGAGATATGGTTCTCTCTGCCCCACTATGGTGACTCCAGGGCCAACTTCTGAAGCCCAAAGAGGCCCAAGATCAGGGGAGGGGACCTTCTTAGGCATGAAAACCTAAAGCTGAAATCCAAATTTGAAAACAAAAGAGGAAAATCAAATGCAAACTTGATGTGGGAGTGATTTCTTATTAATAAAGAAACTGCCTAAGCCCCTTGATAGGCCAACCCTTAGGTGGGTGGAGAAAACAGAACAGGATTCTGGGAGAAAGAAGCTTAGTAGAGGAGTCGCCATGATTCCCCCGCTCCAGACAGACGCAGGTTAAGATCCTCCCTGGTAAGCCAGCTCGTGGGCTACACAGAATATTAGAAATGGGTTAGAACAATATGTAAGAGCTAGCCAATAAGAAGCTGGAACTAGCCGGGCCAGGCAGTGTTTAATAGACTACAGTTTCCGTGTAATTATTTCGGGCATAAGCTAACCATGTGGGCGGCCGGGTGCCGGGGACGCAGCCCTGCCGCTCCTATTTCAACACAAACTGTTCTTTGATCTTGAAATGAAAATCAATCTCGAGCCACAAAATTCAACAGAAACTTTATCCTACAGTACTGAAGCTCAGTCCCTGTGATGGCTGCCCCGCCCCATCTCTTCAGCATGGCATTTTATTCAGGCAAGACGGAGAGAGGATGATTGTCTTTGCCCATGTTCTATGACACAGCGTGACGGGGGTTACAGGTAGGAACATCAGTGGTGTCAGTATGATTTTTATTTAGGCACTTCAGAAATATTCACAAAATTAAACTCCACAGTTAGAAGACTGCAGTGATAATGACTTTAAGATCAGAAAATGCAGTCACCAAAATGACAAATACGGAGTTACTTAAATAAAGCTTACAAGACATGGCAGGCCAGCCTGGTGTGCAATACAACCTTACCCACTGCTTAGCTTGAGCCCTGGGAGTGTAATATGTGTGATGGCCCATCCATCCCGCCAGGTGGCAGTATATAACTGCTCTAACCATGGCTGGAAGACACAGCGGGAATACAGCTTGGGCCTTCTCAGCTTTCTGCTGGTCTCTGAGGACAGCTCCCTGCAGGAAGTGGATCTCTGAGCCACAAGATCACTCTTGTGCTGACTGAAATGGGGTCAGAAGAAGCAAACGGAAAAACCTCTAATAAAATACAGGAAATTTCAAGAATATACTTTGTCTTAAAATGGTTTCTCTGAAATCACAGCATTTGGAGTTAGGAAACTTGGAATCTGGTCGCTCTACGCACAGGTAAGCGGCACACATATTAAATAACCCCCACTTCTTTAAATTAGTGAGACTGCATCTCTCCCCACCCCTTTCAAAAGCTGGATGAGGAGATCACCAGATTTAACACCGCTTTGAATAAGCAGGTACTTGGGTCTCACAAAATCATGTCCTGTCTTCTTGTCTCCTCTCCTAAGCCACTGTGCCCCAGCCTGCAGGGGTTCTGTGTGCCCACTGTCCATGCCCTATGGTGCATCTGCCATACGCCAACCTCAAGGAGTCTGTAACAAAAGAGGTCAGCTATTGTCATTACTAGGTGACTGCAGAGAACTGGTTCCAGGACCCACGGGACCCCAGAATACCCAAACCTATGCATACTCCACTCTCTTATGTAGTATTTGCATGAAACCTGTGCTCACCAGCTCTTACATACTTTAAATTATCATTAGACTGCATTTGATACCTACCTAACGCAACATGAATGACAGAAAAACTGTTTTATGTTGTATTACATAGGGAATAAGGACCAAGGAAGTCTATACATATTCGGTACAGTCATGGCCATCACATTGTACACTGTTCTGTATATATTATATATCGGAGAGGCGCAACAATCGGGAGGGCTCTCACTTTGTTTCTGTTGATGGCTCCACAGATGTAGAAGGTCACATGTAATGTCCTTTTTCTCCTGGGCTTCCCTTTTCCTTTGGCCTCTATCTATCTACACAGCCTGCCTGCTCCTTTATAGTCTCATGCCTGGAACTTCATCTTTTCTTTTTAGCCTCCTGGTATGGCAGAACCAGGTAAGTCACTTCCCCCCTACCTCAGCTGAGCCAGTTTGTCAGCTGCTTTTTGCATATGTAGATATCTGCACGGGCATGAATACGCATGTACACATGCATGTGGAGGTCAGGGATTGGTGTGGTGTGTGTACACATGCATGTGGAGGTCAGGGATTGGTGTGGTGTGTGTACACATGCATGTGGAGGTCAGGGATTGGTGTGGTGTGTGTACACATGCTGTGGAGGTCAGGGATTGGTGACATGCGTGTACACATACATGTGGAGGTAAGGGATTGATGTCATGTGTCTTCCTTGATCACTCTCCATTTTAAATTTCATCAGGTGCCTCCCTGAGCCTGGAGTCTGCCAAATGAAGTAGCCTGGACAGCCAGCAACCTCTGCGGACCCTCCTGTCTCCCCCCTGCACTGGATCACGGTTGCATGCCACACTGCACAACCTTTTGCAGGGGTGCTTGTGCATGGCAAGGATTTAGCAGCTGACCCTTCTCCCCAGATACTGTCTTCTCTTCGTGAGACCCTTCCTGCAAGCGTATCTAACTCTTCCCACCCCCCACTCTGATGGTGCACCCAAGCACATCTCTGCCCGTCTGCCCTAACTCCTTTCCCTTCCAAGCCTCAAAACCTGCTGACGATGACATGTTTGTGTATGCATATCTGCAAACGTAAATGAGGATCCTCCAGACACAGGATTCTTTTTCCCTTTGGCACATACCCTGTGAGAATCAGAGATGATGCCAGGCACAGAAATGCTAAGTAAATATTTGCTACACGAATGAATAAATAATCAATTTTGCCTGCACATTTTCTTCCATCGCTCTAATAAGAACTCATTTAGTGTGAAATCCGAAAAAGCATTGTCTCTAGACTCCACCCCAGGCTTGTGACCAGATCATTCCATGGATTGCTCACAACAACTAGTCATGAGGAAATAGCCAGATGAGTAACATTTATATTAACACAACCAGGAAAGTAGACGGACACTAACTGTTAGCAGATATTCACAGCCGAGAGGACTCCCTGCCCACTAACACGAACACCCCCACCTCTAGGATCTCAAGTCCAGGACTCGCTGTTCCGCTGCTGGTCACAAGGAATTAAGCATTTGCAGTATGAGGACATGGCTCCTGCAGAGCGCTGGCCTCGGCATGCAGATGAGGACCAAAGCTAATTAACTCTGTGCGGACCGCTGCTTGTTCGGAAAGGGACAAGAAATCAAATAAACTCTCAAAAAGCAACCAGGGACGCTGCTCAGAATGACTCAGCCTTGCGGTGACATCACATCCAGGTGACTGATCTAAAGCAGGGATCCAAAACCAGGGACCCACTGAGATGACTCCAGAAAGGAAAAATTGCCCAGAATATCTACAAAGCGTAGGGCTCTTCTTGGACCATGAGTGCACGCACGCAACACACATACAGAAATACTGGGCGTGCCTGTGGCTTCTTCACGAACAGAAATGTTACCTTAATATCATGTTCTGGTCGCCACTGAGAGCGCCCAATATTACTTATACTCGCCACTACTTCCGAGTACTAGAAGCCACTATACCTACCTCCAGGTCTTATAATTTAGTGAGCTAACACCATGTTATCTATCTATCTATCTATCTATCTATCTATCTATCTATCTATGACGTTTGCTGAGTATTTTGTTATAACTGAACTAGGGGAAGCCCATACACATCCTGCCTCACACAACTATAAGGGTTACTCTGGGAAGGGATCTTGAAGCTTTGTCAGACACCCAAGCTGCCCAGAAGACAAGAAGTGTAAAGAAGTTGGTGGAATGGAGGTGCTGGTGTAGGCGAGACCGTAGCCACTATTTCCTTGGGGAATCTCTGGGCCAGAGACGTCTATAAAGGGTGAGAGAATTCAACGGTCGCTGTACTCTAGATTCCTTTTTAAAATAGTAAGTTGTACATAACAATTATGGACCCCAAAATGCTGAGCCTGGAATTTCATCACCTCATTGGACAAGACCACGTAATTCGGAAGCTTAACAACAGTATGTGAGGAGGGCTGGAGAAGTGGCTCAGTGGTTAAGACCACTGGCTGCTTTTATAGACAACCCAGGGTCAGTTCCCAGCACACATACGCGGCAGCTCACAACCTTCTGTCACTGCAGTTGCAGAGGGACATGCCATCTTCTTCTGACTTCTTTAGGTACCAGACATGTACCTGGTGCACACATGCATGCAGGAAAACACTCATACACATAAAATAATAAAATAAAGAAATCTAAAAAAACTTAAAACAGTATTATGAGTAATAAAAATAAGTCACAGCTGAATTTGCACTCATGCCTGGCATATACAGGGCACAGAAGTTGGCTGCCTATGAGCCCTGTAATTTATGCTCTTCAAAACTCACAAATCATAAGGCATAAACTAAACGATCTATTGCTGTGTTACCAGCTTGGCCCCTTTCAATCTTCTCTTCTCTGTGTTTTTAGATCACGTAGTGCCAGGTTATGCCCCAAGCCAAGCTGAAACTCTGTGTGTCCACTCTCCTCCTTTTGCCTAAGTCTCTCCAGCGCTGAAGTTACAGATGTTCATCACACCACTCATCTGGATTTTTTTTGCCTCCAAGAAACATCTTGCTATGTTGTTCTCCAGGCTAGCCATGAACTCCTGCCCCAGCATCCTAAGTACCTCCTTCTTTAAGTAAGGAGTACATGGCCTCCTCCATCAACACAGTCAGCAGTGGTTTAGACTGGACTACTCATTTTGGTCCTTTGCCTTCCTTTCCAATATTTATTTTATATATATGAATGTTTTGCCTGCATGTATGTCTCTGCACCACATTTGTTCAGTGACTACAGAGGCCAGAAGAGGGTGCTGGATACCCCAGAATAACAGTTATGGACGGTTGTGAGCCAGCATGTGGGTACTGTAAATCTACACTTGGCTCCTCTGTAAGAGCATCAGTGATCTTAACCACAGAAGCACCCATCCCTCCAGCCCCAGTTTGATCCTTTTCCAACATAGAACACGATCAGACTCTTACAGAAGTATAATCTCATATTTCCTTTTAAAAAGATTTAGAGGGAGCTGAGGTAACCTTTTAGGCTGGCAGAAACATTCCAAATCATAACCAACGCACTGAAACATAATTGTTTGCCAATGCTCTTTCAACTGTGTGCTTAACATAGGCGAGAGTTTCCCAATATAGGGAGTACAGTTCAAAAAGTTGAGTTAAAACAGCATTTCCTATGAAATTCTACACCGTGGTTCCCCTTTCCAAAGGGAACCTCTGGGCCGGACTTCTGTTTTCTGTGGTAAGGCCCCACCCTGTTGTCATGCCCATATCCAGAACAAGCAGAGGCCCGGGAGGATGACTAAGTACTAAGAAGCCAGCACATTCTCCAAGAGAGCCTGAGGCAAGTCATCAGACGGCTGGGGACTTTTTCATATTTTGATTTTACACCCACAAGATCTGACCCATCCGTTTTGATAAGAACATGGAAGTTGCACAGAATTGGAGGGGGTGTTTTTATTGTGACAACTGCCAACTGAGATTAGAGTCACCCGTTAGAGACAGAAGTCTGCATGAAGAGTTGGTTACGCTGATTAATTCCTTGTCTGAGCATCACCTGTGGGTTTCGGCGTCCTTTGAGCCTGTGCAGCCCTGCTCCCTGGCAAGCAAGGGCGACTCCACTCCACTCTGGAGCGCCTGTGGTAAGTAAGGTTATTTCTGCCAGCTCTAGGCTCTGAATGAAGCTCTCTCAGTTCAGAACTCGTTCCCCTCCACCAGCTACAATCACCACAAGTACATACATAATTTGAAAATCATCTCTAACAGAACGCACAAGGACAGCAGTCGTAAACATTACCAGCTCGTAAATGTCCTCCTCGGGCTGTGGGGTGTAGAACAGCATCTTGTTCTCCATTAGAAACTTCAGGCGCAGGTAATGGGCGGAATGGTCCAGTTGGTGTGCCTGGGATGGGAAGGACGGGAAGTGTTTAGTCCTCACCACCAGGAGAGGTTTCTGCTCCAAGGAAGTGGGACTCACTATCTGGTTTCCTAAGGACGTTCGCAATGGGGTATGCGGCAGGTTTCTTCCCTTGAAAGGTTAGAATACAATTCAGACCTGGAACTCATTAATAAAATTCCACAGGGATCGTGCAATTCAACGCAGCAAACTGAGTCAGAGCCTCTTTTCCATGTATTTGATTAGCTGCGCTCTGTAGCACTGGGCTTTAAAACAAAATTTATTACATTAAAGAAGTCTTCTCATATAACTTCACATACGGGGGAGGGAAGCATTTACAATGAGAGAAAAAGGGTGTGCCCCATGAAATTTGGGGACCCCAGGACAGGTGTTAGCAGCTCACTACAAGCAAGTTAGCATGCAAGCAAAGCATCTAAACTTCATTCAGTCTTACTTATATATTCCGGAATAGGACTCCCAGGGGCAGTACAAGTGTGCCTCCGACCTGGGAAGCACAGCAAATGACTAGGAAATCTGAGTTCCGAGGGCCTTTCCATTGTCTAGGATAGGTCGATGGATCTGTTCTATCTAAAAAGCCATTCTTGAATTAATTTTGATCACAAAATTTGCCATTACAATATGGTTTTATAAGAACTTCTCTACACAGAAAGGAGGCATATGGAGAAAAGAAAAATGCTTTTCAAATGTTACAAGACGCCAGGCAGTGATGGCACATGCCTGTAATCCCAGCACTCAGGAGGGAGGCAGAGGCAGGAGGATCGCTGTGAGCTCAAGGCCAGCCTGGTCTACAAAGAGAGTTCACAACATCCAGGGCTGTTACACAGAGAAACCCTGTCTAAAAAAAAAAAAAAAAAAAAAAATCAAATGCTACAAGACACATGAAGTTATGCTGCAAGAGAGGAATATGAATATGAATAATGCTAACTGTAAAGTGCCTTTATCACTAAAACTACACCGCAAAATACTACCAAGTAAATGATACGCTATTTAGAACTCCCAGGTAGAACCAATGAAAGTTAACATTATATATTCTATGCAATGGGCACATGGGAATTTATTACATGGATCTCACTTTTATACAAATTTTTAAATTAAAAATTCAATTTTATATAAGTAAGTGATAAAAATATTTTCCAATGCCCTGTGATGAAAATTATCTCTTTTTTGGTGGGGGGGGGGCAGATTTCCTCTGTGTAGCCCTGGTTGTCCTGAAAGTCGCTCTGTAGTCAGGGCTGGCCTTGAACTCCCTGAGATCTGCCTGCCTCTGCCTCCTAAGAGCTATGATTAAATGCATGCACATGGCCGACTGAGAATTATCTTTTAATAAGTAAAAGTCATTTTAATTGGTAAACACTCTTACCAATCTACACTGTCAGTATAAATATAAACACACAGACCAAACTAACACATTCCAGTCACTACTCCCTCAGCAGTCACAGCCACAGGTAACAATGTGGGCAATGTGCCCGGCGGGCTCTCCGTGAAGCAGCAAGGGTATAGGCAGCAGTTCGGATCACTGCCGGCCTCTGGAGTGTGCTTGGGTTTGGGGAATCCCAATGCAGAAAATGGAGACAGAGGAGCGGTTGGCGGTTCTTTAAATAAATACAGGCACGAGGACGGTCATGCATTACCACAAAAGCACATCTCCAGAAAGTGGAAATGGTTCCCTGGGAGCACACAGTGGAATGATAAAGACGTTTTCTATTGCTGGTTCTCGGGGAAACCCAGCCTGGGTTTTAGTCCCGTGGATTGCGATGTCGGGAGTCCGCCGAGCAGAACCGACACCATTCAGTGGATACATTCCTGAGCACCTGGCTTTCTTCCACTGTGTCTGAGACAGGATGCCTCAGTCTGATGCCCAGGGCTCTCTGCACATGAGAGGTGAAGGGGGGGTGAGCTAAGGGGACACACCACAGGGAAGCCGCTAAGAGTGCTATCCCCTGCTGGTCGGATACGGACAACAGTAATAGGGTGATGTGACAAGAAAATCTTTAATTACGAGCAAAAATCTTTTTTTTTTTTTTACGAGCAAAAATCTTGTTTGCCTACTGCTCGCTACTGAGGTGGAAGGGAAGGAGGTCATGGGGTCTTGATAACAGGAGCAAAGCAGCTCGGACACCTTATTGCCAACATTAATAAACACTTGTGGATAGTCCTAATCAGACCGCCATTTTCACAGGCACCTTCTGGACATCACACTCCAGTACCTTCCTCACCCAGGGGATACTGGGAACAAACCTCAGAGGGGCGATCACCAGCCAGCTGTCAGGCACTGCAAAACAGAATGGGGGCCCCACCGTGCCCCAAATACTATGGTGCTGGCATTTAGAATTGCATAAGTAAGGACAAGCAGTAGTTGGGGGTTAATGCTGTACAGAGAACATGGTTCAGGCTGTACATATTTTCCCAAATGTATTTCTATTACTCATCGTCTTGATAACTAAGAAATAAAGGTGAGCACATGCCCGATTGTTAAAAGGACAGTGGGCTGGAGTGTAAGCACAAGTCTTCAGTCCCTGCACTCCAGAGGTTAAGGCAGAAAAGTTTCAAGGTTGAGACCAGCCTGGCTCAAAATAAATAATATTGGTATACGTTTAATAAGAAATCTAAACACCTTTATGGTTGGTAAACGGTTATTCTAGTCAGGACGTGGACGATAAGTATTTCTGTGGGTCCTCACCACAGGATCATGAACCACATACATAGCATGGCCAATCCAAAATAAACCTCAGTCCTGAGAAGCTAATTAAGGGTTGGAGAGATGGCTCAGTGGTTAAGAGCACTGGCTGCTCTTCCAAAGGACCCTGGTTCAATTCCCAGCAACCACATGGCAGTTAACAACTGCCTGTAACTCCAGGTCCAAGGGATCTGAAACCCTCACACAAACATACATGTAGGCAAAACACCAATGCACATAAAATAAAAATACATAATTTTTTTTTAAAAAAAAAAGCTAATTAAATCTTCGGATTCTCAAGAATAACATTATGAACTTCGATATCAAAGTAGGTATCAACTGTGTTCGTAACATTTGTTTATGCAAAAAAAATCCAAATGTTAGGGAATATTGATGGCTATCTGTTCAGCATCTGGCTTGTTTCGATTTTGTACAACACTCAGGAGAAAATTTCCTTCCAAGAGGAATTCCATTAGGGGAAAAAAATTAAGTGGTACAAATTTGTTTTCCAATGTAGTCTTACTCAAATCACTTAGCATTGCATCTGCTTAGAGGCAAGAAAGCACGGTGTAAATTGTGCCATAAAACAAATATTACAACTGGGGAAAGTTTTGTTTAGTTGGCATAATTTTTTAAGATTCAGATCTTACTATAATCATTTCAAAGGAGGAAGCAATAATGTAGATATTTTAAATAAATAGTCCGAGCCATTAAGATACGTACGATCGGGCTGGGGAAATACCCGAGCTGGTGAAGCACATGCCCGGCAAGCCTGACAACCTGAGTTGTTCTTCGGAGCCATGTAAGACAGACCAGGAGTGGTGGCAGCCACTGTGGCCCAGGGTCTGGGAGGGGACCAACACAATCCCTGGGGCTAGCTGGCCAGCCCACCTAATTTACTTGGTGAGGTTCAGCCAATTGGAAGCCCCATCTAAAAGGAGGTGCTCTGTGTTCCTGCAGATGGCACCATGGTTGTCCTTGGGCCTTACACTTATACACAACAAACAGATATATACATACACTTATAAAGATTCTTAGCAAAAGCATGTCGTAAAATTGATACCATGATCATACAGGAACAATATGAATATGAAAGAACGAACTGGTGTTTTTTGGCAATTTTTTTTATAACTGCAATAATCTGAACGTTTTTTGAAAACCCTATAGGCTGACAAGGTTCCTGGCTACATCTAGCAATCATTTCGCCACCATCTATAGCATGAAATGTTTATCTGGAAACACTGACTCTGCCGGGACTTGGCTGGTGATTGGATGGCAGATGGAAAACGGATGTGAAATGACTGGGTCAGAGAGTAGGAAAGAAAACGGGCTAATGCAAAAGACAGAAGAAAGAAATTGTTAGATGCTAGTACCAGTATTAGATAGCAGGCATCAGCCGTCACCAAGGACAAGAGCGAAATAAAAGTCTCCCACTCGTACGTCTTTGTTTCCCATCCTCCATTCACCAGGAGCTCACTTTATAACACATGGCGCCAGTCCTCCCCTTTCTGTCCTTAGGAATGAAATTCCCCCACTGATTAGTGAGGAGTCAAGAGGACTTCCAGGCCTGAGCACTCTGGATACTTTATCCTATGTGGATGCTTTCCCAGAGACCCTCAGTTTCTTAAAATACACCATGCAAGTTTTCCACTTTTAAACTCATGAGACGTAAGCTGACAGGAGACTATGTTGTCCAGTGCTATGTTTTGGAGGGAAATGCCCAGGGAACTTGGGCAGGCTGATCTGTTACTGTCAATGGAAGGAACTTGTACAGTTGAGAATGCCCACAGAAACTCGGCGAGAAACCAAAATAGAAAGGGACAGGGCAACAGCTTTACTTAATGCTGGTCTAAGACATCATGTTTTAGTCTCTCAGCTTCTAGAAAGGCCAAGATGCTTAAAAAGAGACCAAAACTGGCCCAATCAACTCACTGTACCTCCCACAGATTAATTTCTCACAAAAACATGGTTACCATAGAGCTATGGCTTAATTTTCAATTCCTGAAGGATACTCCATGGCCATGCTACTCCCTGGAAACACCTTCCAGAGTTCTACTTCCAACAGTGCTAACTGAGAGCAACTCCCACAGCTCGGGAGAATATCAATGGTTCTCTAACGAACTGTGCTCAGCTATAAATAAAGCATGCAAAAGCCCTCAACAGCCCGACTTTGGTAAGATATCAAAATGAGAAGTTAGGAACAGAGATGCCATTATGTTCAAAACCTAGAACTCACGCTCACAAGAAAACAGCCGGCGTGTGTGAAGTGCTCTCGTATATTTTTAATGCTTACGCGGGGGCCAAGTTTAGCTTTGTCCTGAAACAATAGGTTGATCTCCTTTTCTCCACATAAGGCTATTTGAAAGCCATTATTTGTGCTGGATTGTTTAATTTCCCCACGTTTGTACAAAGAGACATATTTTTAAGCATTAGTAATTTTTAAAAAGCATGTATAAATTTCTAATAGTGTAATTACAACATATTGTTGAGGGAGTGAAATTATTCAATATTTATCAATCATATGTAAAAAGAACAGGGCTTTTAAAATGTCATTTTTATCCATCCAAATGGTTCGAGAATAAAATTAGGATATAAAAGATTTCTTCTTTTGGAGCCACATGGAATATCAGCTCACTCCCCTACGACAATATTCTAGGTTCTTCTGAGCATTGTGGACTGCCCTACATCTCTGAGAGTCCTGTGAGTGTCCACTATATTCTAGGTTCTTCTGAGCCTTGTGGACTGCCCTACATCTCTGAGAGTCCTGTGAGTGTCCACTATATTCTAGGTTCTTCTGAGCGTTGTGGACTGCCCTACATCTCTGAGAGTCCTGTGAGTGTCCACTATATTCTAGGTTCTTCTGAGTGTTGTGGACTGTCCTTCCTACACCTCAGAGAGTCCTGAGTGCCCACCCATCACAGCTCGACATCCCAGGTTGGGAGCAGCCAGAGAGAGCTGGGCTCCGGCCTTCCTTTGCTCACTTTGCCAACTTTTCTTTCCGTATGACTGGGAAGTGAGGAAAGAACTGAAGGCTTTCAGAACCACACTTTCTCTGCAAACCAGGAAAGTGGCAGCTCCTCCTCAGACCTGGTGCCATCAACTAAGACCACTGGTGCCATTACTCATGGAAAAGCGAAAACCAGTGTGCATGAGTGACCTCCCTCTTCCTGCCGCCACTCCAGGTTACTCGGCTGTGAAAAGAAATCTCACCCTGAAGAAAAATCAAGACATTTTCACATCCTAAGGCAAAAGTAGAATGAAATCAACCTCTTTCTAGTTAAAAAAATACAGGCTAATTCAATGTTCACAGAACGAGGACTTTCCCATCATGTCAGACTTAAATTGACTTTAGGTTTTCCCCAACTTAAAGATGTCACTGGTGAATCAGTTACTATTCAAACATCAGGTTACAATGGCACCCATGGTATGACACCATTAAATACATTTGCGTACATTGGGGAGCGGGGGCGCAGGACAGAAAGGCTGTCCAAGATGTCCACAAGATGTCCACAGTGGTTAGCTTTGAATTCTACCTCCCTCTCAAGCTTTCTGTACTGTGTGCGGGTGGAGGTCGTATGCTTGTTACAAACGTAAGAAATTTATATAGGGAGACAAAACACTCGAGGGGCGCCTCCTGCTCCTCACACAAACACTGCTTGCACACGGTGCACACCTTCACCAAGGAATGCAGGGCTGCCTGCGTGTGCAAGGCATACCCAACGCCTCCTCCCTCAGAGGGATGGAGAAGAGACGGCCACCCAATCCTACTCTTCCTCGAAAACAATACCTTGCAAATGAGTTCCAAGGTGTCTCTCGCCGTGTCCCCAGGCCGTACAACTGTCAGGGCTGGCTGATTATTGGGCAGACAGAACCAGGATGGAGTGAAATATTCGTGGACCCAGATGTCACAGTCGGGATTGTGCTGGTGGACGCTGGGTAAGACCACTTCCTTGTCCCTCTGGGGTAGAAAATACAGTAAGTAGGGTTGCAGCAGTCCGAACCTAACAATGTCAGCCCCAGATATCGATACCAGGGAAACCGCTAGTGGGCAGGAGTGGCAGGGCCCGGGGTGGCAGGGTCGGGAGGAAGCTCTCGGAGGAACAAGAACTACTGAGAAAGAAGCTTTATGAGGGAGAGGCAGGCAGCCTTTGACTCAGGACATGGGCACTCTTCCCCACCTGGCCTATGGCCGTTATGTGGGCATGGCATGGATAAACACAAAGCAAAATTTGGAAGAAGGCAAAAAACAAATCATCCTTTTGGCTCCGCCCACTATTTTTTCCACAAAGACACTTTAAATTTTGAGTAGCCAGTTGGTGGTGGCGCACGCCTTTAATCCCAGCACTCGGTAGACAGAGGCAAGTGGATCTCTGTGAGTTCACGGACAGTCAGGGACACAGACACACAAACACACACACACACACACAGAGAGAGAGAGAGAGAGAGAGAGAGAGAGAGAGAGAGAGAGAGAGAGACCTCAAAAAAACAAAAACAAACAAACAAAAACAATTAACAAAACAAAAGCTTGAGCAGAGAATTCTATCAGCGAGAACATCTGCCACGTCAACCTTACAAAACAACAAAGCGACAATGAGGCCCTAGGAAACTGTGTTCATAAAGATGATGCCCTGGTACCTCATGTTGATTGGCAGCAGCATCCTGTGCTCAGCCTGAACCACCAGGACAACTGGGAGGAACCGCAGTCCTCCGTAGGCCACCACCAGGACTGTCTCCTCGATCACACTGACTGAGGGTGGGGGACCGACATGATTGTGGATGGGGGGGGGTGGCGGGGACGGATACATGCGGATGCAGCGGGGCCGAACCCAGGCAAGTAGAATAGCAGGAGCGGAAAGTACCCTGCGGATGGCTGCCGCATTGGCCCAGTCAAATAAGCAGGGAAGAAAGTGTCGGATCATCATGATGTTAGCACGCGTGATGCTCCAGTAACATGCCTTTATTAGGGTTGATAACGAGGCCGTTGGTGGTAAATACGGATCTACAGACTCTAGAGAACAAGGCTAATCGTAGCGACATACAAGAAGAAGCAACTTTCTCAGGAAACTCTGGGAGGTGGTAAAGTGACTTCCATTAACAGAAACAATGGGTTTCAGGAACTGAAGGCCTCGTCGGGGTCAATAAGAGAAACCCAGTTACAGAGTCTCGGGCCTGCTTTTGAACTCTCCTACTTTCACAGATAAGTTGGCCTCCAGGGAAAGAATCACTTGCCTACAGCCCATTACCTACAATTGGAATCTTCCCGGGCTGTCCTCACATGCCACATTAAATAGGTGCCCCTAGCACTGGATCAACCCTGGATTTGCATCTAAACTGTTCTGTGAGAGGAGGCTGAATGCCAGGAAGCAGAATTTTAAAAAGTTAGTCTAGAGAAATGGAAAACACAGACACACAAGGAGACTCAAAAGTTTTGTCATTCCTATGCACAAGAAAGGGCATGATGTCATTGAAAATGTATAATGTATGCAAACTGGCCTAGTTCAGATATGACAAAGTACACATTAAAGACCGTGTTTGGATCGTATATAGGTCCATAGTTTCATTATGAACAATTATTCAGAGAGAGTGCCACGGGAGTATATTCCCTAAGCTAACCACCCCCAAACCCAGGGTGACACATCTGGGGGGGGGGGGGATGAAGAAAGGCTTCTCCTGTGACCACTCTTCTCCTGTTCCCTCCAATACCAAGAACTCCACACTCCTCTCGTTTCTGAGGATCAGACCCTTCCAGAACACTGGGCTTAGCCACTGATGACTAATATTGCTGGGTGGCATGGTAACCAAAAGCTGGATTCTGTCGCATGGGTCCTGGGGGTGGGAACCAGGCAATCACAGCAACATTGTGTTGTCCACACTAGAACCCCCCAAAAAAAGTGAAACTGAGGCCCTGAAAAGGGGGTGCTCTTTTTATGTTAAGCTACAAAAAGTGGCCGGGGGGGGCATCACTGTCCTCATGAGGTGTCAACCCTAGCAGTCTGAAAGCCCCTATTAAACTCAAGCACAAGGCTGAGTCATGTCTGTGAATCTCAAATTGAGTATTCGATTGGGAGGCAAAAGCATTAAAAAAAAAAAAAAAAAAAAGGAGGCGCATACTATCAGAACACTTCTGCAACTAATGGGAACAAAATAGCATGTGTGGGCAGGGAGCGAGGACACTGAGATCTCACCTCGTGGGAATGAAAGTCGTACAGAAAAAGGAATTAGCAATGACAGAAAAATACTCAGCTAACTCTAAGCTCCCATCTTCCTCTTGTATTCTAGCTGGAATCTCACACATCAAATGATAAGGATGAGACAAGTTATGTCAGCAGGGAGCTGCTCTTATTAGCGCCAAGATTTAAACAGAAAACGATTTTTCCACCTCATGGTAAACCTATTAGATAGCTTTTTTAGGAACCGGATCAAGTCAGTTTTTCATGCTGAGCGTACTTGATTTTACATCGCCCCCCCTCTCCTGAAACCACAGCACTGTGTCTAAACTGACACTCTTGAGAGGCTCCAGAAGGAACACGCGTGTATTTTTACCTTCCCATCTGGAACCGTGTCATCAAATATCCCCTCTAACGACTTCTTCACAGCGTCGGTTCCCTCTCCAAACACCTGCAGATAGAAAAGTATCGTCTTAAAAATAAAGGTCTCTGGGCAAAGGGGCAAATAAAGCAGGGAATAGCGGCTGGAAATGGGCAAGGCTTGGGAAAACATCACAGCAGAACTCAGGTCCTCCTGGATCGCAAAGTGTGTCACAATTTATGGTGGAAAACCACAAGAATCAGGTCCCAACACTTTCCATACCTCTAATAGTTCAAACATAAAGTCATAAATTAGAATGTGGACAATTCACCTAAGTTTAGAAGAAAATTTGCAAAGGTAATGAACTCGCTCACACAGAAGACTGCCTCGCAGACCTAGGCAGCTACTTGCCCACAATCACACTGCTTTTCAAGGTCACACCCTGTGGCAGAACTGGAGGAGATACTTAGAGTTTTTGTGTTTTATATAAAAGATAGAAAAGGTTTTCTTTTTATTTAAAAACCAGAAAACTGCCTATTTTTGAAATTTGATAAATTGTGTATTGTAAAGCTATATTGAAAATTATCACTATTCAAACATAGCCACAATAAATTCTGAATGCAGGCTATAAAATGAGCACATGCGACCAGGAGAAAGTCAATACCTTCTTTTTTTTGATCCATTGTAAAAGAGGCTACAGAAACATAATTCCTGTCTATTTGAGAGTTCTGAATTGGTGGTGAGATTTCCCTTACAACATTTATGGCTAAGCAAGATTTTTTAAAAGTATACTTTAAGAATTATAAGAATGATTTAAGAACATATTGTGAAGATGTTTGCTTGCAATTATTGAAATTCAGTCACACATTCCAGCAGGCTATAGTCTAACCGAAAAGGTAAAGCCACATAAACCAACAGTTTTGACAGAATGTAAGTCCAACTATAAGACCACTCCTCCAGGAAGGAGGGGAGGGAGGCTGACGCTAATGGCCTCCTCCTGCAGGAAGGACAGAGCACCATTAAGTCCCTATTGTGACAAGTCCAGGATAACGAACTCTCCATCAAGGCTGCTCAGTCCCTCACTCTCACGCATGCTTAACTGGTCCCCTTCGGGTTCATCCAGACAAAAAAGGCAGTTTATCAAAAGCCAGCGTGTTGGTCAACTAGGGAATTTAGGACAGGAACCTTGGACTAACCCTTTTTAAACTTCATCCCTACGGAAGTCGGTGGCTGCAGTGTAAACGGTATGGGAATACTGCGATCAGGTCAGCTTTGCTCAAGGGCATCACCTGTAGGCTACACTGGTAATCTGGTCCTAACCTCTCACATGGCCAGTGCTTCTCTGTCCGGCCACAGTAGCCCGTGAAATGAATACACCCTCCAAATAGAGTAACACCGCTTCTGTCTTCCGGCTTCTAACGTCCATATGAATGGTTTGAGGCTATTCACTTCTCAGTGTCAGTGTAGACAGATGACAATAATAGAGAGCAAAGTTTTCTAGAAGCAACGCCATCATGAGAGAGGGGAAGAGAAGGACCACTGGGTGTGGTTCCTCAGGGCTCCACCCACCATCAGTCTAGATGATGCTAGTCACAAGATCCTCTGCCAGCCTTGGATCTGAGCAGAAGAAGCCACGGTGGCCATGGTCACATTCATTCCTGGGTCCTCATTCCCACAGACCGAGGAGCTGCCCAGCTAAGGCCGCCTTTCAAATCTCAGGGGCAACGAAATGAACGCATTTCCCTGGAGGCTCTCATGATCCAGCACCTGAGATGGCTTAGGGAGACTACAGCCAATGCTCGCTTGGCTTCCTGTGGTGGCTGCTCAGTTCTGAGGCCTTACGTGAATCCAGCACGGTTTAGTAGGTCGGTAATTAGCCAGAGCTTGGGTGGAGTGCAGGTGGGAGACGGATGGTGGTGACAGATTAATAGCAGAGCTCCATGTCTGGGGTATAAATTACTTATTAAAAACTGTCTAGCGCAACCAACTTCACGTCAAGTTGATTTAAAGTGTCAATAAAGAGAAACACGCGCACATGCCTACACGCACACACATGTGCAAATCAACGGCCAAAGAAGCGACATCTGTAGGTGCTTGTGCTGACTCTGGGACCTACCTGGTTGATGGTTGGACGTCCCTGCTTCTTTTTGGAGGTAGTGTCCAGGCCCCAGAGAGAAGAAAACCTGCTTCTTCGCTTGCTTGCTGACCTGGACATGGCTTGAGTGCGTCTTCTCACTCCGATCTCACCGGTGCGGGCTGCCACCTGGACCGAAGAAGCCGCAGGAGAGGTGGATCAGCACCAACACAGGCACCTTGAGGTAACACACCGTCCTACCCACCCTTAATAAACCCTAGCATGCTACTGACCCCAGTGCTGTGTGACTCTCACAGACAGAGATTCTGGGAGCCTTCACTGAGGCCAAACGGTAAGTTGGCAAACTCAATCACTATAGGAAACCGTTAATTTATTTATTTAAATAAAAATAATAAATATATAATCTCTTTATTGACTAAAAGAGCAACAAAATATGTCATGTGGTTAAGAGTTAGCTGTCTTCCAGTCTGCTTGACCCACTGCACCTGAAGCCTAGAACCACGCACATTCTGGAGATGCTCTCTAAACACTGGAGCAGACTCTGTATTTTAATTACAAATCATTCCAAGGGTCAGTTAAAAACCAGCAGACTATGACCCCTACGATTCTACATTAAACCTAAAATAGCTAATCTCTTCTATCTGTTGGGATCTCTTCAATCTCTTAGAATATACAAAATTATCCTCTTAGCTAGGGAAGTGATGGCTGCCCCAGTATCCAGCGTCTTCTCTAGGAAATCCCTAATGTACCTGGGCACTTGGCCAAGAAGTCAGGGTTGGCTTCTTTCCTTTTCCCAGAGCATGGGCTTGTGACCATTCCTGCTGATGGGATGGCTTCTAGGAAATGTTTTCGGGGGTGGGTGTGTGTTGGGGGGGGCTTTCTAGTCTTTTCGCGCGGCTCATCCCTGGTGACGAAAATGATTGCATCACGGCCGCAATTATCCGGCTATTCCAGGATAGAAGACTAAGGGAAGAGAACCAACCACCTTGGGAGACTGGACCACTTGGCTGCATCCCAGACCCACAATGGTACTCTCTTGCGCTCTCCTGTTTCACTGTGCTGGGGATTGAACCCAGGACCCGACACACGCTGGGCAAACACTCTATCGCTGAGCTACATCCAAGCCTAACAAAGGAACTGATGAACCAGAGAAACATTTCAGAACAGGGTACCCATATTTGAAGCTGCCATGGTGACAGTGGCAGAAGTGGGGATCCCCGAGGACTCCAGAAAGTGCAGGGTAAATTTTACCCTACGGCTTGTAAGATATGTCCCAGGAACTTCAGGGCTTCTCTGCCAGGAGATTTCAATAGGCCACCCACAAGAACTCCTTTCGAAAGGGCAAGGCAGGAGGCTCAGTGAGTCAGACTGGAAATGAACCTCCCCACCTGCGCTTTGCCGCTGGAGGTGAATGCCTCAGAACCCTCTTGTCATAGATTCCCATGGGGGCAACTCCCAACATGACAGATGCCAACTGGCAGCAGTCTCGGGAATGAAACGGTGTTGGGTAACACAGGGGGCCTCCCAGCCCTCAGCATGTTGGCCACAAAGCATTTCCCTGAGTCCTCAGTATTGATAGTATCAACACAGAAGAAGCCCAGGGAGTAGATGGGCAAGGACCCCCACATGCACTCAGACTGGGAACCAAAACAACTTCTCCACAAGGGCATTAGGGAGAAGGGTTTTGGACTCAGATGAAAACAGAGGATTGAGGGAGGCGGGAAGTCTTGCCTTGTCTCAGTTAAGTACTTAAGAAACACAGATCAGGGTATTAAAAAAAAGTGGGAGCCAAGACTCCCATGGGAAATTTTATGAGAAAGACTTTAACCTACACTCATTCTTGAGGTATTTGTGGGGGGGGACGACCCACAAATAGAAGGCATCATAAAACATGTCGAATGTTCTGGTCTCTGCCTTCTAAGTTGAAGGCGAACCCCGCTTGAGAAACGATTAAATCAGAACACGCTGACACATGTGTGCTCCCATGGCTGTGTAAACTTTAAAACCCAAACCAGATCAGCTGCTTGGTCTCAGCCAATTAGCAGACAGCAAGGTCTACTTCTAAGTACAATGTCTGTCTGTCTGTCTGCCCCCACGCCACACAAAGAGAGCCACAGCAAGGTCTACTTGTAAGCACAATGTCTGTCTGTCTGTCTGCCCCCACGCCACACAAAGAGAGCCACAGCAAGGTCTACTTGTAAGCACAATGTCTGTCTGTCTGTCTGCCCCCACGCCACACAAAGAGAGCCACAGCAAGGTCTACTTGTAAGCACAATGTCTGCCTGTCTGTCTGCCCCCACGCCACACAAAGAGAGCCACAGCAAGGTCTACTTGTAAGCACAATGTCTGTCTGTCTGTCTGCCCCCACGCCACACACCAGTAGCCAAGAGGAGTCAGCACCCACTATCCATGGATTCAGGCAACATCGGGTCAAAATTATTCAGAAAACAAATTCCATATGTATTGAGACATTTTCCTCATCGCCATTCAACAAACAATAAAGTAGAAGCATCTCCATAGCATTAGCGCAGCATTAAGCACTCTAAGTAATATGGTCAAAAGCACACGGGAGGACACCGGCCCCTTTTGTACCCCAGGGGTCCTGATGCCACTCTTCTGAGGATGCTGAGGAATGAGGATCACAGCAGCCTTGTGTGAGCCTGCTCATTTCCTTCCCAGCGTGCCTCACTGTCTGTCCCCACCATGTTCCGTGAACTGCGAGTGTCCTTCTTCCTGTTTCTCCCATGTGAACTTGAGCCCCAGGAACATAGACTCTCTGTGCTCTTAAGCCCTCACCACAAGGCTAGCAACTGACACGTGCCTGGGCTGTGCACGTATTTATTTGTCAATCAAATGAATAAATAAAACATTTAAAATTAAAGGCTGAGCAGCAATAACTTAAAAAGTAACTCGAGTTTACAGTCTCGGGAGAGGAGAAAAAGCACGGGAAGAGAAACCTGGGCACACAAATACTCCCAGGGCCTGGCTGCCTGCCTTGGGCTGCTTCAAAGGCGTGAGCAGCTGTCCTCAAGTGCTCAGGCCTTGTGGGCCATAAGGGCAGCGCCACCCCCACCGTGACTCCAGACAATAATCACCAAGGGGGTATAGAAAACAGGCTGGCAGAAGAACTGCCGGACAAGAACTCATGGGTTTCTCAATGACAGGCACACACAATGCCTCCTCTGTGGCGTGCACCTGACTACTTTATCAGTCAGCTCATCTGTGCAAACAAGAACAATGATAACCTTTCTTCAAAGAGTACAGCGGGGACCCTTCGGTTAATGAAGGCACATCACTCAGCAGGACGGGGATCTCCTAGTGAATGGGACTCCCACTGTAGCTCAAATCCCTCCCCCGGCCCTGGTACCCTTGCACCTTCTCCTTCCATCCACCCCCACTTAACAGGAGGGGGCAATATCCTAGACAAAGGAGAGATTGAAAAAGGCCTCAACTCCCATTGAGAGGAGGCGGCCCTGAGGGTCAAATGACAAGGAGAGATGAGGGGGCGGCTATCCAATAAATCAGATTAAGATTCTGCTGGGCATGTTCTGCCAGCTGATGCGGAAAATAGAAGTAGATACCGGGTAGAGTATCCTAACGTGCTCTGTCTAAAATGAAAGCTAGCCTGCACAGACCGACAAGGATGCACGGACACCAGGACCTGCATTACAGAAGCAGCTAGCGAGAAACAGCAGAAAGGAGCAGAGAGGCGGATTTATGAAACGAAACACTAGTCTTCCAAATAACAGAGCAGAAGTCCCTAAGAATCACCAACTCAACCGCTTCTCCCATAGGGTAGATTTAACTCACCTGACACCAAATGAAAAAGCGCATACATCATAGACATGAAGGGGAATTTAGGAGGCCCATAGGTCAATGACAGACAAGGAACTCAACGGCTTTTTCTTGTCTATATCAGAGACAGACACTTATAAGAAAGCAACCGGTGCACATGAGTTTGAGGTAGAAGGCACACTGGATTTCTTCGCATCCTATCGTGTGACAGCAAGAGGGAAAGGGTGTGGGCGCTGGAGATTGACAAGTGGTGTCTCACTGAGACGAGCTTGCCTGCCAACAGAAATAAATAAATACATGCTCTTGATTGGGACATGCTGACAGGAGCGAAGGGAAATCCCCCACACGGAATAAAGATTTGGCTAAGTTAAAAACTAGTGCTCGGGTCTCAAGGTAACAGACCTAGATCATGCATACCATAAATGAGAAGTAATGAAAATAAAAACAAGTGGGTCCCCAACAGTTATAACTTTCCCCACTCTTCCTTACACGGAAACCCAGAAATGGAACAGCCACATAGAGAGGTGGGCAAGCACACCGGGGCAGAGCTGGAATTAGCAGAACAAGACAGTTTTAAAAAACTCTAGAGATTGGAGTAAGACCTCTTTCAAAGTGCACATCTCCCCCTAATTATCTGAATGATGATGCTAATCTCTTTACAAAGAACACAAGCGCCCGGGACTGAATTATAACTTAGAATTCAGCTACACTCAGCTAACACTTCCAAGGCAGCTCAGGACCCTGCCGCTGACTTCACTTCTAATTCCATGGAAACGTGTTACGGGTGTGATATCGTTCTGGGGTGTCGACCTAGGTGGCTAAAACTCGTTGCTTGTATACTGATTTCCCCCCTCTGGCAGAAGTGGGCCCCAAGTATATAAAGCTGCTCGTGATTTAGCAAGTACTGAGAATTACAGAGTGTGAACACACGGCACAACCACGCACTCTGCCGCTGTGGAGTCGGACAAAAACTCCCCTCCTAGGACACGCGTCCAGCTACACGTCACTGAAACCGGCCTTCCTCTACACATCATACATTAGCTGTCAAAGTAGGATACAGTGGAGGGAGACCTCCAAGCCGCAAAGATCTGCTGACGGTGTGGTGTGGGGGCAGGGGAGAATACATACACCTATGCCTCACAGAGAGAGCAGAGCTATATGCACGAGGGAAAGCCCTCCATTCATCATGTGCATAAGGTTATTAACTTTATGGTTTCAAATGCCAAAACTGTCTAAAAATAACATCTATCCACAAACACTGTGGCGAATAGGTCTCAAGACAAGACCTTTACGGGGCTGGGATGTAGCTCAATGGTAGAGTGTTTACCTAACATTTGTGAGGTCCTGGGTTCAATTCCCAACACCACGGGGAGGGGGTAGGCTGGGGTGTTTGAAGGGGTCTGGGGAGACGGTGCCTTTTGCATTTTGCTTGCACAATAGTCTTAACCCTATCAAGAAAGGTTTAATTACATTCCCACATAGGTTCTAATGGAATTCTGCATGAATTGCACAGTGAGATGAGTTTGGAAATCCGTGCAGGGCAGCAAACTAAGGAAAAAGTTGAGAGACTCCTGTCAAGTCCTGCTCAGGATTAAGAACCAAGATGAGTATTTTTCCAAACTTCATTTGCTTCTACTCACCAGGGCATGAAAAGACGATACAGAAAAGATCCCAAGGCGGCCCATTGCCACTTTCGTCGGCCGGCTTGCAAAAGCAAGCAGCCTTTTGGGGTTTGGCAGCTCCCCGCCCTGGAGACTGGCTAAGTAACAGCGGAAACGAAACAGGTCCATCTGGAACTGCTCGAGATTCTGCTCCCAGACAAAGATCTGAAAAACCAAGGAGAGAAATGGGAAAAGGAGAAAGTAAACATTAGCCAAAAATGGTGCAGATCAGTTGACTGTAAAGGTGCTAATTATAATTCTCAAGGGGAAACAACGGGGCCCCCAGGTCTCCTATCTGTAACCATGAACGCAGTATCATAAACATAAAGTACATTGTTAGTTATGGGTGCTCTCCAAGCACAGAGTTCACAGGGATTTTGGTGGGGGTGAGGGGGAGCATGTTTGGTATGTCAATTCTGACCATAAACCTAAGACAGAAGGAATAAAAATGTAGGGATCTCCAGTACGAAGAAACACTCATGTTGACAAGGAGAGGACTTTTACTAAGAAAAGTAAAGCCAATTACAGGACAAAAACAAATAAACCAAAAGCTTTGGTAAAAGTGGGGAGGTTATTAAAGAAAGGGTTAAAAGTAGTAAACTGTCCCTTGCTCAGCCTAGGCATGGGGGCAGGGAGCTTAGTCCCAGCTCAAGGAGGTTGATGGGACAGACTTAACTGACTTCTCAGGGGAGGCCTTACCCTCTCTGAGGAGTGGATGGGGGGTAGAGTAGGGGGAAGGTGGGGGGAGTGGGAGTTGAGGAGGGAGGGGGAACTGGGATTGGTATGCAGATAGATAGATAGATAGATAGATAGATAGATAGATAGATAGATAGATAATAGATAAATCATAGATAGACAGACAGATAATAGATAGATAGATAGATAGATAGATAGATAGATAGATAGATAGATAGATTATAGATAGACAGGCAGATAATAGATAGATTATAGATAGATGGTAGATAGAAGATAGATAGATAGATAGATAGATAGATAGATAGATAGATAGATAGATAATAGATGATAGATAGATAAGATAGATGATAAAAGGATGGATGGATGGATGGATGGATGGAAGGTCAACAACAGGTCAAAATCAAATAAACCAAAAGCTTTGGTAAAGTGGGGTGCTATTAAATAAGGGTCAAAAGTAGTAAACTGTCAACAGTGGAGATCCAGGGTTCCACCCAAAGCTAGTGTCCACACATGTCCTTGTCACTCAAAGTGGCAAAATAGCCTCTGGCTACTGATGTGGCATTCACATAAGATCACAGAGACCATGTACAGTCAAGAAAAATGCTCTGGTACTAAGTGGAAGCTCGTGGGACTAGAGAGATGGCCCAGCAATTAAGAGCATTGCTGCTCTGACAGAGGACACGAGTTCTGTTCCCAGCACCCACGGAGCATCTCATCACTGACTACGACTTCATTTCTAGTGGTGCTGACGCCCTGTTCTGACTTCTGTGGGCACCAAGAATGCATCTAATAGTAAACATACATCAGGTGGCACTTATACACATGAAATTAAATCCTTAAAAAGGACAAAGTGAAAGCTGACTGTGTGTCCGTTTTATGTCAGAGACTGGGGCATGCCCAGATTTGGGTTGCTGCAGGGGGTCCTGAAACCAGTTCACAATGGGTAGTGAAGGACAGCTGAGTGGACTTTAAAAATCACCTGTCACTTTTTAAAATTTAGGAATCTAAGTCTGTTGAGGAATCAGGAACGAATTCTCCTCATAGCTTCCCTCCATGGTAGGTGGGGAAGGAAAACATAGATTTTCAAATACACAGATCCACCTAGAATCACAAGAACTGGTGGGAGCTGGAGGACTCCGCTCTCTGATTTCCACCTTCCATTCAATATCATACTGTTCCTTTAACTCGTAACAATCAGCTCTGAACAAAGGGCGAAGAAACTGACAGGCACAAGAGAGAGTTTAACAGTCGGGGTGCCAGGCTGCAGCCACGGTGAGGGGAGATCTTTAGAGATTCTGAGAAAGCAAAAAAAAAAAAAAAAAAGTAAAGACCTAACGAGTCTGCCAGCTCCACATGCAAAGGGACAGTCACCTGGTCCAGTATGGTCTTCTTCTTCTTCGAGTCGGTGACCGAGGACAGCTGCATCTCCCCCATCTTCTTCATCTTCTCGTCCATGTCAATCTTCTGCTCCAGCTTCTTGATCTCTGACTTGAGGAGGCGCAGTGTGTCTTCCTTGTGGTGGTGCCTTGCCACGGCGGCTGCGCAGGCAGAGTGGATGGCGGTGATCCAGTTCTCCAGCTCCGTCTGGCTGGTGGTCTGTAAGAGGAGGGTGCAGGGAGAGAGAGCCACTTCTCAGAAGATGACAGAAACTAACAGTGTGTGTTCGGGGAAGCAGTGTCTCTGAGGCAAGGTGTCAGGTCTACACACACACACACACACACACACACACTCACTCACTCACACATGACTACCTGGACTTATCCCTTATAGAAATCCACAAAAGAAGGCCAGTCCCACCTCCAACCCCTCAAGTGGTACCCTCCAAGAAGCCGCATGTTACACAATGAACCTAAGAAATTCTCTTGCTTAAATGCTACCTCTAAAGAACGTCTCCCAGTTTTAAGCAGCTGTATCAAAACTAGGATTAGGGAAGAGGTCAAGGCAACCTGATTGATACTGCCTTAGGGAACTCCAGGAATACATCCATGAGTAGCAACAACCCAGCAGCCAACCACAAACTACCAACAGCTTAAGAAGAGTACGAAGGTGATGCTAACACGCAACAAAGGACAGGTGACCTCCAAACGGAAGACAATGAGCCTCTGAAAGGCAAAAGTGGTAAACTTTGTGGGCAAAAACTCATGCAAAATTATATGCAAAATCATTAAAGACTCACAGGATCCGCACGAGCTCAAGTCAGACCAAATCCCAACACAGAAGGGGGGAGGTGGACACGAGCACTTGATTGCTACCGGGAGCGGGGGAGTCGGTTTGCTTTACTGGTGTGAACCCTGGTTTATCAACCACGCTCCAGGGCAGGCAGGCTCCACACCAAGGAATGGTTTCCAACACAAACCGGGTTAAAAGATCGAGAGAGGCCAGCAGTGGTGGCGCACACCTTTAATCATAGCACTTGGTAGGCAGTGACAGGCAGATCTCCGTGAGTTCAAGGCTAGCCTAGTCTACAGAGTAGACTCTACAGAGGACAGCCAGGGTTACACAGAGAAACCCTGTCTCAAAAAACCAAATAGACAAACAAATGAATAAATATTAAGAGAGACAGGAAGACGGGGAATGGGGGTGGGGAGAAACACAGACTAAAAATCGGAGGGGAGAGGGTGGGGGAAGAGAAAATATAATCAAAATAGGTTATATAAAATTCTCAAGAAATTAATAAAAAAAACCACTATTTTCTTAAACTAGAAGGTCAAGCAGGAAATATCTGTAAATGTGGAGATGTTAGACTTTTCTAGTTATCCCATAAGCCCAAATAATTCATATAACTTTTCTATTCATATAGACTTTCCTATGCATTCCCATAAGCCCAAAGAATTCAGTATAGGCAAAGGCGTTAGCTCAGCCAGAGAAATGATTGGCTTAGACGTTTCTTAGTAACGCGAAGGTGGCTGCTGTCATCATGCTTTTCTTCTGCAGCACTAATCTCTATTTTTACCTCCCTAGTGGGCTGTCTTACAAACAAAATTCTTTTAAGAGGACCCCCCCCTCCAACCCCAGCATTTTATTCCGTGGAGGCTAAGAATGGAAATTTTAGCAATCATTCTAATCTCAGAGTTTTGCATTCATCCAAAGATACGGCATCTAACATTAAAAAATGTTGTCTTGCAAGAAAACTAACTTACAAACCTAAAAGACCTGACAGTTGTTGTATAAAAAGAAATGCATTGGCAGTGGATAAAGATTGCAATCACCTAGACATGCTTATAACGGAACAGAAGCAGCGACTGGCAAGCAAACGGGGTTGATTTGTGTGGACTAAGTAGGGGAAGACGGTAAGGACATTAAGGTCACAGATAAACTGAGGTTTGGAAAGTCTAGGTGGTCCAAACTCTTATCTTTTATCCTCAGCCTTCTGGGTGGGAGCCACCAAGCCTGGTTACGTATTTATTTTGTTAGAAAAAGAATCAGCTTACATGGGAAAGTAATAATAAGGATTATTTTCTAAGAAAAAAAAAAACAGTAACTCCCATGTTGGCGAATGTTTATAGCAACTTGAAGCCCTATGAACTGCTTCTGTCTACTCAGAGTGGGGATAAATGCTTCAGAAAGCAGTTAAGTACAACTGACTGAAGCTGGGCATATTAATGTCTTGTGGCACAGAACTAAGTATATTCATATACTCAGCAAAATTAATGTACCAGAACACATGTACACACTGAAGTGTTTTTTTATTTATTTTATATATGTGTTTTACCTCTATGTATGTTTGTGCCCCATATGTGTGCAGTCCTGGAAGAGGCCCAACTCAGCCAAGGGCAAGGCTGTCCCTTCTGATGTCAGAGAAGTTATATCCATCTCTTTCAAGAAGTGGGAAAGAAGGAGACAGGACTGTAGATTAATGGTGCTTACCCAGCATGCCCATGGCTCTGCGTTTGATTCACGGCACATAAACAGAATTGATGTCAATTGAAGCTAAATGTGGTAGCCTGTAATTGCCCTATAATCTCATAGGAAGTGGCACTATTGGGAGGCGTGGCTTTGTTGGAAGAAGTGTTTCCCTGTGGGGATGGGCTTTGAGGTTTCTATGCTTAGGATACTGTCCAGTGTCTTAGTTGACTTCCCGTTGCCTGTGAGATGTGGGACTCACAGCTACTTCTCCAGAAGTAGTCTTCTCAGACTCTATGCCTGCCTGCATGCTGCCATGCTCCCCGCCATGATGATAATGAACTGAACCTCAGAAACTGTAAGCCAGCCACCCCAATTAAACGTTTTCCTTTATAAGAGTTGTCGTGGTCATGGTGTCTCTTCACAGCAATAGAAACCCTAACTAAGACACTAAAGTAAAGGTCATCAGTCTTGAACTTCTTCTAAAGGCCAGCAGACGGTGACTGCCTCCACAGGCCAAGGTGCATCCGGGGCCAATGCAGAGTTGCATGCTAGGTTCAGAACTCTACTGTGGCTTGAGGAGAAACTGTTCTGGAGGCAGACGAAAGCAACATGGTGCAGCAATGTGAAGTGTGTCCACTGCTATCGGACTGGGTACCTACATACATGGGTTAAGACGGAACAATTCTATGTGCATTATATGATAATAAAAAGAACAATCTATAAATGAAGTGGGCACAGCTGGTAAAGTGTGTGCACACAAGCATGGAAGTCTGAGTGTGAGCCCCGGCACCCATTTAAAAAGCTGAGTGTGGACACGCGCACTGTAATTCCAGTGCTGAGAGATGAACGCAGGAAAAACCAAGACTAATCAGAAAGCTCTGGACCAATCAATGAAAGATCCTGTCAGAAAGGGAGGGAGGGAGGGAGGGAGGGAGGGAGGGAGGGAGGAAGGCAGAAAGAAAGAAAGAAAGAAAGAGAGAGAGAGAGAGAGAGAGAGAGAGAGAGAGAGAAAGAAAGAAAGAAAGAAAGAAAGAAAGAAAGAAAGAAAGAAAGAAAGAAAGAGTCAGTGGAAGATTGTCCCTGAGCTTAAACACACACCCAAGCACTGGCATATAAATAAATAGGTGGATAGTTGGATGGATGGATGGATGGATGGATGGATGGATGGATGGATAGATGGATGGATAAATTACAGTCAATGAAAGAGAAAAATGTCAGTCCTCCAGAGCCAGAGAAACATGTGGTGACAGGTCTATGAAAAATACAGCCATCAGCCCTTTAACCACTAAGCATGTCTCAGCCATCTATCTCTAAAACCCTGGCAGTGGCTGAAGGCTTTTCCATTAGTGAAAATGTTTGCTCCTGCTGTCCCGTCTAAATAAAACCGCAGTCCCTGCTGTCCTCCATCACCAAACCAAGTCCATTTCTGAGCACAATGATTCACTAAAAGAGCTTTGGAGCAAAGCTGGTCCTTTGGCAGCAGCAAGGGGGAGCCCTGTGCTGAGGAGGGTGGGAAACCTGTGTGCTCCCTGCTCTCAGCAGCTACTTCCGTGAGGCAAAGTCTTCAAACATCCCATCAGTTCCCAGGCTCCAGTTCTGATGTCACCTAGGCTGACTGCTAACTTAATGCAGTGGGGTCCACGAAGGTCTCTCCACAGACTAAATTCTGACTCTTGGAAAAGCTGCTCAACCCATTAACCTTGTATCACCTCCTCACAGCAGGCAAGTGTAGTCAGGGACGTGATCTAAGAAAGTGTCCACTGCCAGAGCCCAGTGGCCACAAAGGCAGAAGGAGAGACCACCCATACACACCCGTACACCCTGGCCCACCCTCACCAGTCACACATGGCAGTGGACAGGTAGAGAGAACAGTCTTGTGATTCTTCCTCTGCCTTCTGGGGATGCTATAAATACTCTTGTGGAGTTCAGTGAGCGGGCAGGGGAAGAGAAGTTCTTGCCAACAGATAATCAGAAAAAAAAAATGTATTTGCATAAGAGCCCCTCTGTGTGCAGAGATGTGATGAGGCTTGGGGCTTCATTATGTATTTAAATAGATCTAGCTTCAATTACCCACCGCACGGAGGACCCTCGGTGATTTCAGATAATCAGTGGTTTATGTGAGTGGCAGGAGAGGGAGCCTCATCTTACACTGAAGATTTCTTCTCCAGGAACTAAAATTTGGGGTAAGCTGTGTTGAGAGATGCATAAGAAAAAAAATCTACAAAACGTTAAACTTCTTTTAAAAGAAAAGGGAAGGAATGGAAGTTTCCATCTTTTAAGAGGCCAGATGAGAGTCCTGTGTGAATTCTTCAAAGGTCTGTTTCTCTTGGTTATAGTCATCGTATCTAAGAGTTTTGTGAATACAAACCCTAATTAAGTGTACATTTTTAATATTGGTAAAGGGGTCTTAACGTGGAGACTCTCCTCCCCTGCTGTGGGATACTGCTCTTGTACACTGTGGAGATTTATCACTCATATTGGTTTAATAAGACACTGACTGGCCAGTATCCAGGCAGGAAGTATAGGTGGGACAACCAGAGTAGGAGAATTCTAAGAAGAGGAGAGGCAGAGAATCAGTTGCCAGTCAGACAAACAGGAAGCAAGATGAAAATACTGCACTGAGAAAAGGTACCAAGCTACCTGGCTAAACATAGACAAGAATTATGGGTGAATTTAACAGCTAGTTAGTAATAAACCTGAGCAATAGGCCAAACAGTTTATAATTAATATAAGCCTCTGTGTGTTTATTTGGGACTGATTGGCCTCGGGACTGAGCAGGGCAGAAACTTCCTTCTGCACTCCCCCACTGGAGGAGGTCAGACAGTTACACACACACCTACTCTCTTCCTGTCCCCAACTGAAGGTCATTTGTACAGAGGGGGAGTTGAGTCCAGGAAGTTAGGCACTAGAGAAGCAGGAGCTGCTGGCTGCAAATGAGGAAGTGCACTGAGAGCAGCCCTGTGAATGCAAAGCACTGGACAGGGCACTGGCCGAGTCGAGCAGGCCCCTGAGAAAATGCCTACAAAAGCTGCCCGCTGAGATCCTTCCGCAGAAGGCCACTGGTGTGTGACCAGGCTGTGAGAGTATCGGACCACACGCAGGTGACGGCCAGGCAGACTGAGGTGACTGAGGATGAGCAGAGCATGGTCACCAGGTATAGGATGCAAGCCTCTAGTGGGAAAGTCGGAGAGCAGAGAAATAAGAACAAAGGCTCTGCAGCTTCCCTTAAACTCACGGCGTCCTCAGAAGAGCCCAGGAATCACAAGCTGGAAGCCAACAGCAGGTGCCTGTCACAGCGAAAGAGGAGCAAGGAGGTGAAAAGAGAGGAGAAGGGAAGGAGGTGCGCTGTCCTTGTCAGAAGCCCACACCACTGAAACTAGCTCGTGGCAGGCTTAAATAGCCCCCTCTCCTTCATGAGGAGTTTATATTGGGTCTTTCATGGCAAGGGGAAGCTGGATGCTAATGGTCTGCACTGCACGTTTAGTAGGGAAACTTCTGGCACATTAACAGAAGGGTATGCCATGCCTCTGACTTCTGTCCCTGCATATCACTTTCCACTGTAACACCAAGCCATCCATCAAGGGGAATGGGGTTCTACGCCGACCTACATCTCAGGAGGCCCCAAACCTTAAAGTGCTTCCCTTGAGGGTCTTAGTGTCCTTGACCATGTGGCTTGACCATGCATGGCTCCCTGCAAAGCCCCATGCTGAAAGTGGCCTCCAAAGTATCTGTGTCTAGTGGA
This sequence comes from Alexandromys fortis, assembly GCF_014885135.2. Classification (NCBI taxonomy): domain Eukaryota; kingdom Metazoa; phylum Chordata; class Mammalia; order Rodentia; family Cricetidae; genus Alexandromys; species Alexandromys fortis. Next base: position 408,213 of record NW_026068033.1, read on the forward strand.
GGCACTTGGGTCAGCAGCCTAGCCTTCCCAAAGCGATGTCCTTGCTGCATGAGTTTATTTCTACGCTTCTGGAACAAGATTCCTTAACACAAGAGCAGGAGGCCAAATAATGGGTGCACACACTCCTGCTTGCCCCTTTCTGTTCGCACCCAGTTTCCCGTCCGTTTCCTAGCAGGAGCTGAAGTTGAATGCATCGCCACCAAAAACGTTCCACGGTGCAGCCTTGGGAGCAGGGATAGGATCCACAGTGTGCGGAAAACAGGGCTTAGCTACAGACCAGGTCAACTCAGGAATCAACAAAGAAAAGAAGGACCTGAGATGGAGCTTGTCCTACCTATAGAACCAAGGAAGGGGCATAAGGCTCCACCAGGATATCAACAAACTCACTTCAAGGGCAAACCCCACAAAGATAATGTTTAAAAAGAAATTACAGTTCTGTGTTTGGGTTTAGGGGGAGAGACTACCAAAATAAATGGGAAAGTCTTTACAGGCTAAGAGTTGATGCTGCAGGGGGTGGTTAAGGCACCACAAATGCAGATGGAGTTGACAGTATGATTTAAAGACAGAAAGATGTGGGAGAGGAAAACAGGCTCGACAGAACCTCAACGCCGGGTGCCCAGGACTGATCACATGAGGACAGGAGACACAAGCCTGACCAAATCTACAAATGACAGGGGAAATGGCGCAAGAGCCTTGAACAGATAGCCCGAGGATGTAGCATGAATGACAAAAACCCGGAGACAGATATTGGGGTTCAAGCTGAAGATCAGAAAAGCAAAGCAGCCAGCCACTAGAGAAGTCTCACCTCTACCAAGACTGGGCAACTGCAGACTCAGCCATGAGACTCTGTCTCCTCCTGTTTTATATTCCCCTCTAGTGCTGGGATTAAAAGCATGTGACCTTCTAGGACTGGGATTAGAAGTGTGAGCCACCACCACCTGGATCTGTTTCTGCATTGATCTTGTGTAGCCCAGGGTGGCTTTGAACTCACAGAGATCCATCTGTCTCTGTCTCCCAAATTCTAGGATTAAAGGTGTGTGACACCTCTGCCTGCTCTCTAGTGGCTTAGTTTTACCCTCTGATCTTCAGGCAAGATTTATTAAAACACGAATGAAGTATCACTATAACAAGAGGAGAAGTGGACCTTCAGTCATGACGCCCAGAGGGAGGAAATCTATGGTCGGTCTACGCAAGTCCCAGGATGCTAAAGCTCCCCTAGGGTGTTTCCCACAGAGTCTACACACTGCATTCTCCCCAGCCTGTCACTCCAGTCCTGGGCATTTGTCTGTGACCTTCATGACCCTTCCTAAAGTCTGACATCTGGACGTAGGATCCCCAGGGACTGGTGAAACTCGAAACCTCTCCTTATTCACAGTGAAGCCATGTTCAGCCTCTTTAACATAATGGTTAGGAAAAGCACCGAGAACTTCCCTCTTTCTGTACTAGAATCCAAATGCTGCTGATGGGGACTCCGAGCAGGCTAATCAGCCATTTAATCCGTGACTCCAGAGAAGGGTGCTGATGCTGCTTGTCAAGTCCCCTTTTCATACACACAAAGTCCTATTTCTTTTTATGAGGTGTTAAAAATATGCACAAAGTAGCCTAGTAAAAACTGTCTTCAAAAGGGGACTAAAACATATCAAGAAATGGCAATCTTCTGTCCAAGTCAATCTTTCTGTCCCTCCTTTATATATTCAACCACAGACAACTTTCTACTCATGAACTCACTCTCTCTCTCTCTCTCTCTCTCTCTCTCTCTCTCTCTCTCTCTCCCTGTCTGGTGGCTGTGTTCCCTAAGCATTTGGGACAGGAATTCGAAACCCATGTTGGGATGTCTCCTGCGAGTGGTCGAGCTGTCTGCAGCTGTGGCATCCTCTAGGCAAGAATGAGCGAGCCAGGAGGACCCTGGACTCTGTGAGTGGCTGGTGCTGTCCTTAACATTGGGACGGAGGAAAGAGCTCTAACTCAGAGTTCGAGGCAGGAGCTACAGTCACACTCTGCAGACAGCATAATACGTCTTCTATAACAGCTGCTCCAACATCCCCCCTCACTCCCGCCCCCACTCTGCACACAAAACCCCTTTTCTACTTCTGTGGGTAACACGGATCTCTTTTCCAGCACAAATGTGTGGGTATCTGGGCAACGGGGTGGAATCAGCAGCGTACGGGCTCTGAAAATAGTGAGCACTGAATTGAGCCCTGGGGCTGAAATAACCTACAAATTATTTCCATAATCACGGCTGATCTCCCTTGCTTTAACCTCACCCCTGCACACACAGGTTTCTTTCAAAGTCGGCCCCTCTGGAGTTATGTGGATTACAATAAGTAGACAGCAGAAAAATGCCTTCATGGATCCCAAACAACAGTAATTTCCTCTGAAAAGGTTCATTTTGTCCTTTATCCCACATAAGTAGCATAAAAAATTCCCCATAACAAGACGACAGAGGTTTCCATGAATACGGGCTTATGTTGCTACAAGAAGCGTTTGATAGAATGTGACTTCTCGGGCAGACTCCACCAGCGGTTCTATGGCCACGTAAGTCCTTTCAGCGGGAATTGGTACCAGAGGTGTGTAAGAAAAACAGCTGCAGGGAGAGTGAGCCAACCCGGCTGCTGCTGACAGACGTTCCCAGGGAGTGGCTTACCTGCTAAGGCCAGGAAAAAAAAGGTCACTTTACTGTCCCGCTGCTTCTGGCCCAAACCCTTCCTGGGGTGAGTGGTCACACCGGTAGAACAAATGGCGTCCACTCACACAACAGAAGGGTGTGAGGAAAGGGGTGTGAGCTAGCGCAGCCCTGCTTCTCACTGACTGTGGAGCTGGTGGCTGCTCTTGCTCTGTGAGCATCAGCTTCTCAAGCAGGTTGAGCACTCCAGTCAGTAAATGCAAACCTCCACTGTGTGCCCCAAGCTGGGGAGCAGTCTCCAGACAGTGGCAGACACACAGAAAACAGAGGACACCATTTCTACAGGAGCAAGTGTGACAGTGACAGTAAAGTTTGACTGCTGTGCCACTTTTTCAAGTGTGGGTGGCAGTGCTGGAGACTGAACTTGGACCTCTTGCACACTTGTGCAAACGGCCTACCAACTGAGACTCATCCCCACACACTTGACTATGGATTTAGAAAATACTTCCCTGTTTCCACGCTAACATTGCTTTTGACAGTGACGCTTTTGAATTCACTCAGTTGTCACATAAACAGAGAGCACTAATCAAGAAACTGATTTTCTTTTTTAAAGAATCTCATATAAGGGGCGGGACAGATGGCTCAGAGGCTAAGAGTGCTTGCTGCTTGGTGCGATTTGAATGAGAATGCCCAACAGGCTTTTATCGGCGTGGTCAGTCCCAAGTTAATGAACTATTTGGAAAGGATTGGGGGGGGGGGTGTCACTGGGGGTGGGCTCTGAGGTTTCACAAGTCCACCTCAGGCCCCTGTCTCTCCCTGCTGCCTATGGATCAGGATATAAAGCTCTCTCTCTCTCTCTCTCTCTCTCTCTCTCTCTCTCTCTCTCTCTCTCACACACACACACACACACACACACACACAAACACACACACACATGCGCACACATATACACACAAACACAAATCTATACATACAAGAAACACAATAAATTTCAGGCAGTATAAACTCAATAGCTGACACCAAATACATTATAAAGCTACACAAAAACAAAAGACAAGTAATTCATCACAAATATTCATCACAGAATGACTTATAATGGGCTTCTCTCGGAAGCTATGGAGGGAACAGGATTGCATTTCCAGTGTATTCATTCAATGGCACAGGGCTGACAAGCAAGAATATTATACCCAGAAAAACTATCCCTCACCAATGGAGGACCAGCAAGATGGCTTTGGAAGTAAAGGCACTTGCCAGCAAGCCTGAAAACCTGAGTTTGATCCCCAGAACCTACATCGTGGGAGGAGAGAACTGACTTCTCAAGTTGTCCTCTGACCTCCACACTGTTCGCCCAATCCCACAGACAAAGAAGTAAATGCGGAACTGAGCTGTCCCTACTCGTGCACACGGTTCCCCTTCACCAACCTGCAACCTTCCTCATAAACAAATAAACAAAGGAAAAATTGAGTGACTATCGGGTAAACAAGCGTGTTGGCTTGGATGGTAAGAGGCAGCTTCAGTTCTGTTTGGTAAGTGGGCTGGTGTGCACCATGTGGCTGTCAGGAAGCTATGCAGAGCCTAAACCTCCCATATCTTGCTCTAGTGGTGACTGCACACTTATTTCACGGCCGCTCACAGAATGTTGCATTTGTATTTTGTACACTCCGCTTCCTCTGTGGCCTTCATCCCATTAATGGAATAAATGAGGGGAACTGTCCTCACTTAAAGCACAGACAGTTCTTGCAAGCTCAAAAGGTTCACTATAAAAGGAAATGTTAACCTTGAAGCTGAGAAGTATTTTTGTGGAACAGTTAATAGACTTCAAGAATACTTGATAGAAAGTTCTAGTAAGCTGAGAAAGAGAAACTATTTAGGGACAACTAGTCCTTTCTTGGCTGTAATTATTTTACCTTTATGATTAATATTAGCAGAGAACATATTATGATAGAAATTTTGACAGCTCAAATCACACCTAAATTAAGGAACTCATGATCCTGTTCTGCGGCCTGTACAATGCTCCTGAAGCCACATGGAGAAACCTGTCTGCTCATATCCAACACAAGTTTCTCACACCCAAAGCACAATACTCCTTGAGCCTCACATTCAAACTCTGCACGGGGTCTCTCATTTCCGCAATTCATGGCAGGTATTTATTCTGTCATTTAACACTTTTGTCTCTTTCATGAAAAATCTCAGCATTATTTTAAGAGGCGAGGGCAGGGTACTTGAGCAAGACAGTACCCCCACAAACCTGAAAGAGGAAGGCGTCACCCAGAGAGTTGCTGAGGCAGAAGACAAAGTCCTTCTTGGGGTGCTCAGGCACAGCCTGCACAATGCTGTTCTCCACCCAGACAGCGTGCTTGGGGACACTGTTGTGGTCTATCCCAGACCTGCCGTCACTCTCGTAGAAAAAGAGCGTGCAACCTGAGGAAAGAGAACACGGTCTGTGTGAGTATTTAGTGCTTGGCCAATGGTAGATGTCTAAGGGAAACTGACACCAGCCATCAGAAAAGGGCTGAATTAATATTAAAGTGTGTGGGAGCCCAAGAGATAAAGAAAACAGGGTGTTGCTTGCAATCAGGTCCTTGATGGGTCTGTGGAAAAATAAAGACCTTGAGTTACAGCTTCCAAATGGATGATGGGATCCCTCCCATATGTGTTCGAGTTCTCAGAGTCCTGCTGTCTTTGTCGGAACATCTGGTTGGAAGCCTTCTTGAGGGCAAGAGTGTTGGCACACACTGTTGTGGAAGAGAAGATTCGATGAACTATGTAAAGATGTGTTGCTTTTTCACCTTGCCTGCCTAAGGCACCCGATTGGTCTAATAAAAAGCTGAATGGCCAATACCTAGGCAGAGGAGGGATAAGTGGGGTTGATGGGCAGAGAGAGTACGTAGGTGGAGGAATCTAGAGAGAAAGAGGGAAATGCCAGGGGCCAACCAGTCATGCAGCCTACAGAGAGACAGACACAGAGGAAGCAGGAAAGTAGGACACAGAGAAGGAAAGAAAGAAAGAAAGAAAGAAAGAAAGAAAGAAAGAAAGAAAGAAAGAAAGAAAGAAAGAAAGAAAGGTCAAAAGCCCCTAGGTAAAACGTAGATGAAGAGAAACAGGTAGTTAAGTTATAAGAGCTAGTAGAAATAAACTTAAGCTAAGGCTGAGCATTCATAATTAATAATAAATCTCCATGTCATGATTTGGTGGTCTGAGTAAACCTGCTACAATACACCTATATCTAGCTGTTGGGAGCCAGAGGCAGGTGGACCTCTGTCAGTTTGAGGCTAGCCTAGTCTACACAGAGAGTTCCAAGCCAGCCACGGACCCTGTCTTTGATCTTAAACAATACAAACTTTGGGGACCCCAAGCCCAGTGATGACTATAAACACAGCTCTATAGCTGCCCCCAGGCAGCACTATTAGGAGGTGAAGGCAGACACTTCCCTTGGAGCGTACTCTTACCCACTCTCCTGTGATAAGCAACTAAGAACTGTAAAACATGTTCTGTGGATCTGGACCCTAGGAGAAAACAGTAGGTCTGGATTTAGGGGTTTCCAGAAAAGATGTATTTTTGGCCTCCAATGCAATCTATATTTTTTTTTTCCTAGAATGAAACTATGCCCTGTGCTTTCTGAAACAGGAATTGTGTGGGGCTTATGGGAAGGTCTCAGGGAAGGCAGAGCCTCGGCCCATCTTTAACTGGACCATGAAACATTAGAGACAGGAGCAATAGAAACTCTGCAGAGTTTGTAAAGCAGCAACTTCACTGCCGGAACCTGAAGCTCACTAAAATAACAAGTCCTTGCTCAGCATATATTCTCAACAGGTCCACAGCTCTGGACTGGACAGCTACGGAACTCGTCCACAACCACAACCACAAGCTGCTCAGTCCATTTCAGGCATCTCCTTACTGCAAGCAAAAACCAAACCTTACAGGAAGTGCAAAGTCCTTGGAAACACTTGGTCACAACAGAAATCTATCCAGGAAAACTGGCCACGTGTGGTGTAGGAAGAAGCAGAGCAACGGAAAGACATTCCCACAGGCACACCGGAAACGGCACACCGGAAACGGCACACTCTTTCCCCCACTTGTACCATTTCACACCACCATGTAACAGCTGCTCATAGCACCATCTCAATCAAAGCCAATTTGGATAAATCACACACCACAGGTGTGTGCACATGCACACACACACACACACACACACACACACATATTTAACCCTTTTTAAAGAGGGTAAAATCTTTAAATACACACACAGAAAGGTACAAAGAGAGAAACAGCTCCATAATGCTGTCCTCTGACTGCCACACTTGCACTGCGCCCAGCACAGCAGTTAAAAAAAAGGCAATACTGTATATAACTATAACGTCTTCTTTATACTTAGTTCCTTAAGTATTTGCTATGCCATGAAATATTATTTGAAAATACCAACTTGATAGAACTCTACCATTAACTATAGTTAAACCATTCATGTGATCCAAAACATACGTACGTAAATTGAAATATATGCTATCAACACACCTGACTCAATTCTATTCTTTCAGAATCTCTGGGATTACGAAGACTTCATGGTTTGAGGAAAATCCAAAGAGGGAGATCACTGGAAGCTCTCGTTTCCAGGTACACACACATTAGATTAAAGACAGAAAGGGGATGACCACAAACCATCTGTGGACTTCTAACATCAAAGGGGCACCACATACATGCTAGTACCTGGTTAGGAACAGAGAACAAATCCTGACATGTGCCTATCATGGTGTGGACATAGCAGTCTTTCAAACCCCCTTTGACAGACTCTCAACTTTGGGTTAGAATTATCTATTACAGCAGGTGGCTGCATATGGACTTTTCAACATGTTACCTTTAATCCCAGCACTCGGGAGGCAGAGGCAGGCGGAACTCTGTGAGTTCGAGACCAGCCTGGTCTACAGAGCTAGTTCCAAGACAGGCTCCAAAGCCACAGAGAAACCGTGTCTCGAAACCCCCCCCAAATAAATAAATAAATAAATAAATAAATAAATAAATAAATATAAAAAGACTAACACGAAGTTATTATCCATGAACCACACACTATGATAAAAAGTCTATGTGTCCTGATTTTCACCTGAATCTATAGCCTAAGTAAAAAAGGGTCACCTCATTATTTCTATTCTATACCAAGAAATGCCGTTCTCAAACGCGGAGTAAGAGGAGTCTCAAACCCAGGGCCTTCTCATGGGTAAAAATCGTCCCCCCCATCTCCACACTGAGTCCTGACCCCATACTTTAGATGAAGTCACACTTGTAGATGTGGCCTTTAAAGAGGCAGTTAAGGGAAAGGGTGGTCACATGAGTGTCCCTTAATCTAACAACTCACACCCTATCAGATGGACACTGGACACGGCCATCACAGAAGGAAGAACACGTGCCAAGACCCAAAAAAAAAAAAAAAAAAAAAAAAAAAAAACAGCCACAGCCATATCAAGGCACAAGGCCTCAAAGGAAACCAACCCAGACAATGCTTCTACTTTAGACTGTCAGATGGGAAATGAGAAAGTCTCTCAGACATCTAGTGTGTGGCCCTGTGTTTTGGCAGTCCAAGCACGCCATCTCCAGACTTTATGGTTCTGTAAGTAGGAAGCACCACACAGAAAGCAGGGTTTCTCGGCATCTTTGACGACTGTCCTGGAACTGGCTCTTGGTAGACCAGGCTGGCCTTGAACTCACAGGCTGGCCTTGAACTCACTCTGCCTCCCAGATTAAAGGGATTAAAGGTGTGAGCCACCAGCACCCAGCTTCAAACTCTCAATGTTCTTAAGTAACTTTTTTTTTCTATATATAACATAGTTCTCACAAATGAATTACAAAAGTCTCCAGGATAAAGACCCATGCAGGGCTGAGCAGACACACACAACCTCTTCAGGAAAGGACGCCAAATGGCAGCAAAAGGCAACATGTAAGCACTAAGTTTCTTTGAGAAGCAAGCAGCGTGGTACCCATCTGTCTGCCATGTGTACAACCAAGAGTACTCCAATATACACAGCTAGACTATAAAATAGTGACTTATTCAGAAACAAATGATGATTTAGACAGCCCATCTGCACCAGGTGGAAGCCTGTAAAATTAGTAATATTCTACCACTTAAAAAAAAAAAAAGAGTCCTCAAACCTGGATCATTTCACTGGACTAAAGCTAAGGATTCTCTCTCTCCAACAGTCACTGTGTGAAAAATAAACTTGAACAACCCAAAACAAAATTTTAGAGGGGAACCCACTTCAGAATCGCACAATGGAACCAGCAGTCTACGAGAATGCGGAACCTGACTTGTTCCTCTCGCTTGTGCTGGTGGGCTTTTAAACCTCAACATGCCACAACTTGGAATCGCCTGGGAAGAGTCTCAGTTGAGTGAGTGTCTTTATCAGGCTGGTCAATGAGCAGGTCTCCAGGAGACTGTCTTGATCGCTAACTGACTGAGGAAAAACCCAGCCCACTGTGGGCAGCGCTACTCCCTAGCTGAACTGTGTAGGATGGGGAAACCAGCTGAGAGCAAACAAAAGCAGGCAGAACGGATGCTTTTTTTTTTTTTTTTTTTTTTTTTTTTTTTTTTTTTTTTTTTTTTTTTTTTTTTTACTGCGGATGCGATGTGACTAGTGGCTTGGGTTCTTGACTTTGATAGACTGACTGCAACTTGGAATTGTAAGCCAAATAAACTCTCCCTTCCCTGTGATGGGAGTATTCTTATTTATCACAGCAACAGAAACAAAACCGGGGCGACCACAAAGCACAGAAAACAACGAAACAGCCTTTGCAGGGCTGGGGAACACTCTGAGAGAGTTACTGAATAAGAGACATGAAGCTTCCGTTCCTCAGGTGAGTAAGTCCTAGAGGCCTGCCTACAGTGTTGCGCACACAGTCAACAATACCTTATCATAGATTTAAAACTGTGTTAAGCAGCCAGGTGCGGTGGCAGGTACCTATAATTCCAGCTACCCCTGAGGCTGAGGCAGGATGATTAACAGCCCAAGTCCAGCCTGGGCAACCTGGTACCTCAAAACAAATATAAAAATACAAAGAGCTATGGGGATGTAATACATAGGGAGCTTATGTAATATGTAACCCATGAGAGTCCCTGGATCTAATTCCTAGTACTGAAAACACAGACAGACAAAGAAAATCAAATCCCAAGCCAGATCTTCCAGAATCTTCAGTGATGGGATTATCTTTATCACCCTCACCCCAGGATTTAAGTTAAAAAGAAAAAATACATCTAATGTTGTGTTTCTACCACAACAGACCAAGTTTTAGACACACAATTACAAAGTATCGCATAACCGTAAGGACCTGTGGGATGCACCCGCTGGCACTCCCAGCATGCTGCTGGGCCAGCCCCCTTACCTTTCAGGGACACCCAGTAATGCTTCCACTTCCTCCGGGTAGCGGACTCCACCTTCTTATTCTTCTTATGTACCAGGAAGTTCTTGACTGCCAGCGCGCCAGCCTTGCGCACGGTGCCCTGCGCGGCTGTCAGCAGGATGTCCGACTGGCCCGGGGAGCTGAGGGTGCCGCTGCTCTGCTCATCGCTGTGTGCAGAGCCGGCCTCCTCCAGGCTCTCGCTGTTGGTGGTGCTCAGCTCCAGTTCTCGCCTGAAGTTCTCGTACACCCCTTGGCGTGCAGCATCCCCCGTGGAACTGCTGCCGCTGTCGCTGCCCACAAAGGCTCGGCTGGTGGGGGGCGAGTAGCTGGAGTTGGTGGCATTAGATCGCCTGGACAGGAGGTCCGTGTCGGTGGTGGCCCCTTCGATCCCGCTGTCTGCAAACTCGCTGCCCTCGCCTGTGTTAACATCCTTGGCAACAGAAAGGGAGAGAGAAGCAGACATGCATCACGCACAGAAAGAACTTGGGAGAGCTTGGTCCAGCCCGGGGCTCTGTGGCGCAAAAGGTCCACCAGGATCTACTGAAGCTGGACCCATCCCTCTTCACCCCAGTGCACGCATGGCAGGGCGGCTCAAGAAACAAACCTTCAAACACCCCAAATGCAGCCTAATGATTCAGAATGTTCAAGAAATATAAAAGGCACAGGGAACACTTCAAATAGCTTATCGTTTATCTGACTTAATTAGCTAATTGGCAAACTAGCTATTGAGATTCTACCAAGCCCATGCTGAGGGAGCCCATAGCGCTCAGCCACCTCAGCTGGCCTTGAACTCCGAGAAATTCAGCAGGCTGATTAGTTAGCTGTTCTGGGGGTTGGGGTTACAATGCATAACTAGATCTTTACAGCTGATACTTAAAAAAAATAAAATAAAATAAAAGGCCTGCTTGGGGGTCTATTTTATATTGAGGTGACTAAATAGATTGCTAACACACCCACTCACCCAGCAAGGCCCCATATCCCAAGAGCAGGCAGGAGTCCTCAGGCCCTAATCAGACTGGCTTCCCGAAAACAGCCTTTCACTGTGCATTGTGCTAAACCAGCCTGCGGGGCCCACAGCTCCAATGCCCCTCTCCAATTACTTTGCCCTTTGAAAGCTGGGATGTAAGGAGCCTGAAGTAGGCAACTCACTGCCCTGGGCTGAGTGACAGAGCCGGGAGGCTGCCAAGATGCTGAAGTATCAATTCCCCATGGAACAGTGTTTGAAATTTCCGGAGCTGACCCCGTACGCCGGCGGGATATTTCCGGGTCACAGAGACAGGTTCTTAGCTCAGAATCTCCATTGCTCTGCCCTACTGTAGGTATTTCCATAAACAATAATTAAACGATGACAACAGTACGGCACAGGCTGGCTTACGAGCTTGAAGGATGAGAAACAAGACTGATGTTTCTCAAAGGGAGACAACAGGAACCCAAGTGCGACACACAGAAAGGGCAGAGCAGTGCACATACCGGCAGGTTGGCCAGTCTGCGGGGACCGTTAGTCCCGCTAACACATGTCAGGACTAAATGAACACTCTGAACTGTCACAAAAACAAATACTTGGCACTTAAATTTGTGCTGGGAAGCAATAGGGCAGACTAAGCCACACCAGGCCCAAATCGGGGCTGTGACCCTGTCTCGGTCGGTCTGAGCCAGTGGTTCACTACTAGACCTGGATGGAGGTGGGTGGTCCTTGGACTTCCCACAGGGCAGGGAACCCTGATTGCTCTTTGGGCTGACGAGGGAGGGGGACTTGATCCGGGGAGGGGGAGGGAAATGGGAGGCGGTGGCGGGAAAGAGACAGAAATCTTTAATAAATAAATAAATTTAAAAAAAAAAACAACAAAAAACGGAGGAGAGTAACAATAAGAAGAGCAGGAAAGAGCAGGAAGGGCGGTCATTGATAAGCAGCTAGCAGGGTGTATAGATCCCTGGCAGTAGAAAGAAATGGAAGGAACAAAAGGGGTGAGGCCTCATGGGGGGTATTTACGTCATTGTGTGCTTACATAGGTGGGGGGATCTTGACCTTGGGAAACACCAATGCTGGTCTTTTGAATCAACTCCTTCAAGAGTGTTCAAGAATAAACTTCTGGAAAAGGAAGTCTGGCCCCTCAATCTCTATGACTCCCCATCTCACCATGTGATCCCTGCGTCTCAGATTGACTCCACTGTGATGCTTTGTGCCCCCAAAGACCACAACAAAGCCAGCGGAGGCCAGAATCAAGCTCTTGGACCTCCCTGACTAAGCTAAATAACGTCTTTTCTGTACAAATTAGCCAGCCTGGGGTATTTCATTATACCAGTGGAAACCAGACCAAAAGACCCGTGCCTGCCTAATAACAGCCATGGACGGTCACAAAGAACCCAGAGTCAGCTAGCAAAAGATCCACAATACAAACAAGAAGTTCTATTAGCTAGCAACCCACATTTCTCGCGGGCAGGGACATTCACCATAAGTGTCCCTGTGGATGTTAAGACAATAAAGAAATCTGGCAATTGTAGATCACCAAGAGCCATGGAAATCTGCGGATTTCTTCAGTTGATTTTTGTAGGTCTGTGCGTCCTCTGAAGAACGTTGGGTCTGTATGTTCACTGCTTTTCTCTATTGTTGTGATACATAACCAAGGCAATGCACAGAAAAAAGGGGTTTATTTGGGCTCATGGTTCCAGAGATGAGACTCCATCAAGCTCGGGAAACGTGGCAGTAAGTGGCAGACATTGGTTGTTGGGACAGAAGCTGAGGGCTCACATCTTAAACCTCAAGAAGAAAGCCAAAAAAAATGAACCTGAAATGGTTTTCAAATTCTCAAAGCTTGCAGTGACACACCTCCTCCAAACAAGACCCCTAAAAGTCTCCCAGACAGCACCATCCACTGGGGACCAAGTATTCAAATGCCTGAGACTATGGGGAAGATTTCACCAAACCACTTCAGAATGTTTGGAGGAACCGGTTATAACCACCCTGAGAAGCCACATAGGCCCTTTCCTCCACATGAGTGACTTCAGTCCAAAGAAGAAAGAGATGATGCCACATCTTAGAATTCCCAGAGTACCTGAACAGGAAGGAACCTTCGGAGCCATCTCCTTCACTGCCAGGTAGGAATACTAGGAAGTCCTAATTCTGCTTACTGGCAGATGGAGGCTTGAACTTGTGCTGCTGAGAGCCTGCCTGACCATGAAGCAGGGCAGCCCCGTGGCTCAGCCATGGGACAGCTTGTGGCCAGAGTTTTGCCTGCGTTATTCAACTCCATCCTCCCCCTCTCTGGAAAAGGCTAAGGGATTGCTCATCTGTTTGTTCTCACTTGAACGGCAAATAGCTCAAAGTCAACAGTGGAAGGACCTGGAAGAGCTATAAGGAGGATGGTGGGACACAGAAGGCGAGAGCTGGTCAGCCGGCTCTCCGAGCCCATTGTTTCCAGTTTACAAGCCTGCTAACCATCCCCTCCTCCGCATAAGCCAAGCACTCTGGTTAGGACTCTATGGACACTCACCTCTATGTCACACCTGAACATCTGCTCATGCCAACGGAAGCTGTGAACTGGCCACGGCCCAGGTTGTGTGTTCAACTCTGCGATAGTTTCCACACTGAGCAGAGGTGAGACTGGTCCAGGTAGGAAGCCTGGAGGCCCCAGCTCAGCTCATATACTTCCTGAGCACAAGGCTCAGTGTAATCGCTGGGGAGTGTCCCTGGACCTGCGCAAGACACACCACCTCATCCCAGAAGTAGTTAATTGGGCTCAGTAGGACACTTCCCCTCTATGTGACCTAACCCATTAGGAAATAGATGTCAGCTGCCCTGCTCCAACTCCTATTTCGTCAAGAGGCTTGGGCTGTCCCAGATACCCTGCAGCACATCCTCCAGCATTGCAGATGATGGGTTAATCCAGCCAGAGACATTGCTCAATAGTCTTCTCTCCTTCCCTCACTGCGACAGAAAGCTTTCTTGTGGTCATCTTTTGGAAGAGCTCCCTCCTGCCTTTCTGGGTCTCTCTAGACAATTTGACAACTGAGAAACCTGGTCCTTCCCACATGGAGAAGTACCTAGCCACCTTGGACCCTTCCCAGCAGCAAGCAGCTGACACCGGGAAGTCATGCCTGGAGGCCATGCAGGCTTTGTGTAAAATCAAATCTCTCTCTCACCTAAAGTCAACAACACCTCAGCATATACTCTCTTCTAACCTAGTGAGCCAAATACTAAATTTTAATTTCAAACATCAGAGGAGGGCTGGGGAGGTGGATCAGCGTTAGATACCAACAAACCTCCGCCAATGCCAAGTGGGAGGAGTACTCATGGCAAATCCAGCCTCCGACAGGCACAAACACATACAGGAACACACCCACATATATGCACTCACTCACACTTGCAGCCATACATGCAAGAACATGTCTACAACATACATGCATACCATATACATATACATGAAAAGCTCACTGGAGATCTAGGGGCATGGCTCAGTGACATGACCAAGGGCTGCCTAGCACTCGTGAGGCCCTGGGATCCCCAGCACCAGGAAGAGTGGCGCAGCGGGAAGACCCTGGTCTAGCCAGAAGAAAATAACTCCCTGGCTAGCGTACGATCTAGTCAAGACTTCTGCAAAGCGACTCCAAGTCAACGTCCTTACTAGAAATTCTTCATGGGAGAGATTTCCAGTTTTGAACAACTTCCAAATGACAGGGGTGTCCTTAAATTTCACTCTCTCAAGACAACGACCCCCCCCCCACTTGCTAGCTCCCATTCCGCTGGCAACTTTCCAGAAAGCCTGGCTGTGCTTCCCTACTGGATGAGCCCAAAGCACCCTGCAGCTGCCAGGTAGGGGCCACTCCTGGGCCCTTAAGCTGCAAAGGAGTTCCTGTACTGAAATCTCAAGGGGCAAAAACAAAGCCTGTTTCCACTCCCTTACAACCCAGAATCACCAACTTAAAGAATATGGACTGGTGCCGCCTTGTAGCAAGGCTCCGGGTCTTTCCCAGAAGACTCACAGAGGCTCCAAGGGACAGCGCCCTGCGCTCGTTACGATACAGAACCAATTTTGAAAAGTTAATTAGCCACAAAGTGCAGGAGTCCTGGGACAATTCAGGGACCTGCAAAATCAATTGGCCACTTGTAGCCAGATGTGTAACGCAATTAGAAACTGTTTCTCTTGGTCACGTTAATTTCCCTGATGGATCTAGCTTAGCCCAAATATACCTGTCCAGAGAAACTGTGTATTCAGTATAATTCAATACTCCATAGAGAGAAAAGAGTGCAGACTTGTGGAAGGCATGAAATGGAACTGCTCTTCCTCCTATGTCCGTCCCCCGCCACGTGCATCACACACACACACACACACAAACATGCACACAGGCACACGAATGCGTGCATGCCCTTTGGTTCTCAGTACCTCCCCTGGACATAGTATACGCTTCTTTAGTCGTTTCAAGTATAGCAAACACCATTTCCAGGTAAAAGACTATCCTAATCTGAGCCCCTAATCTGGGCCTCAGTTCCTTCATATATACAACAGGGCCAGCAAAGGTCTACTTGGGTTTCCTTTCATACTGGTAATCCTGGGTCCTACATATGGCAAGCAAGTCCTCTACCACAGAGCCATGCCTCCAGCGACTATGCCTGTATCTACGCAATAAAACACTTCATGATATGCTAAGTGATCATGTTAGCCCAGGAATAGAGTCAAACATGCTGGACACCCTGTACAGGCTCACAAATGTTCACTGTAATTGCTACCTTACTTACAAGCGAGCCCTTCCTTCCATGAGATAAGAGGCAAGGCCTGGGCATAGCTACAAGCTTCCTGGACCAACATGGAAGGGAGGGAGCTTGCTCTGAGGAATCCGGTATAAACAAGATCTCATGAGAAAAACAAGCAGGCAGATAGGTGGGAGCTTAATGCTAATGGGGCTCTGAAATCATCTTCACACTCTGGAAACAGCACGGCAAATGAGAAAGCGTTGACGTAACCCACACTAAATTAGCAGTTATTGGGCGCTGCTGATAATTATCATTACTAACTTGCTAGAAATAGGAGGCCAGCGCGCTCTCCGCTTCTCATCCTCTCCCAAGCTCCATGGCTTTCTGAGTTTCCAGCATCCATCTGTCCTCTCGTTATCCCCAGTGGGAGTGCCTCCTGACTTCTCTCAACCACTGGAACTGAAATTTCTTTTTGGCGGGGGAGGGTTCAAGACTAGACTTCTTTGTAACTCTGGCTTCCTGGAGCTAGCTCTGTAGACCCGGCTGGCCTCAATTTTAGAGATCCTCCTGCCTCTGCCTTGTGAGTGCTGGGATTAAAACTGCGCCCCACCAGCGCCTGCCTGGAGCTGAAATTCTTAGTTACTAAAAAGGGGAATCCAATACATAGTAGCAAATGCTGGAAACATTTCTCCAGGTAACTCCTGAAGCTCTGGCCCTCTAGGCCCACGGCATGAGTCATTTCCCAGTCCTTCCTCTGTTCTTCTATGGATGTGCTTCTGCCTTGGAGCCATCCTCCCTCTACTTCCTGTACCACCTACAGGGCATTTCCTTCCCTCCCTACCTCCACATCTGTTAACATGGCGAGCCTCCTTCCACTAATCCAGGGCCACACACACTATGGCCAGATTAGCTTCCCCAACACGATCAGGTGGGTTCCAGAGCTTGGCACTCATGACCCCGCGCAAACAAACGTCCAGCATCAACTGAGGCACTCTGTCGAGGGCATGGTTCCAACAGCTCTTTCTTACAGGAACATCCATGTTCCTTGTTTTCTACTACCACATACCTTCCTTTTCCCTTCTGCGGTTGCCATGGCAACCCCTCTGCACCATCCCCGCTTCCTACTGCGGCCACACTGGGTTCCTCAGATGTCTCAGGTAGCCTCCCACCTGACAACTCATCACCCAGCTCTTTCCCCTCCTTCCAGCCCCGAGTGTGACCTCTCCCAGGGTCATGCCGTGAGCTCCCAGTCTGAAGTCACCTGCCACACTTCCCCAGCACCTAGTCACCCAAGCTTTGCCTATCTAGTCTGTGCCACGTACACCCCCGTTTCACCACAACTCACTCTACGAGCTCGGGAGTTTTCTCGTCGACACATCCCAAGTGCCAAGAATAGCGCCTGGCACGGGGTAAGGCACTTCAAACATAATTACTGAATGAACGAACTGCTGCTCATTCCCCACCGCTATCTGAAGACAGGGAAAACAGTTTCCTGTGGAAAAACATTTTCCTCTGATGTAAAGATGCAGTCACTGCCAAGCTCACTAAGGCTCTCCTGAAGTTGAGATGACGGATGAGTCTTTGCCGGAAAGCTTACGTTTGCAACTTCAAGCAGCTCTGTAATGTCTTGTGTGGATACAACCACAATTCATTTACATTTTTTTTAATTTAATTTTTTTAAGTGCATACATAAACTCAGAGGGGAAATTGGGTTATCTCATGGAGGCGGAGCTCCTGCCGGCGGGTGGTCCAGAATCAGCTGGGCCCCCTAGACAAATGAAACGCAGGTCAGATATGGTTTTGAGTCCTTGGCTGGGTACTGAAGACCCTGTGGGGCCTTCATAGCAGCCTGGCTTCACGGCCACATCCAGCAGGCCCTCCCATCCCTGTTCACGGGGTGCTGAAGTCCTGATTCCAGTCCTTGCTCCCCTGTTAGGCTGTCCAGACCTCACTCCCACATGACTGTGGCACAACTGGAACGGAGGGGCACAACTTTTTTCTACTGGTGCACTACTTTAAAAACCGTCATTCCACCCCCCCCCCAAGTTTGAACTTTCCCCATCTCTTTTAATACAAACGAGCTGCAATCCAAGAATGGACCCGAGACGGCTGAGACACATGCAGGGGTTCCCGCAGGTCTTCCTTTCCCAGGTCCCTGTGCAGAGGTCAAACCCTACAAAGGACAGTTGAGCAGCACCCTGTAAGTGGATGAGGAACTGACTGGAGGCCCATGCAGACACCAAACAAGACCTCTTACCCACACTACTATGTTTAACTTAAGATAATAAAAATTTAAATGGAAAGGTATTTACATAAATGTAAAACTGGAGTACTCCTAATTTAAAATGAATTAATGAGCGTTTCCTGCATCTCTATTTCAGTTACTAAAGCGGTGGCTATTTCAAGGCATACCCCACATAAACAGAAGTTCCTTGAAGCCTAAAGTATTTCTGAAGCACACAAAGTGGTCTGAGAAGTGTGACGGTTATGTTAGCCAGTCTTCCAACTGCCCGCCCACCACCCATCGCCTCCAAAAAGATCTTGGCAAAGGAGTCAGAAGTCCTTATTGGAAATGGATGGGCTTGTTTTCAAAACAAGTACCTCACTTCAGAATTTACATGCCCAAAAAAGTGAGACAAAGATGGAAGTACCCGAAAAAAAAAAAAAAAAAAAAACAGAAGGTAGCAGAAGGAAAGAAAAAGGGGAGCTTTAGAAAATTAGATTCTATATGAAAATATTTTGTTTCATGAGGCATTAGTGGAAAGAATCTCCTTTTAAAGCACTCCTTTAAAAGTTTGGGTGTTTTTTATTTTGTGTGTGCATGCCTGTGTGTGTGTATTACATGTACGCAGGAGCCCACTGAGGCCAGAAGGGGGCTGAGAAAGTGGAGTTACAGACAGTTGTGAGCTGCTGTGTGGGTGCTGGGAACTGAACTCAGGTCCTCGGCAAGAACAGCCAGTGCTCTAAAACTGTGGAACCATCTCTCTAGCGCTTACAAAGTAACTCTTTACCAGACTTCTCTAAATAGACTTTAGGGGACCCACGAATCCTAAAGATGATACACAAAATGGTGTGGCCCATAGTTTCTGTCAGGTCAAAGCCCGAGGCTTTTAGCTGGGTCTCAAGTGTCTAGGGCAAAGGTAAAAGTTCATTTAGCTATGGGGCCAATTTCCAGCCCAGGGAATACACTCATTTCTGAGTCAAAATGATTTTTCTAGGAACTTAAGATATTCTTCTGATCTAATACTAGGCTCTTCAAGCCAATCATGGCGGTGTACGCCTTTAACCCCAGCACTCGGGAGGTAGAGACAACTGGATCTCTGACAGACCAAGGCCAGCCTGGTCTACAAAGCAAGTTCCAGAACAAGGACAGTCAGAGTTGTTAAATTGAGAAACCCTGTTTCGGAAAAGCAAACAAAAAAAGCCTAGGTTCCTCATCTTAGTAAAACCAGCCACTCTGTTATTTGTTGATCAAAGGAAACACCAGGACAGCTTCTCAAATCCTCCTAGTCATCTAGTGAGAATGGGGGAAATAATTTCATTTTTAGCCAACAGGGCCCTTTTTCCTTGGAGGGAACTGGGGATTTTAACCTTACAGTCTAAGGCTGTGGAAGGAACCAGCACGGAGGAAGTGCAAAAACCGTGGAGCCAGAAGAGCTGAGATCGCTGAGATCTTACACCTAAGTTCTTCAGTCCTCCCTTGGTGGTGGTTTGAATGAGAATGCCCCCCAAAGGTTCATAGATTTAAATGCTTGGTCCCTAAGGAGTGGCACTATCTGAAAGGACTAGGAGGCGTGGCCTTGACAGAGGAGGTGTGTCACTAGGGGTGGACTCTGAGATTCCAAAAGCCCAGGGTCACTCCCTCTTCCTGCTGCCTGTAAGAATGGATGTAGAATTTTCAACTACTGTTCCAGCATGTAGTAGTTTGAATGTAATTGGCCCCCATAATTCCATAATCTCATAGGGAATGGCATTATTAGGAGCTGTGGCTTTGTTGGAGTCGGGGTGGCCTTGTTGGAGGAAGTGTGTCACTGTGGGGGCAGGCTTTGAGGTTTTATATATATTCAGTATACCGCCCAGTATGTAAATTGATTTCTTATTGCCTGCAATGTAGTCCAAGCTCAGGCACCTCCTCTGCCTACACGCTGACATGTTCCCTGCAATGACAATAAATGGCTGAACCTCTGAAACCGTAAGTGAGCCCCCTCAATTAAATGTTTTCTTTATAAGAGTTGCCGTGGTCATTGGTGTCTCTTCACAGCAGTAAAACCCAAACTAAGACACAGCACCGTATCTAGCTGCGTTCTGTCATGTTCCCCACCATGATGAGAATGGACTAAACTTCTAAAACTGTAAGCCAGCCCCAATTAAAGGCCTTCTTGTAGGAGTTGCTGTGCCACGGTGTCTCTTCACAGCGACAGAACACTAAGACACCATTCTTCCCTGGAAAGCTATGGAGTCTGGTAGAGAGGGTACCCTCTGTGAGGTTCCTCCGAGAAGCTGGCATCTTGAAACTAGGCTGCAACGAATTCCCTAAGGTCTAACAGAGCTCTCTGCCTCTTCCTGTTTCCACTAGATTCAAGGTGCACAGTCCTCCTGGGAATGAGGAGCCATTGGCAACAGAGCACCACACCTCAGCCCAGATCACCTCGCAGCTCTCTGGATTCTGTGGCTCCTGGCTCAGTAGAGCCAAGTCACAGTCCTTCACTTCATTTGGGTGAATGAAGTTCTCCTCAAGTCTGCACCATGGCTCCACGCCAAAACATCCCTCAGGCACTCCACAGACACTCTGACCCTGGCCATGAGACAGATCATTAATGGCCGTGTCCCCTCTCTCCTACTCATCCATCAAAAGTCTCAGGGCTGCAGAAGATGGAACTGCAGGGCATGAAGCCATGCCCTGCCTTCCTAACCACCATTCAGTGGGCAGCGCGAACTCTGCAGAGCCGGGGTTCTGCGTTGTTCATTCATCCCCTCCTAGAATACTGAATCCTCCCAGGAGCTTCCTTTGAAAAGAACCCAGATTCACGAGGTTAAACAATCTCAGGGCAGAAGGCAAAAACTCCCAGGCCAGAGTTGCTGACACCCTTGATTCTGCACGACCCCAGGTTGCCCTCTCCTCTGTCTGTTAAAAGAAATGGAACCAAAGAGCCAGGTTCGACCCAAAATCCATCAAGCCATCAATTAAATCCAAGGAGCGACCTCCTCTGTCCTGTTACTGAAATCAATAACCAAACTCTATTTGCTCTCAGTATAAACTACATACAGCATGTGGATATGTACAAAGCATACGTGCCCAGATGTGTGAATTAAACCAACAACTGTGTGCGAGATACCGTAGCCCATCATGTGTGATACTCTCAAAGCGTTCACGAGGACTCTACGGCTTGCCCAAGTTAGGAACAAATCCAACCGCTGAACACACAAAAACAGGAAAAATGGCCAAAACCTCCTTTTGTGATCATTTTCAAATCAAATTCAATTGTCCACATTACTTTGGATCCAGAGTATTTTCTCCGGGCTGAGAGGTCGCACTCTTGGACCTAATGCTTGCCAGGAACTTTTTCCGGCGGGAGCGAAATGGCTGACAGACCCACATCACCACCGCCGACAAGGAGACTGAGATCTGTGATTCAAGCTTCAACAGCGGTCCCTGGGGTCAGAAACTTTGAAAAGGAAAAGAAGAATTCTTTTCAAGGAAGCTTCCACACCCACTGCCTCTTAAAATACACTGTTTGGAACACAGTGGGCTCAGACTTAGACTAGGAAAATGTGGGTGGATGGATAGTGTTGTGCATAATTCTGGGGTTTGTTTCAAGTCATTAAAGGTCCTTACTCAACATATAAAGTCAATACCAAAATAATACTTCCGCTCATTTTCCAGGCTCCACAAAGGGCTTTCAGCATGGCGTCCTGTTGGTTCACCTAATACAACCCTACTGGAGGATGGTATCATTCTCCCCGGATGGGGAAGGACCTATAAGAGGAGGGGACTTACCCAAGGACATCCAGTGGAGGAGCAGACAAGCCAGCATGCAAATGGCCTTCTTAGGATTCCTAGTCCACAGCGCTTTGCAGTACATTAAACATTATGGCCTTATGAGACACCACACTTAGATGATCTCACTTCTGTATATTAACTTGGGGAGTCAGCATCCAAGGGACAGAGATTCCATATCGCAGTTTCCCAGGGGAGCTCTCAGTGGAGCCAGAGGGAGCACTGTCTCGCTTTGTCCCTGTTCCATGGGTGGCTGTGACCTCAAGGCCTGCAGCACATAGCGTGAAGTGGAGGCCCAGCTGTCTCTGGTCTTCGAACCATGGAGACAGCAATCCAGAATACAGCTGGGTAACCCTCTGCAACCTAACTCCGAATCATACCGGGCAAAGGTGTTGTCTAGGTCAATACACCCTTTGCCAACTTCAAGGCAGGCAGAGCACCTCTTTGAATCAGTCCTGTGATGCCAATTTGATGGCAGACAATTTCAGGGCAGCCCTTCAGTGCTTTTCATGTGACCCTGTAACAGGCCACCAGTTCAGTAGTGAGCCTCGCAGGGTAGTCAGAGGGACCACTGGGGAGCATGCTTACCCATCGTGCCTGTCACAATCTCACTTCTGCTGTCATCTCAACTCAGAAAAAAGGAGGTGAAAACTCAGGCAGTACCTCTTAGATGCACAATTCCTGCTCATCTTCTTAGATGACACCTTCTGATTTTTCATCAAATCAAGATCTGGGTGCAAACACCCAACTGCCCCGACTCCTCAACCCACACAGTACCACTAACAATGCCCAGGGCTACACTGGTGAACACATTTCCCCCACTGACTGCTTCCTAAGTACTGGGCTTCATGACTCACACATGATTTCATTCCATTTTCTCAAATAGTCCTATTATTACCCCTACTCTGCGTGTGCATATCCACGGTGCCGAGGAGCTAACCCAGAGCCTCTTGCAAGCCCCACGGGTGCCGGCCACTGAGTTAGAGTCCCCAGTCCCACTACCCTCCCTTAGGTAGCTGACGAAATCAAGGATTTAAAACAACTACTCACTTGCCCAAAGTCAACCATGAAGGAAGAGATGAAGCCTCTACAAGAGTGACCTTGGTGGCATCAGCAAAACCCATCTTCAGGAAAAAAACCGAGCCTCACTCCGGGCCCTCCATCACCTGGCCTACCTTAGATGTAACCCTGCCCATTTGACCCAAACCCGGGCCAAGCCAGAGAGTGCAGCACTGACCCCTACTGGGCAGGTCAGAGTACAGCAGCCTTTGCAGGTTACCATGGTACCCAACCGCTTTCAAAGCAAACGCTTTGAAAAGGATTTGAAAGCAGATCCACTTTTCAATCAGAAGCACAATCCACTAACCACCTCTTAACCTGGTCAGAATCCTAAGCTCCCCAAAATCTACCACAAGGAAGAATAGCCTCAGGAAACAACCAAAACATGCAGGGCTGTCTGACAGTCACGCAAGCCGTCATTGCCAGCCAAGTCTGTGGGGCCATCCTTCCACTGGTAACACACTTCTCAAGTCTTTTACGAATCTGCTCATACCCCACTCTCCCCTGCATCAGAGCAGCTAAGCAACTTTATGGCCATGTTTCAAGGGGACCTCTAAAAGTCAGGGTTTGCCCAAGGTCAAACAAACGATTTGGCTGCACACTAGAAGCTGGGAACCCGCCCATGCTATTCCTTCTGCTAGACCTCCCTCCAGAGACAGGGCTGGCCGCATCGCAAGGAACAGGAAATTGAAATGGCTCCTGGTAAGGCAGCAAGCCTGCCAACAACACAGACAAGCTGACAAGTGACCACAGCCCTCCCTGAATCAAAAAACGTCCCTTCAAAGGAGCAGCCCCTGCGACTTCCTCCCACCTGCTGCAGTGTGGCTTACGAGCTCCAAGCGCTGCAACCCACCATGCCTGCGTGTCCACAGAGAGCACCAAGTGAGAAAGTCCCATCAGGGAGGTGCTGGTGAGGGACCGAGTTGAGATGCAGTTTCCTGGTATGAACTTCATAGTGCTATTGCCATCCTCCCTTCCCACTACACACACCCCCAATCCCCACCCCTTACCCACAGAACTGGAAGAGGGGCGCAGCAAAAGCTATACCAGCTGCAGCAGCAGCCAGACAAACCGGGTGAAGCCGGGTTTTAAAGCGAGGAGCTGGTAACAGGAAAATCACGCACTCCGAGAGCCACGCACCACCTCTAACACACTGCAACCGATCTCTAAGGCTTTACCTGGGTTGTTTTTGCTCTTCGGCCTTGCATGCTCTTGCTAAGGCTAATTTGTGGGTTGGTGTCACCTTCGGAGAGACAGTGCGATTTCCTACAGGGGAGTGTGTTATAATTACTGTATGGAGGAGTCTCTTCGGCAGCAGCTGGTGGCATCTTATGCTTTGTGAGATCGGGAATATCAGACACCAGATTCCGACAGTAGCCTGAAAATCTGTTCCTCGGTCCTCCGTTTGCCTTCACCCCAGAGTTTTTCTGAGCGTACAAGTCACCCAGGGAGTTGGCTCGCTGACAGGTGCGGAGCTGCCTGGGACTCGCCTCTGTTTCCATCCCCCGAGCCTCCTCACAATCCTTCTCTTCCGCGGAACCCAAGATTTCTTCGTTGCTTGTTAAATGTTCTTGGCTCAGATCTGAGAGTGAGAATTCCAGGCTGTCCTCCCGCCAGATGTCTGCGGATTTGGAGCGTTTCTTCTTAAAGCTCGCCGTCTCCATGAACGTGGGCCCGTTGGATGTATAGGGACGCTGCCTCCTGCCTCCCTCAGCCAAGTATGTAGCGTCATCCCCGTAAAGCCGGCTCTCCTCAGAGTCTGGCATGCTCTGCACAGAGGCGGCCGTGAGGACCATGCTGCCGTCTACGCTGGGAGTGACAGAGGAATCAGTGTAAGACACAGGTCTCAAGCCCATATCTACTCGGTCCACCCAGATGGGGTCCCCGAAGTCGTCTAGGGCTCCTTCTTGGGAGAAGGGCTCCAAGCCATTTTCGGCCAGGGACTGGGGGATGCTGGGGGTGCTGCTGGACCGGGTGCTCACTTCAGAGTTCCTGTGGATCGCCTTCCCGGAGGAAGCGTGTCGTGTCCTCCGTGTCTTGTGTGACAGTCGCAGGGAGCGCGATGTGTGTTTCCGCCCCAGGCTGGCATGCTTTTCTCCATAAAACTCGTGGTCTACATTTTGGCTTTCTGCGTTTCCCATGGTTTTATGGTCTGCACGGCAAGGGGGTGGGGGTGGGGGAGAGAAAAAAAGGAGATAATTGAGTGTGTATTAGAACGGGTATAAATATCTTAAGAATAAGGGCTTCGGGTCAGGCTGAGCAGATGCTTTGGCT
This sequence comes from Alexandromys fortis, assembly GCF_014885135.2. NCBI lineage: Eukaryota > Metazoa > Chordata > Mammalia > Rodentia > Cricetidae > Alexandromys > Alexandromys fortis. The sequence goes on from NW_026068033.1 coordinate 433,239, forward strand.
ATGGGTTAGGTAAATAAACACACGGCTTTCTAGGGGCTGTGGGCAGATACAGAGACTGATACCTGGCAACAGGTATCCCATCATCAAATACCGACATGGTTCCCAGAGAGGTGGAACACTCGTGTGAGTTCACTAGCTGGAGAGAGCAGTCTGCTCAGGCGGCAGGTGCCTAAGGGACCCTCAGAGTGCTGCGCGCCCATGCAGGTGGCCACTCTGCTCACCCGGACTTTCTTCTGCAGCATCACAATAACAGATAGACAGGAAGGTCTGCTCTTATCAGACACCGAAACCTAGAGCACAAACCTGGGGATCCAGGAAAAGAACGACTTTCTTTCTCCTTTTCTGCCAAGGGGTTCTGTTTGCTTTCTTGTTTTTGCTTATGCAGTTTTGTCTATTCCACGTTTTGGGAAGATTTGATATTTTGGTTTTTTTTTTTTGCTTTACTTGGATTCTAGCCACACCTCAAAAAATCAATCAAAAACTCGAACACCTCAAAATGCAAACCTAATCACTTTTTCCTAACAAATCAAAGTCACGAGGAAAACAGACCGCCACCATTCATTTCACGGCCACTCTGCAAACTTTGATCTATGGAGGAGGGGCACAGGCAGGACAAAATGAAAACCTCTCTCGGCAGCTGACTAATGGGTTTATTTCTGGGAGTAAATCCAACCTGTGAACATGAGTCTGGTACAGAACGCCCCGAAGACAGAAAACACAGCCTGTGAAACCAGCGAGCTCCATCCAGCCCAGCGGAACCGACCAGGTTGACTCAGTCCTCCCTTGCACGTTCCTAGCCTCCACCGTTGACCTGGTGACGCTGCTGTTGCGGACAACAGCAAGGAAAAGTTTTCACGGCCTCACGCCTGCGACGCTGTTTGGTCTCTAACCGTGCTCGAGGAACCAAGCTCTTCATTCCTCTCCGAGCGCATACACCGACGATACCACACATGAAACAGGCGGAATGAAAGAAGAAACGAAGGCCCGCCCTAGGCAGATCCCTGCCCTGGCTCTGTCAACTGCATGCACAGACAGGCATTCGGGAAACACCTGCCAAGCACCTATTGTATTCTAGAAGCCAGGGTGAGCAGCGAGGGACAGACACACCTTCCATGCTTCTGAAACTGGTCTAGCCATGGAAGGTGTACAGCAACAAAGAAAATAAAGGTACCAAAGGGTCCAGGAAATGAAGTTGATGGACACAACAGAAAAAGGATGGAAACGCACTAACGAAGGTACCTCTCTATTGGCCCAGAACCATTACAGTCCCACTGTTGACTGTAAGCCGTGGCTTCAGCTCTGACAAGCATATCTTATTGTTCCACAAGGTATGGCACACAGGAAAAACCTCTAGGTAGCGTGCCAGTGAGTTCACAGGTAACCCATCCACACATGAGATGCTAAGCTTTTCCCTTGCTAGGAAGTTCCCCACTCAGCCACACACCATGATTCTCAAAGGGGATCTACAGAGAAAGATCTCCCTTTTCGCCAGCAGTGAGCACATCTCAAGGCAGCACGTTCACACCTCTCTGGCGGATGTCTTTAAGCAGCATAAGGAAAATGAAAAGATTAATGATCCACGTAAGACCGTGATACACCTTAATCCCTAAGTCCAGCACGTGCTGCATGGTTTACGAGCATACACAAACACGGACTTCACTGGCACTAAAGGCCATGGCCAATTTCCGAGAATTCCTGTTCTATTAATTTTTATTGATGTTTGAGGTGTTAGGAACCCAACAGAGACCCTTGTTCATGTAAGGCATGTGTTCTTCATTGAGCTACATGCCAGCTCACCCAGCTACTGACCTGCAAGAAGAAAGAGGGGCTCTGGAGTTCAAGCCCAGGGCCTCACGCATGTTGAACGAGCTACACTGAACTAGACCCGCAACCACTACATCCCGCAGCCCCACTTCCTAATTTTCCAAAAGGCTAAATTAAATAAGTTAATATTCCTAGAGCTGGAGAGACGGCTCGGCGGTTAAGAGTACTGGCTGCTCTTCCAGAGGTCCTGAGGTCAATTCCCAGCAACCACATGGTGGCTCTCAACCATCTGTAATGAGATCTGATGCCCTCTTCTGGCCTGCAGGCACACATGCAGGCAGAACACTGTATACATAATAAATAAATAGATCTTTTTTTTAAAGCATTTGAACACTTGAAAATAAAAGATTCCTAGTAGGGCATGGGGACACAGGATTTTAATCCGAGCACTCAGGAGGCAGAGGCAGGCAGATCTCTAAGAGTTCAAGGCCAGGCTGTTCCATAGAGCAAATTCTAGGACAACCCAGGCTACACAGAGAAACCCTGTCACAAAAAAGACTCCCGTGTGCTTCGTCAATAAGCAGAAGACTGGGAACAAATGTCAGCTGAGCTCAGTCTAAGACCCACATGGGTTGAACCTCAAAGGAGGAAAGAATATTCATGAATGAGCAGAATGGAAGAAAAGGCGAACCGGTCACCTCGCCCTCCTGTGTTACATCTGTCAAAAGTCTGCACACATAACCGAGAGCTTTCTGGGCAGGCCGCCTTCAGCCAAGAGAAAACCAATCAACTTAAAAGCCCCAAGAGAGTGTTCCTAAAGGAAATGGCCCAACGCGCAAGAATTACAACAGCTCATGCATCAGGCTGACAGGTCTGTCGGACTAATAGCACTTTTAGTAGTAAGATTCTTTCATGAGCCAAGGTAGGAAGGAAGCCATTTTTATCTTCGGTATAAGAACTTAGAGATGAATGCCAAGTCTCCTAAATTCTACCATGACAGATTCTCGGGGGATGACCTCGACAGAGTCAGCACAAAGCATAAAGCAACAGAAGTTAGAAAAAATAAGTTTCTAGAGGCTACAGAAGCAGGCCTTCATTTGAAAGCTTTTCCCTGAATGCCCCTGTAGGGCAGGTCGGGAGTGGGGACGGGGGTCTGTAAATAACATAAGGGTAAAATACTTAAAAGCTCTACCTCAGGTGGGGACCCCCAGAGGGCCGGTGACCTGCGGCCCTTCTCACTCCCAGGTACAATGGCAATTGCTCCAATAAGCTTCCTATTCCACCCCTTTTGCAACATGTGATTAATTTTTATTTCAAACACACAAAACCTGATTTCCATTCTCTCTCTCTCTCTCTCTCTCTCTCTCTCTCTCTCTCTCTCTCTCTCTGTGTGTGTGTGTGTGTGTGTGTGTGTGTGTGGTGGGGGGAGAACAGACTTGTTAGTTCAGGGCAGAAAGTAACTTTAAAAAACATCTCTACAAAAGACCAGAACCTCTGCACTCAGGCCAAAGAGTTAATAAATACATATGAAGTGCAATAAAAGCCAGAGGTGAACAACACCTCATCCACGTGGCCACCTCACAATCCCAAGTAAGGGGGAGAGTCATCAGCCAAGGAGGATAGGCATAAATGCATGGAAAGATGAACAAAAGTGCAGAAATCTAGATAAAAATCAGCATGGATCACACCCCAAGGTCCAGGTTCAGCATCCCTGCGCATGCCAACATGATGCACCAAGCAGGAAACTCCACACCTTTCCTCACACAACAGGTTACAGTCAAAACAGATGCCTTAAAAATATTGCAGAAAGGCAGCTTCAGACTGTATATCAGAGAGTATATGAAATATAAAAGAATTATGCATATACACTCGGGCCCCACCCCAAAAGATCTCAAATGTCCTAAATCTGGAACACTTCTAGCCCCAGGCATTTTGGCTAAGAGATACTGAGACCTGTAGCAGATCTCAGGTGAGAAATCTTACCAGCATTGGGTTCAGCCATCTTTCATTTTCAGGGGAACACTTATTTGGATTGCCGGTGGTCCAGACAGTTCTTACATTCAAGATGTATCGGAGGTAGTAGCTTTTAATATTTAAATCACTGTGGTACTCAGCCTTCCTTGGCCTGGGTCTCGAGGCCTCTCTTCACGCACTTCCTTCCCCCTGGGAACCCTCTTACTGGTGTCTGTCTCCCTAATTCACTCCGTTCCCTGACGCCTGCGGCCACCATGGTGCTGGGAGTGAAGCCTTCCCTGGCTTCCAATGTGAAATACCAAGCTTTCCTGCAGAACTCAACTCCTTCCCGCTTACCTTCCCCTAATGTTTATCATAAGATGGTTCCCAGACACGGCACACAATGTAGCTCATTTGCTTACTATCTTAATTCTGTCCTTCCCACAAAAACTGAGCGTCGGGAAAGCCGAACATTTTACTTATTTTGTTTCCTCTTACGCTGTCAGAACCAGAAATGAGCCCGACAAAGAGTGGGCGCTCAATGAAAAGAAAGCAAACAAAGAAATAAGTCCTGAATAAAAAGATATCCTTGATCTAGAAGACGACAGTCCATACAATAAAAGACACGGAGGATGGGGAGATGGCTCAGTGTTTAACAGCATTTGCTGTTTGTACAGAGACCTGGGTTCAATTCCAAGAACCCACACATGCCATCGCCACTCCAGACGATGGTGCCGCCCTCTTCTGGCCTCCTCTGGCACTGCATGCACTTGGTACACAGACACACATGCAAGCAAAACACCTATACAGACAATTGGAACCACTAGGTTCCACACTGCCCTCATGTGTGAGCTGTAATTCTCCACCATGCTCCCCACTCTTGCCTCATTCCAATGAATCCTACCTACACTTCCTGTCTTCCTCCGCGGTTTGAAGCTGCCTGACAGAAGTTTGGGAACAGGCTAAGCTGAATAGCCCTGTCTGCCTGTATTCACGATCACAGGGCAGAACTGCTCGGGTCCCAGATGACTCAGACAAAGTGAGGGAAGGACCGAGCAGTATGAAGGACTGGAGTAGCATTTCAAAGTCATAAGTGTGGGCTCAGACTGCTCGGAGACCTCAGGGGTGCTCTGGGGGCCGAGGGTCAAGGGTAGGGCTTCTCCATTCTCATGAACGCCACGATCTCTTAGGTAAACTGAGGACACGGGCTTTCCAGTGAGTAATTATACTAAATGGGCCTCTAAGCTCCATCAAATTAAACACCCAAGAAAGGAGTTAGGAGTTATCTTTAGGAAGGTTACCCAAATGCACAAACCTTTACTGGGGTTTTTCACGTGTACACCTAGAAGGAAGGATTGCTTCTATAGGATTCCTTAGCTTACTAAGCCCATTTGGCAAAATGAATGATACAGATACTGTACGCCATATTATGACTGGGACATTTAGTGAGACGGGTATGCCAAAGGGCACACACTTAAACAGTGCCAAATGCCTGCTGTCTGCCCATGCTTGTGAGCCATGCAGCCGAGAAACAGGGAACAGATATAACCCTTGAGTAAAATTTCCCATGACTCTGTAATTATTTTGAAATACAAACTTTGAATCAAATAAGTTAAGCTTTAACTGAATGGAACAGTCTGGTTTTAAAAAAAAATCTAATAGAGAATTTTTCTGAAGAAATACATACAGAATCTTCCCAACCCTTTCTTTTTTACCTAAAAGTCACCTGAAACATTCTGCTACATCTCCAATAAATTAAGCAATTAAAAAAGCAAACACTTAGTAAGCATCAGATAGGAAAACCTAGCGAGTAAATACAGAGGCAAACGTTCCAAAGTAAGGTTAGTAAAGAGGGAGGGATGAATATCTGAAGGCGGAGCTTTTGATTCACTGAAGTAGTGGGCAAAAATGAATTGTTAATATCTGGCATCCCTAAGGAGCAAACACTACCTCACTCCACCAATCACCACTGAAACACCTAAACCAAAATTAACAAAAGCAGACAGGCTGAGGAGGAGCTACGAGTTCCTTCTTTGTTTTTATTGATCCAACTCCTCTCCCAGGCTGGCACCAAGGCTGAGCCCTAAACACAGCTGTGAAGAGGCAGCAGAAATGGTGGACTCGTGAGCAGAAGCAAGAATGGTCCCTGGAAACCAGAGAGTGAGCTTAGAAAGTGACCTTAGAAAGCAAAGGACTGGAGACAAGCTTACCTAAGATGTGTAAGCCCATACATATCTTGGATGTGCATGCCTGCCTGGGACATATCCAAAACAACGCGACAAAGACTTCCGGCGGAGCAGCGCAAGTCTCCGGCTGACCCTTGTGGTCACATTAGTAGCACAAGCCAAGCCTGAAGCAAAGGCATTGAATACTACCCTAAGAGGGAAGCCCACGACAGCAACCAAGAACCAGCAGGCTAAATCCCAAATTCAGTCAGCAGCTTTTTAGATTCCCTGCTAGAGTAACAGCCCCGACAGGATCCATGCCCATCAGACAGATGTTCAACAAGACCCAGAACCTCACAACATGGTATTCAAAATCCCTTGTAGCCTTCCAAAGGGCTAGGGAAATGGAACCAGTTTCCATGGGCAAAAGCCACCAACAAATACCAAACATCCCGTGGCCCAGAGCCGGCTGTTATAACTATCTCCTCAAGTAAAGGTAAACATGCTTGGAACACATAACTGCTAGGTCAGGTATGATGGTGCACTTGGGGGGGAGGGGCAGGAGATCCCTAAGATTGAGGCCAGCCTGGTCTACAGAGCAAGTTCCAGGACAGCCAGGACCACATAGAGAAGTCCTGTCTCAAAGAATGAGGAAGGAAAGGAGGGAGAGGGGAGGGACGGAGGGAGGGAGGGAGGGAGGGAGGGAGGGAGGGTAACTGCTTATTGTATGGAATCATCACAAACAACAATGACATGCTCAGAAAAATAGAACACATGTTAAACTTATTTCTTCTTAATTTATTTTATGTTTATGAGTGTTTTGGCTGCAAAGGTCAGAAGAGGGCATCTGATCCAATGCAGTTGGAGTCACAGGCTCACACACAGTTGTCGGGCACCGTGTGGGTACTAAGAACGAACCCAGGTTCTCTGGAAGAGTGATATGTGCCCTTGCCAGTCCCCAGAACACATTTTTTAAAATAGTATTATATAAAAGTTTGGTTCACACACACACAAAAGCCCGAGCCTTTTTTTCAAGTCACTTGGGAACACATTAGCCCTCTGAAAACATAACCTCCTACAGAGAACGCAAGCTTGGAAAAATCTGAGCTATCATTAATATTGGAGGGGGTGGCGAACCTTGTCTGACCTAAAATTTATTGGGTATATTACATTTTTAAATCACCATTTCTTCTCATACCATAAGAAACAACATTCAAGTTCGGTCAAAGTCCTGGGCAGAGAGAGCAAAGAAAAACAGTCCAGCAAATGCAGGTGATCGAGGGAGAAACAGGTAAGGGAACAAAAAGGATACAGGAGAGTATGCAAAAAGCCATATCCCTTGAGCACGAAGGAGATTATAATAACATTTTTATGATTTATGATGTCTCATTCCCTAATGACACCAGGGCTTTCTGTGGCAGACAGTAGGATGTTCCTTCCCACTGAACAAAACCCAGATAGTAGATTGGCAGGCCCTAGCTTGCCCTAGCTAGGAGTCAACAGCCAAAACCACGATCCCAACATTAATACTAAATGTCTCTCAAAAAAGACGTCTCTTACCCACAAGTGAAAACTTCTATTCTCTACTCTCGAGAAAGGGAACTTTCCTCATGAATACTAGAAATATTTCCCTCTCATTCACAGGGAAATGTGTGAAGGGGTTACTGGATAGGGCTTACAGGTTTCTTCAATTTCCACCACAGTTGCTGCATTTCCTGCAGGGGGCGAGGGAACTGAATCCAAGGGCTTGCACTTGGCTAAGCAAGTGCTCTACCACTAAGCTACACACATCCCTAAGGGCAAAATTCATTTTGTTAAAAAGATTTATTCTATCGGTGTACGTGTGCAGGAAGGTGCCAGTAGAGACCAAAGGAGGTCGCTGGATGCCCCAGAGCTGGACGCACAGGTTGTTTTGAGTCACCTAGCATGGGTGCCAGCAACCAGAACTCTGGAGCTCTCCAAGAGCAGCAAGAGCTCCTAAGCGCTGAGTCATTTCTCCAGCCACCACATCTCACTTTTTTATTTTAAGGAAAGACAAATAAATGAAACATTAACAAGTCAATGATTTTTTTTCCCAATTTAAAAGAGTAAAGATGTCACACTACACAGACAGCTACAACAAAACGTAAACTCAGAACAGATGGCCCAGGAAAAGATCTAAGATAAGAAAGCTCTACCCAGCTTGGATCTCTGTATCCCTCTCTATTTCTGATTCAGGGCACTTGACCTCACCAAGCTGTATCTGCGGCTGGGTTAAACATCATCCTTCCCAGTTAGTGTATCTTCCTATGGCGGTGGCCATCATCCACTTATCCTGGCATATACACCTTCTCCTTACAGAAATTTCAGTCCTGCTCATCACTAAGACAGCCTTAAGGCAAGAACGCTTCAAAAATCTATGCAGCGCTAGATCGCAAGGTCTCTAATACGCATGAGACGAATCCCACTCATACCGTACGCTAAATGCACGAGCCAGGCTTCACTTCTCTGGTTAAAGGCCGTGCGAACCCCAACCATAAGCTAACTAACGATGGGTGTGTGCTCGCTTTCCACTCCCCTGAGGTATCTAAAACTTTATTAAAATAAATGCAGCCATTCCCCTTCCGTGACTGGAAAACAGACCTCCAAGGCCCGAGCAGAAAGGATGACAAGTATTTATTTCAAAGTTAAATCCGAAGTGAAAAATCACAAGACAACAGATTGCAAATTTAAAATTAGGTTCTGGTGGGAGGTCTTGGTTTCGAGCCTGCTCTCCCTACTGGATGCCGTGCCGAAGACGGAGGGGAAATAGCTAAGATTAAACTGAGACGAAGCTCTCAAAGTTTTTTGCTAATTCGTTACAATGCACGAACAGAGTTTTTGCCAAGTCACACACAAATACCCCTACCCCAAGAGACTAAGTGCGCTTCACAGCAAATAAGCAACGATCTTTGATTTAGAAGGTTATTATTTTGAATGTACTTATCTTGGGTCTTTAAAGACACCCCAGAGCAGAAATACATCATTGTTTTGAGGCTGGGTTTCGGAACCAGCTTTTCTGCCTTTTTTTTTTTTTAACAAACATAATCCAACAAAAATCTGGTGAAACTCAGAGATAAAAGACCCTGAGGGCAATTCACAAGAAAATAAAAGACTTCAGAGGTGCCTACTCGATGTTTCCATTTCATTTTGGGCTAACGCTAATGCCTTTCAATTGTTAGATGGGTGCAGCTCTGATCCAGAGAATTGCATCCGAATTCCTTTCCCACCACGCTATACAGCACAGTAATTTCAACTCCTGTCGTCCACTGGATCTGTCCCGCCCTCTATGAAGTACTTCTCAGTCACACAGAGGCTCGGATAACATGCACAAACCTACCTTTAAAGGCAACAGTGGTGCCCAGCCCAACTGGCCCCAAGAGCACTGTGGCATTTAGAAACTGAGGCTGGTAGTGATGTCAGTGGCTGGAGTTGGGGCGCGTGTCAGCACCTGCCGCACAGGGTGCCCATCGGGGTCTCACCTGAGTCTGGGAGAATGAGCCCAAAACCTGGAGGAGACAGGAAAACAGAAAGGCGGTGGTCAGGCAGAAGAAAGGAAACAGCGTGTTCATTGATTCCCTGGGACCACTTTGATGTGAATAAAAAGACGCGGCATTTAGCTACAGGTTCGCATCGGCAGGCTCTGTCAGATACACATAAATGCCAGGGCATTTGTACTGATGGCCACAGAGGCCTGCAAACTCCCATTTTAACCTGTCTGTGGAGTCAGGCATTCGCCGACAGCAGCAGGTGACTGCAGAAGACTGTGCTCTTCTCTTAATTCTCTAAGGGCCTTAACAGGAAGGCGAGGGAGCAAGGGAGCATCAATATTCTCCCACAGGCACTGGGCTGCTAAACACAAGAACCTGAAGAAACGACATAGAAGAAAAGGATGGGGTGGGAAGGGGGGGACCCACAACTTAATTCCACAAACTTTCTTGCTCTATGTGTTTCCTTCAGGTGGCAAACATCACACTCTGAGAAGGCTCATGAGAAAAATACAGAGAAAAGAATTGAGGTAAAAATATATGAAGTTGGCCAGGCGATGGTGGCGCACGCCTTTAATCCCAGCACTCGGGAGGCAGAGGCAGGCGGATCTCTGTGAGTTCGAGACCAGCCTGGTCTACAGAGCTAGTTCCAGGACAGGCTCCAAAGCCACAGAGAAACCCTGTCTCGAAAAACCAAAAAAAAAAGTTATTTAGCAAAATAATTAATAATAATAATAACAATACACATCAAGAAGAACAGCTCCAAGAAAGACAGCACTAATGAGTTTCTCCTTCTTTATACTTGAAGCTGGATTTCCTGAGTGAAGCTGTGAATACTAAGACTAGCGAAGAGGCCTGACGGGTATATTGGAGAGACTCCACTCTGCCCCTCTTCGACCAGACATTTCTCTGTGGGCTGCTGGCCGCCGCCACCCACGGCTGGTGGCAGTATAAGGCGGGAACCTGGGATGGCAAACACTTGGAGCGGGAACACCGAGAGAATTGCCTGGTGTGTGGCGAGGAACCACACAAAGGCAGTAAGTAAATAAATATATACGTCCCCACGGAACAGAACAGTGAGTTTTGTTTCTCCTTTATCTTGGAAAACGTGCTGTTTAGCCATGAAGCCCCGTGACTCACGCTGGCAGGGGCAGGAACAGAAGTTCCAGCCTTACCCCGTTATTAACCCACAGTGTGTGCCCTTTCCACGGGCTGCCCCCACTGCCATCCTGTCCGTCCCCTTTCCCTAGGCACCCCCCCACCTTCTACTGCTCTCTGCAAATTTCCCAAATTTCAAGCGGTTCCTGGATTGCTTAGGAACCGGCAGATATTAATAAGCAACAACCCATTTAGATGGAAATGGGCTCACTGCCGTGCCAGCTGCCAATAATTTGCAAGGCTGGATCCTCGCTGGCAAGGCGGCCTGCAGGCGGCTGTCCCTCCACCTGCACCGCGGAGGCTGATAGTGCAGTTTTTATACTTAAAAACAAATTATCCTATCTACCAGCATTACAATGTTTTCTATCTATATTCTTCTAGAACCGAACAAAGGAACTAGCGGAAAGGACAAAAGTATACGACGTTATTCAAATGGGAACAATGCCGAGTCTTTTGGGTATGCATTTTTTTCCTCCTGATTTTGGGGGAAAAAAAATTTACCCATAACCTTGTCTATGGGATTGAAACGTGGGGTAGAGCCTAAAAGGGAGCCCGCATTTGTTCTTTTGTAGTTAGCAGATATGCTAAGGGCACAGTGTGCCAACAAGCACTTCACTGTGACCGTGAGTGCCTGGACACCACAGTGACTTTGTGAACATGTGCCAGGGTGCCTTGAGAAACATCGGTGCCCTGGGTTTTCCTCAAGACTCACAGAGAGTTCCAGACGATCAGAAGGCAACTATGCACCAAGCTCAGCGACGGGAGTTTAAGCCTGGGGACCGCTGCGTCCACTTGTCACGACCTGGCTTTGCAAGCTGAAAATTCACTTGCAGAATGATTAGGGATGGACTATTAATCCACCCTCTAAAACTGGGGATAACAAGAGCTATGAACTATTGGTTGTTATGAGCATTAAATGAGACCGTCTATGTTACATAACCACTGCCTGCCTAGCCAGTGATCAGCTAGCCTGCCACTACTGTTTAATGTCCGTAGACCATAAGGAGCACACTGCGGGATGGGCTGCTGTGAAGGGGGCTAGCACGCCACCAGGTTCGCTGAAACTGAATCTCACAAGTAGAACAGAGTCCACCCCTTACGTTTGTTATGGAACAATCTGGGGACCAGATTAACCCGGCTGGCAACGGGGCACACTTAGCTTGCCAGGGCTCCTGTGCACACACAAGGCAAGCTGGCAGAGCTCGGCAGTCCCAGCCAGCTTACTTCTACACAGGGAGGCGGCCACTCTGAAGCACTGAGGTTTTCAAACTCACTGCAACTGGCCTTCCTCACAAAATTTCCCTGCCAGGTATCAAATGACCAGTCTGCCAAGGGAGTGCACTGGGTGAGGATAGGTACACAGGGCTGAAAAGCCCCACTGCCCCAGTCCTGGGGGGTGGCTGAGATAAAGCTGACATCTCAAAAGTTCTGTGATGCTCCAGCAGGATGCTCTTCTGCTCTGAGCGGGGGCTGGGGTTGACTGTTTTGTTTTGTGTTGCTTTACAAGAACCAATGGGTGAACAGAGCAAAGAGTGTTATACTTGTCTTCAATGGCCAGGCTCCATCACTAAATTCTATGTGAGTGTACTTGGCCCTTTTTTCATGCCCCAAAACATCTGTGACTAGTGAATTATTAAGAACCAGAAAGTTTTCTTTCGCTCAAACAAAACCTAAACCTGGGAGAGGACTACGGCAGGGTTAAAGTTCTGAACATTTTTCACTCAAATGCAATAAATGCTAAAAAGATTTAGGTTTTGGTGTTCATATTAGCTCCCAAATCAGAAGGCACTGGTAGATGGATGGGTGGGTGGATGGATTGGGTGGGTGGGTGGGTGGGTGGTTGGGTAGATTGGGGGGCGAATGGATGAGTGAGTGGATGGATAGATAGGTGGATGGGTGGATGAGTGGGTAGAGGGATGGGTAGATGGGTGGATGGGTGGATGGGTGGGTGGAACATACAGGACGGATAGATCAATCAATTGATCTAGGGTATGAGAACTTGTTTAATGATTTAAAAATCAAGAGAAAAAATTCATCAGCTTTTTATTTATTTTTTTAAATTGTTAATTAAAGACTTGGAGTGGCTTCCATACAGAACTAATTTAAAATAGAGGGGCCTGCAAGATGGCCTGGTAGGGAAAGGCTCCTGCCACCAAGCCTGAAGATCCAAGTTAGAATATAGAAGATGTCACAGCAGAAGGAGAACACTTCCCATAAGCTGTCCTGTGACTTCACACATGTGCCATGATGAGCTCAAGATTGTGTGTGTGTGTGTGTCCATCCTTCTGTCTGTGCACATACTCCCCCACATACAAATAATAAAATTAAAAATAAAAACAATAAAAGCAATTACTACTGGAAAAAGAAACAAAGTCAAAGTGGGAAGCAAGGGTGACAGCGTATGCCTACCAAGCTGCACACCTACCCGGCTGCACACCTACCCGGCTGCACACCTACCCGGCTGCACACCTACCCGCTGCACACCTACCCGGCTTCACACCTACCCGGCTGCACACCCAGCTTAATTTCACAGGAACCCTGGTAGAGCCACCCTGACATCTGTAAAAGCCACAATGTCCACGCCAGTCTCTCAGCAGCGCCCACAGGAACTCCACCCTTCCTCATAGGTGCAGTAACCAATTTCACAGATATTTCTTTATTTTGACAGCTGAACGTGGAAATAAAGACAAACCTTAAGTTCTGAAACAGTGGCTATCATTCCCTGGGAGGCTCTCTCTGGACAATGCGGTCATCCAAGGTGCTGGACTATGATGGAGGGGTGGGGAAAAGTCAGATGCTTTGGCCCAGATCAGTGGCCGTACTCAACTGACAGCAATGACAACTCCGCCGAGACTGTACTTCTGTGGTGTTTGTAAGAGCTGAGGCTACAGTGGAGTCGCACACAAGGATGAGAGTCCACCTGCTTCCCAGGTGAACCACTGAGAGCCCTCGGGCCGGATCAAGAGTCTCAGCACAAAATCCATACCTCTCAGTATAGATGAATGAGCATGATACGGACCCCAATTCTTATGAACAGATACTTTAAATAGCTAAATGAAAATCCCCACGTTTCCATGTCCACCCCACTGCCCTAGTTCTAAGCAATGCTGTTTCTTAATATAGCCAAGTGTACCCCCTTGGAATCACCACTTGCTGGGGTGCAGGCCACAAGTTGGGGGCCCCCTACCAAAATAATTGCAATTTTCAAGCACCAGATCTCGGGTAATGCTTAACAAGGTTCCGCTGGGACAGATGCCTATTTCAGACTGAAGTCATCTGTCCGACCCCTACCTGGGAGGAGCTACCAATTATGGAACGCACAGTCTCTGGCTTGCACTTGCGTTGCTGGCTTTGAGCCCGAATACTCTTAAATTTTCTGGAGTTCTTCATGTGCAGCCACACTCGGACACCTCCAGCTGGGAGCTGCCAAGGCCCTGGGACACCATCACCACTGCAATGCTTCCTACCAGTGTCATTTGAGGGGACTTGGAAACCACCAGCCCCGCAGCTGCTAAGCTGAACTCCCAAACATCCACACCGCCTGGTGCTAAGAATGGCTGCAATGAGGCCAGCGTGCTAAAGTGGATGTGAGAACCCTTTCAGGACACAGTCTGACAGTGACCCCAAGCCCCATCTTTCTGCCGTTTCTAAAAGCTGTAAAGCAAGGGATCACTTGAAAATCTCACACAGCATCCGAGCAGAATGGCCTTTTGGGACCAGAGCACAGCTTCGGGCTCTTGGCTCCTGACACTGCTCACTTCAAGTCAGAGCTGCATCAAGAAGCACACACATGATACTGTATGAGAAAATGGAATGTCTTATCCCTACTCCCCTAAAAGAACGGGAAAGAAAATAACTGTAACTAACGTCTAACGCTGCAGCCTTGTCCCCACAGCCTCACCGCCATGAGGCTTAACTGTCGGGCACTCCTATCAACAGCAAAGGTTGCCTCAGAGTCCGTGAGAACAAAGTAAGAGAGGGCGAGGGCGGGATTCAACCTCCACTGAAACACGGCATTTTAATCCTGCCTTATACTGCATGCCAGAGTAAGGCTCGCATCAGCATCTCGGTTCAGGGGAGCTTCCAAAACACACCACTTAGCTCAACAATAATCTTCAAGAATCAAGTCACTCGGATCTCTTCCCTCGCACGCATCTGCCTCTTGTTCTCATGGAAACTAAAGCTTTCCCCATGCAGAAGAAAAGCCGGTTTCCTGGGACACATGGCAAGATGGATGGTAGGTGCGACCTGCTCCTCCTTCGCTGTCCAGAACCGATGGCCCAGGAGGGGGATGTGCTTCTTGGTTTTCCAAACCTGATGATCAGCAGAGAGACAGGAGGGCATCTCTCCCAAGCACATCATTTCGGGTCACTGTCAAGAAGAAAGGCAACCACAGCAAGGGAGACAAGGCCACAGGGGCAGCTGTCACCTTGAAGGCCCAAGATACTCCTGTGCAGCCTGAGGGGGTGTCGTATTCCAGCCCAACCAGCATACAGAAAATGAGGTCACTGTCCACTGCTTAATTCTCCAAATGTCTCCACAAGCCAAACTCCCTGCCCAGAGCTGCCATTCACAGGGAGTCTCCTGGGTGAGGCCACGGCCTATAAGAAACAAGGGTTGGGACCTCTGTGACACAGAGAAAACAGAGAAACTATAACTCTCATGGGAGGTTGAGGAATCATTCCACTGCCTCCTACAGGGCCATCCAGAGAGAATCCTGCTCTTCTCCTGGGCGGCTTTCTCCCTTGGCTCTGTCCGGATGCTACTGGATGCAGGTCCTCAGAGAAGACAGCGCTGTTGCAACCTCCAGGTGGAGGGAGGCAATGCAGAAGAAGGGAGACACTCTAGCAAGGTTAGGTCTGTATAGGTATATGAATATCTGATTAACACTTCAGCGTGTCACTAATAACCAAAGGGAGTTGATAAGAGTGATAATGGGAATCCACCATTACGGCGTAACACAGTCACGCACTTTGAAATTAAGTTGAATGGCTTTTTAAATTGTTTTAAAATAACTCCTAAGGATTTTCAAAGTGCAGAAGAATTCTTTCCCCATTGAGGCTCCATGTTTTTTTTTTTAATCTCCACCTGCCTCCTGGGTGCTAGGACCTCCACACCTGATCCAGTCTCCGTCTTTTACAAGAGAAGATCCAGGATCCGAATCTGTAGACTAGGATGTAACACGAGATGGAGTAATACAATGGAGTCCAAAGAGCCTGAAGTCCAGAGTCAATTTCTGGAACCCTAGTGCAAAACACTCCTGTACACACGCTGGCTTTCAGACACAAGACTCCCTCAAAAGGGCCTGATACTTCATTTGAAAACCATTCAGGTTGTTTGGCAACTGCACAATCAAGCCTTCAAGCTTTAGCAGATGAAACACAATTACTTCGTCGATTCTGAGAACCCACTATTTCCGTTTTGGGAACTCTAAAATTGAATGCATCTTATAATCACAATGGCGTATTCGGCTTTAATCAGAGACCCTTTTTCCCCTCCCAGTGGGACATCAAACAATGGTGCATCTTACAGAAGACAAGATCACCTGAATGGAGCCTCTAAAAATAGATTTTACCACAGTTATGGTTGTACTGTCTAAAACCTGTCAATTTTTTGACTCAAGTAGAATATCAGGTATAGGCTATACTACCCAGTTCAGCTCCACCAAGGTTTCCCGGGCGGCTGGTGTCTGTGTGAGATGAGGAGTGAGACCGTTTTCCCACGGAGCCTACAGCCTAAGAGAAGGGTGACAACTTCCTCATGCCGTAATGAACACTTTGACATTATTAATACCGGAATGACGGGAAAAAAAAAAAAACATCTGATCAATTCTGCAAGAAGCAGCTGTGGGACCTGGTCTTTAAAAAATTAAACATTTAGCTTGAGTTAAGAGGGTGGGAAGAAATGGCTGTTGATGGGCTCTAATCATAGAACAGAGAAGGATAAAACAATTCCTTTTTTGACTAAAAACAAAAACATTATCACTTGAACCTGTTATAGTACCTTAAACAAAAACTCTGTGAAAACTGGTATTTGATTTATTTTTAATGCTATTGGTAAGGAAAAAAATGAAATTATTCCCTTCTCTGTGTTAAACAGTTTGTGCTGTTATAACAAAACACCTTCAACAGATTAATTTATAAAAAATAAAGATTTATTCCTCATAATTCTGGAGACTAGACGGTCCCAAATCAAGGGGCCAGTAGATATCGAAAACCTGCTTCTCACTATCTGAAGGTCATGTAATAGTCTCTTGCCAGGGCTCTTTTCTTTTTTTAAAGATTTATTTATTTTTATTTCATGTGTATGAGCAACGTGTGTGTGTCTGTGTGTGTCTGTGTGTCTGTGAACCATGTGCATGCCTCGTGGTCACAGAGGCCAGAAGAGGGCATCAGATGCCAGGGAACTGGTTTACAAATGGTTGTGAGCTGCCATGTGGATGCTGGAAACTGACCCAGGTCCTCTGCAAAAGCAGCCTGTGCTCGTGAGTGCTGAGCCACCTCTCCAGCCCCTTCAACCCTTTTATAAGGTCACTACTCATTTCTGAGAGCAGCGTTCTCGGGGCCTAGGCATCTGGGAAAGCCACCACCTCTTTCCACCATTACTTTTAGTCTCGGGTTCCCATATGTGAACTGGGAGGAGACAGTAGCAGAGCAGACCACAAGGGACACCAGGGAGGGAGGAGACACCAGCAAGGGACACGACACACTACCAGAAGGAGATCGTCTCTCAAACAAGATCAGGTGGAGACGCAGCTAACAGTCCATTCCACCCAACAAAAGGGCCAAGAGTAAAACAAAAAACAACAGAACCCCTCGGAGAACCAGCGAGAGGACAGATGTTTAAACTCTGTCTCAGGCTCACCTGTATGGGCCACACCAGCAGCTGCAATCATGATTACAGTATAGAACAGCAGTAGCTCACTCTAAAAAGGAAAACGATGCTTCTACCTTAACTCTGATTCAAGTCCAGCCTCCAGAATTCTCTAGTCTCGCAGGTACCCCCATGCTCACCCATTCCTTACAATCCACTTGACTATTTAAATAAGGTTTTCAGCCACCACTGTCCTCAGGTGTGTGAATCACAGTGAATATAACCTGAAGATGCACAAAGACAAGTATCTGAGAGCCCTTGAAAAAAAAATATAGTATTCCCAGTCAACCTTGAGGGGCCGAAGGCATTGGGGGACTCTCCTGATGCTCTGGTTCCCTGGGCAGTCAGGCCAGCAAAGGCAACCAACCCGGTAGCGAAGAGAAGACAGGGAGACAACAGGGAGGAAGAGACAACTGTGGAGTTCAGAGTAACTCAGGACAAACTTTCTCACCAACCATTCTCTTCAAAAGTAAGAGGGCAGAATGGTCTGGGAGTCTCTATTTCCCACACCGGAAAAGCAACCCATGTTTCCTTGACTGGCTCCTGCAGTGACCGTGCCCCCATGCCCAGCATCCCAGTGATAAGCACCTGTGAGATTGTCTCTCTTCCACCAACAGGTGGTTGAGAGTAAAAATGAGCATCCTGGAGTTGGACCGGGACCCTGAAAGAGTAGGGGTAAGGAGAGACTGGGGTTCATTTTAAAGCGTCTGTGACATTGGTTTGATCGAGTAACTAATGTCTGATATTCGCCACGGCCAAATAACAAATTGAGAGAGGGGGGAAAAAAAATCACACAACGTATTCATAAGTTGAATTTGTAAAAGGAGAAGGAAAGCAGCAACAAAAAATAAAATAAAAACCACAGCACCACACAGATGTGCCTACTCCGTAGCAGTCATGAGTACAATCAGCCTCTTTCACGATGAAGGGAGTTCTGGGAAGGCTCTGAAACGCGGACACATCAAAGCCCCTGCGGAAAAACCAATACATAAAATAACAAGGAAAATCTGTGTCTCCTGTGACAGCAACTGGATTAAAAAGCTTGACATTTATTGCCAAGTAATAGCTGTGGGACCACACAGAGAGCTAGACAGACGCCAGGCCTGGCTCAGGAGAACCGGCGCTACAGCAGCGCGCAGGCACTGATAACGTAAGGCGCGGTACAGACATCCCACGCGCATGCCCACCCCGAACGGTGCCAGCATGCGCCGCTGCGCCCTGACTACACATCTGAACTAATAAACTATGGGCATTCTCAATGCATGAGAACCACAGAGAAATCCATAGAGGCGTAAAAGTAAATGCAAAACAGTGTGTGTCCTTTTACAGGGTCTATTTGGTGCCCAGGGAAGGCCAGGAGAGGGTATCAGACCCCTGGAACTGAGGTTAAGAGACAGTTAGGAGCCACTGTGTGGGTGCTCTTAACTACTGAGCCATCTCTCCAGCTGCCTTACTGTTCTGCTTTCCTGCTTACTAAAAAGCTGCTTATTCTCATATGTACAATCTAAACTTTACATGTAAACCTAATAGGAAGCAGCGTCATAAAAAGGCCAGCCTTCCCCAGAACACAAGAATAGCAGAATATTAAGGATTTTAACATACCGCCATTCCTGGGCATATGCACCGAAAACCCACGGTTTCTGAAAAACCATTAAGTTGTGTGTGTGTGTGTTCACAACAAAGATAGAAATAAAAATCCCTTCTCTGATAGTTAGACAATCCCATAAGCAGACAATGAGAACACAACAGAAAGACACACACCTTCCACCATCCCAGATGTGATAAGCTAGAGAAGGCACTTCCAGGCACACTGCATTTTATTGTGTGGATAATTTCAGACACAGTTGGAGGAAGTGGTGAAGAAACTGCAGTGATTGGTCTAAAAAAATGATGGCTAATCATACTGAAAACAAAATAAGAAAAATGATGGCTAACAATAGCAAGCCACAGAAAATCATTTTAAAAAGTTACTTTTAGAAGGAGATAGTTTGCTAAAATCAGACAAAATTTTAATCCTCATAGTTTGTAGGAGTAGGGGAGGGCACTCATCTTTCAGAGAAAAATCCCAGTCTCTGGCTACCTTCCAATCCAGGGAGCCTATACTAGCAGAAGGAGGTCTTGTTAGGCGACCATGTGGTCAAAGCCTCAGTAGACTCCTGCCTCTGTGGCTCTGCAAGCCTGATAGCCACTCCCCTTCACTGGGACACTCACTCCTCTTTCCGCCAACTCTAGGTTCCTCCCTCACTCCTCCCCTGACTCTACAGGACGCCCCAGCTACAGTGACCTGCCTCAATCTTCCCAGCCCTTCCTACTCTGCAGGGCACCTCCATGAAACTTGCATTGGTACTCGTGATCTCACAATTAAAAACTCCCGTACTCACAATTCTGTTGAACTATGCATTATGGTGTGTAAAGGTAAACAGATATCTGGGTTCAGAAATGGGTGCAATAAGATATTTAATGGGTCGCTTACTCTTACAGGTCTGTACTGGAGCTGAAAGGAGACAACACACGTGAAAACCCTGCTCCTTGGTATTTAGCTGGAGTTCCCTGGGATCTCACATCTGTCTTTCCTTCCTTCCTCACCCCTTGTTCCTCTCACAAGGTACTTGAAGTATCTTCTGTATCTGCTGCACCCCTTCCATTCCCAGCTTTCTCTGAGCCCCCTTACTTTAATCTACATCACTATTATGCCCCTTCTGTCCAGTCTATCCCACTGCACATAAACTAAACTAAAGCCATTCAAGATGCATTTCTGCGGGCAGCCACTCAGTCCCTGGCCCACTAGCTGACATGGATGCTTCTTGCAAAAGCAGAAAGAAGACCCACGTGGGTAAAGAAACATCACTCTGAAGACTCGGAGATTTACCCAGGAGGAGCCTCCACCTGCATGATTTGTGAGAGAAGAGATGTCTATCGTCATACTTTACGTCCGATGAGGTGCAGGTGAAGCAGCCAGAAATCTGCTCACTTGTTATAATAAAGCCTTTATTGAAAACAACGTCTTAGCTGTCTGTTGTGAATAGGTCTGTTGGCTCACACCTATCATTCCAACACTTGGGAAATAAAGACAGAAGAAATGCAAATTCAAGGCCAGCCCGAGCTACAATAGTAAGTTCCAGACCAGCTAGCCTTATAGACACAGACCTTGTCTTAAAATACAGGCAAGATCAGGGCTGGGACTATAGCTCAGTAGAATGCACGCTTAGCGCACGTAGCAACACATAAACTAACCCGGGAGGCAGAGGCAACAGGACCCCAAGTTCTGTGCCATCCTGAGCTACAAATTAGGTTCAAGGCTATCACAGGCTACACGAGAACATACTTTTCAACATAGCAAAACAAAAACAAATAACAAAAAACTCTCCTGATAAGATTACAAGCTCACTCCTATTACTTTCTGTCCTAGTGGTCAACAGGACGTGTCCACTTACATTGTTTATACTCACAACTCCCCACTACTACGCACACAAGTGAAAAACAGGAAGGAGACTTGACCAAACAACTAGACCCCAGAGCCTGGCCAAGCGGACAAGTTACCAGTTCCAACCGACTTTGTTGCTCTCCCTTATACAGGGGAAGGCACCAGTGTCTGCCAGATGATGGGATTCTAAAGTGTCTGTCCCCGCAGAGGGCTCACAATGAGAACCTAGCAGGTGTTTCTGGCTAACTCTACCAGTCCACAAGCCTACTTGGTGTGTTCTGTCCAGGGATCCCAGGCATTCATTCCAGCCAACACCGGTGGTCCAGCATTGCGATGCTTTCGCACGGACATGGGATGCAGGATCAGTATACCGTAGACCGGAACCACACACAACTCAGCACCAGGTTAACAAAGCAGGTCTTCATTTAAGCCTCCTTCTGGTTGTCTTACGACACACAGACAAAGCGTGCAGGCCTGGAGTCCATGAGCTTCCCTCTTGGCAGTACTTCTGTTCCAGCCTTGAAATCACCACCCTCTCCCACCTCTGATCCAAGACTTCAAGTGCACAGCAGGGAGTGTGTGTGGGGGTGTCCTCAGCGAGTCCTCAATTCCAACACAGCTGGGGCTCGGAGTTCAGCTTGAAAGCCAACCCGTGGGGGGAAGGGCAGGATGATTGTTCAATACCCTCCTACACCCTGATCCTGACTAATGCAGCATGCTGGGGGAGCACTGCCTCCCAGCCAGTGGCAAGTCCTCATTTAAACCAAACGAGTCCTGAGAAGGCTCAGGAGGTGCAGCCCCTCCGAGGCCCAAACGTATCCCTTTCTGAGAATAACCCACCTTCAGGGAAGACAAGCAAAGAATTTAGACCTATGGCTGCCTCTTAAAGCAGCTTCTTCATGGGCCAAATGAAAGAACACACACTGTAGGAGAGTAATCAGGAACCCTTTCCAAGAGCTGACCTAACCTGCTAACTCGGCACAAGCCAGCTAACTTCTCTGTGGCTTCAGATTCTTGCGAGTGCTCTGACCATGCTGGGCTCCACCACCCAATGACGCTGTGTTCATCAGTTTCTCATTACTAACAAATAGCTCAAGTCATCAGTCCATAAAGGGGAAGGGGTTGTTTGGTTCATGGTTTTAGAGGCTCTAGTCCATGTTCATCAGGCCTCACTGCTCTTGGTCCTGTGGAGAGGTAGATCATGGAGGAGACTCGTGCTAGATAAAAAGTCACTCCATGGATAAAGAGTGAAAAAAAAAAAGATAACAAGGGAAAAGGTAAGGTCCCCAAATCCTCACAAGGCGCAGTCCACAGTCTTCCCTTTGGGCACATAACCTTATAAGATTCCCAATAGTGACTGGAGATTAAACCTTAAAAGCATGAGCCGTTGAGAGACACTCCAAATTGGTATGGGGGAGGAGGGCAATGCACATAATCAATGTAGAGATTTATTTTCCACGTAGTGATTTTCCATTCAAAATAGCATCCACGAGAAGAGGGAGGGGATTAATCAAGTGCATTCACCGACTAGAGCTTGGCGATCAAAATAACAGCAGCCTTCTGCTTCTGCTGATGCCACGCTCCTCTCGGGCACGGGGAAGCAGCGACTGTGTGAGGCCTGAGCTAATGTTGGCACCACGGTGCCAGCTCTTGAGCCTCCTGTTTGGATCTGTTTCTCTCGCTGTCCTCACACTCACAGGAACAGTGAGCCATCTGTGCTGTGCCACCCCGCTCAGTTCGGGTTCTCACGAAGGTAAATAAAACCCTGGTGGCATTTTCCATCTTACAAAGTTCCTTCAACAATTGGCCTCAATCTTAACTGAACTCCACCCCCAAGTCCAGTTCCATACGCTGCTCTATCCAGAAGGCAGGCAGGATGGTTCAGTAAGTAAAGGCACTTGCTACAAAGCCAGACAACCTGAGGCCCAAGCCCCGATATATCGCTAGGATGAAGGGAGAGAACTGGCTTCTCCCAAACACGGCAGTGAAAACTATCATTTTTAACACAGGCAAAAATGACAAGGCATGAGGAAAGTTAAATTCCGGCTGTGTACACATCATCCACAAGATCTAAAATGTCAGCATTGCCTCCGTGCCTGCTTTAACAAGAAACAAAACACATCCATGTGTCAGAGCCTCGTTATCTCTGGTTCCAGTCTGAAGCTGGGATAAACCCTTGCTTACTTCTCATTTACTCCAGTAGGGAGGGGAGGAGCTGGCTCAAACAGCAAAGGATTTACTGACCAAGAATGAGGACCTGTGTTTGGGTCCCAACACCTACATAAAAGTCAGACATGGTAGCATAATCCTGGAATCCTAGTGCTGGGGAACACAAACAAGAGGACTCCTGGGGCAGGCTGGGCATTCTAGCCAAGTCAGCAAGCTCCAGGTTCAATGAGAAATATAAGTGTGTCTCAAAGTATAAGATGAAAAAGTGATCAGAGAAGGCATGTGATGGTGACTTCTGGCCTCCATATGCTCACATGCACACGCACGTGTGTGCGCACGCGCACACACACACACACCCTTACTCGATGGCATGCCACGTGATAAGAGAAAGGCACCAGGACAAGAGAACTAAGAGAATGAGTGAACATCCACCATCACCTAGCAGCATGTAAGAACAGGGGATCTCTGAGAGCATTGTATTAATCAAACTCATTGTTTTATATAAAGCAGGTGGTGGGTGTAAGAGGGAGTGAGGGCAAGCAAAGGGCAGTGATTGGCTGTGGAATGCACACACGTTCAGCTTAAGAAAGCAAACAGTACTGGAGTTGGATGGCGTGTTTACATGGATGGGTGGTGCGGGAGAATTGTCTGTATTCTGTCAATCATGTTTTAAATAAACACTGATTGGCCAGGCAAGAAGTATAGGCGGGTCAACCAGACAGGAAGTAGAGGCAGGGCGATGAGAACAGGAGAATTCTGGGAAGAAGGAAGCTTTTCCCGCAGTCCAGCCCAGACCACTGAAGAAGCAACATGTGAGCTGCCCCTCTGAGAAAGGTACCAAGCCATGTGGCTAGCATAGATAAGAATAATGGGTTAATATAAGCTACAAGAGCTAATAAGTAGCCTGAGCTAATGGGCCAATCAGTTTTATAACTTATGGAGATCTCTGTGTGATTTTCGTTGGGACTTGCCGGCTGTGGGGTACCAGACAGGACAGAAACCCCAACGAGCAGGCCCCTTCATGTTACAGACGGGAATGCACTTTAACACCACTGAACCATGTGTATGAAAAATGGTCACTGCCGTCAGCTGTGTGTTGTATATATTACACTGTGATTGAAAAACCTAGAGAACATGAATGAAATCTTCAGGGTACTTCATGATTGTAAAAGTATATGTACAATCAGTTAATTATATTGTACACACACACACACACACACACACACCAGATCAGTCCATCACCATAGGAACCTGGGACCAGGTGCATGCATCATTCTTATGCCACTTCTAGGTAATGGCATATCTGTTGTCTAGGGGATGCAGGGGTGATTCTGTCATCTTTGGATCCAGGTCCATGGCCTTCAACTTCTGCTGGGCTCATCTAGCTGCACTGTCTTCTGATAGTTCCACGCCACAGAAGGCCTTTACCCATGTTCCCAGAGACACACTGCCTAAAGTCAAGACCTTCAGACCCAACAGGCAACGAGGGGCAACGTCACCTAACCTAAAGCCTTCCTTTGTAGAACATACTGACAATATGCAGGAAGGGTTTCATCCGTTCCCGCTGTGGGAAACAACCATAACAAAATGTGCCTGTTACGACTTCATCTCCCTGCATTAATCAAGTGATCAAGACGCCTGACTCACACTGACTGTCCAGGTGTCAATGCCATGCCAGCGATACCCTCACCTGGGAATCTTCCTTCTCCAATGTTCTATCGGCTCATCCCAATCTTTACCATCAGCCATAAAAGCAGCACGCAGACTGTGAGGAAGGCGGCAATGACGAACCCGAGGAGATCATCCTTGGCTCTGGCACTGCTTACTCACTGGGCATGAACCAGATAGCACACTCACAAGAGGGAGGAGAGGGAGGGAAGGACGGGAAGAAGGGATGGGGTACATAATTTAAAAGAAGTATTATGCAGACCTCTATCACCCCAATTCTGTCACGGGCCAGGTATAAAGGGGTCAGAGAAAGAAAGAAATGTCTCACTGTGTCTCATGCCAACAGAATGCAGGACTTAGAGAAATTTACTCAGCAGTGGTTCCTATTGCTTACATTTAATGTACATCCTCAACAGTGTCTTCCCACTAATATTATTTTTTTTAAATCCTTCTTTGCAGTGCTGGGGATGAAACCAGGTTCTTGCATACAATACCAGCAAGTATCCTACCACTGGCTGGCATCATCAGTAATGCCAGTAATAAATAATAAGGGGGGGGGAGCCATTAATGGCCATGAACCAAAATTTCTAATTACGGGTTTATTATTTTTGCTTTGTTTTTTTTTAACACAATGCATACAAAATCCTTGAAGACAAAGCAATGAAACTGTTCAAAAATACTTTCGAGTGTGATTAGCATATTCAAATATTTAAAAGACTTTAATATCTCTTTCTGGGACTCAGTTTAAAAATGCGCCTTCTCCCACGACTGTTGGGGTGAAGAGAATCACAGGCCCGGTTTCCAGGCGGTAAATCCGGCCTCGCATCCACACCACCACCACAGTTCTGAGAAGACAATGACATGCTGACATTGGCCCAGGCTTCCTGGAGTAAACGCTAAGCCCGGCAACTGTTGTTTCTTGCTGGGGCACTGTGCTGTTGTGACGTCTATTCCATTAGCATGGGAGTTTGTCAGCTTCTTTTTGTTTGAACTTGACACAATGGGAAAAGCCCTGAGGGGTTAATTATTAATCTCCAAATGAAATCTGAAACAGGTAATGAACAGGTCTTGGGCAATGTGAAAGACACCCAACAACATGTGTCAAAACCATGACTGTTCCCAGGCAAGGGCTGGATGGGGAAGAGATGAGGGACTTGGCCCAAGGCCCAGGGAATTCTGCGTCTGCTGCTTGATACCCAAATGCCAGGAGAAAGTTGCTTCACGACCAAGCCTCAGTTTCCCCCGTGATAAAATGGGAACAGAATGAGTAAGAGGAGGACTGTGGAAAAACCCAGTGTACACAGCCTGAGCCTTGGAAGCCTCTGGTAGCTGGAGAGAAAACAAGTTTTTCCTTAAACACCGATATTATCAGGCAGCAGAATCTCAGATGCTTGAGCCGCGCTTCAAGGTTTTGAAACAAGCATCGAAAGTGCCGTGGGAAATTCATACCTGAATTCATAGACCCTCGTTCCTCACAGCTAGCCCTGAACACGCAAAGACAGAGGCCTAACAATTACAGGGCGGCAGTACCCCCTGCAATCATCAGTGACAACTAAGGCACACACGGCTCTGTAAGGGGAGACGCCAGCTCTTTGGTTATCCATGTCTTTACGTACTTTTTAAAAAAAGATCATTGTTGCCTGTAGCTATGGATGGCTCGTCTTCCAAATAAGAAACAAAACTGTAGTATCTTGGAAGGAATACAGCCAGTGGTATACATTATGATTATTATCCAAGAACTTGTCAGGAGAGGAGCTAGAGAGATGGCTGAGTGGCTAAAAGCATACATAAAGTGTGCCAAGCATACTTGAGAACCTGAGTTCAAATCCCCAGAATGGACATAAAAACCAGAAGTAAATTTTAAGTATATGTAACCCCAACACTCTTATGGAAAATAGGAGGCAGGAACAGGACAGTTCCCAGAGGCCTATGGACAAGTTAGACTTGTGTACCAGAATAACAAGGAGTTGTGTCTATCAAGGTAGAAGGCCAGAAGATTTACTAAACACAAATATTTCCAAATAAACATACAAACACCATTTTAGGGGCTGGAGAGATGGCTCAGTGTTTAAAGGGAATGGCTGCTCTTCCATCTAAGTCCAGAACCCAGCTCCTGAGTCAAATGACTCCCAGCTGCCAGTAATTCCAGCTTCAGGTGATGTGTCATCTCTTCTAGCCTCCACCAACATCCACAGACATCACACACAGACACACACACACACAACAAACAATTGAAAATCTAATGCAGTTTTAAAGTATTTACCGCTAAAGTCCCACATTTTTAAAGGACAAAAATCAAATTCAAGGTATCTCAGGGTTGGGAGACGCCGGTGGTCAAATGGATTTGCTGCCAAGCTGACTCAGAAAAGCCAACATTCAAAACCAGGCTCTTTGTAGGCACTCCCCTGCCCCACCCCAGCTTTGTATGAAGTGACAGGAAGGATGGATCTGAATGGGGCTGTCAAAGCAATGCTGACTTAAGAGTAAAAGGACAACATCACTTCTGGTTAACAATGACAACAACCGCCATTATGTAGGAGATGCTGTGTACCAAGTGCTTTGGGCTGGGGAAGAGAGAGGGGCCAGGTATCAGCTCTGACACAGACACACAAGTACCCTGTTTAGGGATGGGGAAGAGAGGAGACCAGGTACCAACTCCAACACAGTAAGGGTTATTGTTCTGAGTCAGTCTAAAGTCCCGGGCTGAGAGTCCATGTTGTGTTTACATAGGGCCTAGTTTACAGGCACCATATCAATAGAGTAAAATTTAACATTACACCTCAAAAACTCTGGGTGTATTATTATTATTATCATTATTATTATTATTAATTATTCTCTCATATATTACATCCTGACCACAGTTCCCCCCCTTCTCCCAGTCCCTCCCCCTCAGAGCTACTCCTCCTTCATTACCCTTCTGAAAAGGACATGCCTTCCAGGGTTATTAACCAAAGTGGACCAGGGGTGGGTGGAGATGGGAACAGGAGGGATGGGGGAGTACTGAGAGAGATGAATGGAATTGGGGGAAATTTAGGAGCAAGGTAGAAATCTAGTGTGATTAAAAACTCTGGTTTTGATTTCTTTTTTTTTTTTTTTATTATACAGCCCGGTAGCTGTGGGCCATAGGAAGGGTGTTGTATTTATGTGTGGCATAAAAATGGACCCAGATAGGAACTCTAGTTTAGGTAAATTAAGTACAAAATAAACAACAATTCCCTGTTCCTTTGATCTAGGTGCAAAGCGAGACCAGGAGAATACAATCATGATTCAATGATTATATTATCCATATAACTAATTATTCATCTCAAGTATTACTATTATCTAAGAGGTCAAATACTTGGAAAATTCAAAGTCCTCTCTAGGCTCTGCTGGCACTTGCACCCATGTGGACAGACATACAGAGACATGTACATGTGATTTAAAATTAAAGGTAAACATATTTAAATATATATGTTTACGTGTATATGTGTGTACGCATACATGAAAAAATATAAAGCCAAATGCTTCGGTGGGTTATTTTTAGTGTGGCAAAGTGCAATAGAACAGAAAGAATATTAAGTGGTAACCGACAAGCGTTGGTGCAGGCGTAGACTCCCAGAACTCCCAGCACTAGGGTAGCAGATGGATAAAAACTGGGAGAGGAGGGTACTGGGGGTGGGCAGGGCCACAAACATCAACCCAAAACAAATGCCATTTCTCGGCTCGGTGCCACCTTTGCAGGACGTGGACCGAGACTATCAAATAGCCTGTCTGGCTCCTGTCACAGCTGCCCCTCCACGGGATTCGGGTTTGGCCTTTCTCGTAGTCCAGGCCCCTCCTCAAAAACCTGCCCTCGCATCGCCTTAGAGATTTTATCAACACCAACTTGTGTAGGGAAAGAGTGCTTACGACATCTGCAGAGCTGGGTCTTGACAGGACTCGACTCCTCCTGGGTCTTTAATAGCATGCCTAGGAATGCACCTGGAGGCTCGAAGCCGTCCTTTCTCGCCAGCTGACAAATCCTCCACGGCCCTCACTTCATTGCTTCTTAGCTTAGGAATAAAAACCAACCTCCTTACAAAACCTTCCCTTCAAATGCCCACGCTTGAGCGACCCCAGTGTGGCCATAAACTAGACTTAAAGTCTGGTAAGCCAGCCATGATGACACGGGAGGCTGAGGCAGGAGGAGCAAGAGTGAGATCCTGCCTCGAACCAAGTAAAATAAAAACAAGCCATGGTAACCAGAACGTGGAAGGTACCCACCCACCGAGGGGGCTTGTAGGATGTCAGGAAAAGGCCAAGGCTGACGAAGGAAGAGTGAGCACGGTGGACGAGGGAAATCCCCAGGAAGGCGTTTCCATTGATAAAGTCAAGGATGGGTTCAGTACGAAGATAAATAAGATCTCATCGGGACAGACGATATCGCTAGTTATAACTGGTGGGTTTGCATACGAAGTGTCTCTGAAAGGCTCGCACACTGTTCAGAGACGAGGCCCTGAGAAATGCCTAGATTCTGAGGCTCTGACTTCATATATGAATTAATCAGTGGTTAGCATTACAGGGAAGTGAGAGAAACATTAGGAGGCTGAGCCTGTCGGAAGGTCACTGGGATGGAGCCTCAGAAGGATGTATTTTGCCCCCTGCCCTTTTGTCTCCATCCCTCTATCCTCTACTTCCTGCCCTCAACAAGGTGAGCAACTCTGTTCTGCCATGCCCTTCCCCCACAATGTTCTGTCGGAAACAGCAGAGGCACCCCATCTCCAAATACCACCAACACTCCATGACTCCGAGAGCTGTATTTTCAGCACATGGAGCTGGGGAGACACATTTGAGCTACAGTTATAGGAAGCCATGAGTCTATGCGGATAAATATAAAAGTGAGATCTTGTAATGAGGAATCTACATCATTTCAAAATTACAAAATCCTTACAAGGAAGAGGAGCATTAACGTCCCAAGCAAGAAAGCTACAGGTACCGTCTTAATCACGTGACCCAGATGAGCACATCTCATCAGGTGTAAGACACGTCAAAATCAGCCACTCTCAGAAGACACAAGATCAAGCATATCCTCGTGAATGGCGCGTCTGCCCGGGATGCAAAGCGCGAAAAAAGTGAAGCTAAATCAAAGAGACTCTACACAGCAGCAGGCGTGGGTTTTCAAGACTCAAATTCATGAGAATCAGGAATGCACTAAGGCGCTGGATGGATGTAAAGAAAGAGTTAAGTGGGTAGGCATGGTTCTCTACTGGAAACTGGGTAGGCTGTAGTAAGGACAGACAACAAAACTCAAATGGGGTAGGAGGTGGGGTGGATGGCACAGATGAACCAAATTAGTCCCAGGATCCGGGTTCCAGTATGGTGTAATGCGGAACACTATCATTGTAGGAAAAAAAAAAAAACATACTAATGCCTGGGAGTGGTGGGCCACTTACTCTCCAACAATTTGGTAGAAAAACAATTGCTTATAGTACGGTGCCAATTTTTCTCTAAAAATGCTGCAAATTCGAACTAAAAAGTTTTATTATTGAGACAAGGTCTAACTGGGTAGCCCTAGCTGGCCTAAGGACTCACGAGGTAGACCACCCTGGCCTCAACTCACAGTGTTCTCTGCCTGTGTCTGCCTCCTAGTGCCTGAATTAAAGGGATATCTATGCCTGGCCCTAAATTTCTTAATTACACTTACTTATCTGTGTATTAGAACGGGGGGAGCTCACATGGACAACGGCATGCATGTGGAGGTCAGAGGTCAGAGCACAACTTACCAAAGGTGGTTCTTTCCTTCCACCAAGTGTGCTCTGATACAATTCAGGTCATCACAGATCATCAGAATGGCTGACAAGGGCCCAGACCCATTAAGTCACTTTAATGGCTCCAAGAGCAAATACTAAAATGACTATTTACTGTAAATTGTGTGTGCAGATACAGGTACAGATGTGGACAATCTCCAGGAGATATCTCTGAGCTAATGACTGTATAATATAGGAGAGCTGATTAAATAATAGAAGTTCGCATTAGAAAGGACATGTGGTCCTTGAGCTACAAGCACCCATGAGCTCTTCCTGTCCTCATTAAAATATCTGCCTCCTCTTTTAGCAAATCAATATAAATTTGGGGCTGAGTGCTGTCTCTTCATGCCAAGTCACTCCTGTGGCAGCTGTCACAGAATACCCAGAAAGCTCAGCAACTCCTCCTGCCTCTGAGCGCCCTCAGTAGGCCAGAAACCAATCTCAGTCAAATTTCCTATGGGTTCTCATTCTAGCCACGTACTAACCAGGGTCAGTCCTGCTTGGCTACGCTGGACTAGATTCGGTGCAGTCTGGGTGGTATGCCCATGGACTCCTGTGTGTGGGTTTGAATTCCACATCTTCCCCTAGAGTCAGGACAATACCATGAGGGTCTTGGTTTGGATATCTGGGAAATGGAATAACAAGCATGTTCTTCCGACCAATTCCTGTAGTGGTTAACAAAGGTTCCCCCATCATCTCGAGTGTTTCCTCGAGACACTCGAGAACAGCAGTAGGGGAGAGGTTTCTTCGGTGGAAACACTTCCAGAGCGGCTAGTGAGCAAGGCGGGCTCACCTGGGAGCGTGGACTCCGTCACATTCAGTGGGAGAATGGGGGGGGGGGGGTTATGACCAAGTCTCAGTCGAGTTGGGTAATCAGAGATAGGGGTTCTCCAAACAAAAATAAAAGGGACAGGGAAAGGAAGGCATGGGAGAAGAGTTAAGTTCCTCCAGGGTAGTTCTGCTTATGTGTGTGCGATGGTTAATTCTGCACATGTGTGTATGTGTGCATGCATGTGCCCCAGCAACAGGATTCTGGGCACACAAACATACACCCACCTCAGCAACAGGATTCTGGGCAAGTTATTCAGCCTCTGCCTCAGTTTCCTCGTTCATATATAACAGATAAGGATGTTATGCTGCTGGTGTTTAGAAGGATTCAATGCTGAACATGTTTTCTATGCCTCTGCCTTTCATATACTATCTATTACTTGATAGTGATTACTCTAAGTGACACAACATATATACAGTTTGTTATCTAGGATATTTACTGATTATCTTGTATTCTAATGGCTCGGTCTTGAGAATGTTCAGTGTTCTACTCTTCCACAAGAGAAGACAGCACACAGTGATTCTCGACCAGCACTCGCTCTCATGCACGAAGGAAGACACAGATGACTTCCATCACGACCATGTGGCTGGGGCTGCGAGAGACAGCAGCCCGTGTGCAGCCAGTGAGATCGGACGGGTTGGCCACCAAAAGCCAGCAAATGTCAGATGGGCTTTGAACCCTGTCGGGACCAGGAGCCCGATTCTCAACTTAACAAGCTTGGCTATCCGCTGGGACATCTGCTATAAAGCCAACACAAGGAGGCAAGGGCCATGTGCTGCTGGAGTCAAGGACGGAGCGATTTAAAAATCAGCAGTGAGAGTGGAGGGCAGGAATGAAGCATCCGAAGGAACCCCGAGGAAGAGAGCTCTAGGGCCTCCATGTTCCCATGTCCCAGTACACGCCAGACCTCGGGGCCTCCATGTTCCCATGTCCCAGTACACGCCAGACCTCGGGGCCTCCATGTTCCCATGTCCCAGTACACGCCAGACCTTAGGGCCTCCATGTCCTAGTACACGCCAGACCTCAGGGCCTCCATGTCCCCATATCCCAGTACACGCCAGACCTCAGGGCCTCCATGTTCCAGTACACGCCAGACCTTAGGGCCTCCATGTTCCCATGTCCCAGTTCACAGCAGACCTCAGGGCCTCCATGTCACCATGTCCCAGTACACACTAGACCTCAGGGCCTCCATGTCCCCATATCCCAGTACACGCCAGACCTCAGGGCCTCCATGTTCCAGTACACGCCAGACCTTAGGGCCTCCATGTCCTAGTACACGCCAGACCTCAGGGCCTCCATGTCCCCATGTCCCAGTACACGCCAGACCTCACCACCCATGTGCTACCATGTTCCAGCCTGACATCAGGGTTGGTTCTTCAGGAGAGAAAAATGCTCTAGCTCAGGATTAAAGGATGACCCATAGACTCTCATGAAGATGATGGTTACCCATGAAAAGTCTCAGCTTATACCAAGATTACCTCAAAGGTGAGAAGCTTCAGAATTTACAGATCTGAGGAAAATCTTTCAGCAGGGAGGGAAAAAAAATCAGGTAGCCCGCATTTCGCTGATAAGCAGGAACATCTATCTGGTTGTGGTCTGAGACAGACTCCAGAACACTTCTCAAACGACGAACAAAGAGTGGCCTTCCAGTCCACAGATGTCATAAACTCGGGCAATTGGAGGTACAAGGGCACGTGACAGGCAATCTCAGTTTATGGGGCTCCCCAGGACTATCTGCAGGTCCCAGGCAGGGTCACGGCTGAAATCCAGCGCATACAGGCAGACATCCATCGTGAGGCTCTGAGCACGCTACAAAAACGTCATCAGGCAAAGCAGAAATGTCCCCATGAAGCATTAAAAAAAAATAAAACCCAAACCCCCAAACTTCCCCCCTGCCCTTCTACAGAATCCTTCTGACTACCTAAGATAAAATCAATTTTGGAAATTCCATCAAATCCTCACTGTTCAGTGAAGTTAACCACAGTCAAGGTCTTCCCAACTAAAACACTCTTTCTTTGGAACACTCTGGTTTAAGTTCTGACACCCCAGAGTGGAAATGCCACTAAGCCAGTCTCCTTTCACCTGGGAAGTGAGGAAAAGAAGGCTTCCCAGCAGTCACAGAGACCCAAGAGCCACCACCAGAATTCCAGCCAATAGAATGTGACCACGGCTAAGTCGGTTACTTCCTGTTGTCTCCGCTAGAGCTTCCGGTACTCTACTAATTCCCTCCAAGTCTCTGGGCTCACAGAACTCAGAAAAACTAGGGAAAGACTCGGAGCGTAGCCCAGCCATATGGAGTCAGTTTGGATCTCTGAATGATCATGAGACAGCACGAACCACCCACCCTCAACTCCTCAGGCTGCAAACGGTTTTGGCTTCTGAACCGAGCTAGGAGGAACGTTTATGAAGCCACTGAACTCTAGGGTTTGGTGCTTACGGGGGTCAGCCCACCTGCCATGACATTGCCTCTGGTTAACAAAAACTTGCAACGACCTTCCAGATGGTCACAGAGCTACCAAAAAGGTTGCAAGGAAATCCTAAACAGAACTCAAGTTTTACACTGCGGACACACTCGGTTCCTGAGGCCTAGACTACCACGGCTTTCAGAAATCGGACACTAAGCAGCAACCGCCCCCCTCCTTCCCACCCATGAAACCCTGGTGACAACATTTTCTGCTATAAATTTCAGGACAGTCAAATGACGAACTGGACAAGTTAGAAAAGGATCCTTGTTAGGGAAAACTACACAGTGCGTGATATAAGGACATGGGCGGCACGAACAATAGTCACGGAGAAAAACAGTGTGAAGCGGGATGTCAAAATGTTTATCTCTGCAGCCAAGTGTGATCTGCATTTCTGATATATTTACACTTAGCTCACGACTAGTGCGATTCGAGCCTCTGAGGAAGGGCTGCATTCCAACGTTTCTGGGGAAGAAACACAGAGTCAACTTGTCCTGACAGGCAGACAACACCTGCACTGCCCTCCTGAGCTGAAAATAATGGGCTGCCAAGGAACTCCATGCAGAACAAAGGGGACACACTCCAATCCTCTGCCTGTCCCCCCACCATCAGGGAGTACTTTCCTCAATACCATCCCAAACTGCTAACTCGGAAGGAACTGACGCCCAGGGGAGGAGGGAGGCAGGGAGGGATGAGGTCCTGGACCACAAGGGAGTGCCTTCGACTTTGCAGACAATATTATTCCGAGCAACTTTACTGTCCAAGGCATCACCCAGAGAAAGACCCAAGCAGTGAGCATTAGGGACACATCATTTCAAATATGGCCACCAAGATTTCCAGGAACTATGGTCTAAACAGTAATCTCATCCTCAATAAAATATACATTTCTAAAGACCACCTCACACCCTGGTCTTTAAAAAAAAAAATCATAATACCTCCCTCCATTTTCTGCCACCTTGAGATTTAGCAGAATGTCTGGGGAGCACGGAGAAGAAAAGGGTGAACAGGAAGGGAAGGACCCCACCCCCACCCCATTCTCAGGCTTATTTGTCTCCAGGGGTACCTCTCTACTCTGTGGGGGGGGAGGGGGGCTCATAATGCAGCTCTTGAGGCCAGAAGGATGATTAGGTTGGCTCCTTACCCATTCTAAACTTCAGTTTCTCATCTGTAAACAAGCTTTTTAATAATCCATCCACTCCTCCCAGGTGAGCTGTCAGTTACACAGGCGATGCTGGACTTGGAGTGCAAAGAGCAATAAAGGCTGATTATGATTAGACTACATTACACAGAGTGTCACCTCGGAGCCCTGAAAATCACGGGGAGATTAAAAACACCAATCCTGGTTTCCTCGAAGTGATAACCCTGCCGCCTTCGCAAAACGCTTTTACTAAAGAGCCGAACGTTTCGGTTCCTTTTTTAATACAAGGGAATGTTCTTGGAGAAGGCGTGTGTGTGTGTGTACACATATGTTTGTCTCTATACATGCGTGCATGTGTGTGTCTGTGTATGTGCACGCAGGCGGGTGTTCCTAAAAGAATGAACTGTAAGCCCTGTCCGTCTGCATCTGAACAACGAAGGTGTTCATTCAGTCTGTGATGACAGACTGATGCCATTTTACAACCCAAAGCTCAGAGAACGGCACTGTTGAGCTGGGGCAGCTGAGAAGAACCCCAACCAACGGCCCCTGGATTCCCAAGTTCAGACGTTCTTCCAGGGCTGTGCCTGGCAGCAGCAACTGCATCTCTTCTTAAGGGAAGGTGTTCAGACCATTATGTAGTGGCATAGACAAGGAAAGAGACGGGCACGGCGCAGGGGCCGGCATCAGGAGGTGAGATTCTAACTCAGGTCTCACACAGCCTTATTGGAGATGGCCCAGAGATCTTTTCAAGGCGACGTCACAAATAATACTTAAACTGCAGCAGCGAATCACCTGCCCTATGCAAAAGGAATGTGGATAGCGTGTCCCGTTTATTATTTAACAGGACGAGACAAACGCAAGACTGGGAGTACCTTTATTCGGGACACAAGTTTGTCCTGAATACACCTGACCATCATGTACATCCGGTAGCTGCCTCCTCTAAAGACGAATGTAATACCTACAAGAAATACTCCTCAGTAAAACCATCCGTTCTCTGTGCACCTTTTTCCCACATTACTCTCATGATGAACTGGAGTCCCAGAGGTGATCTGAGCTTTTAGGGAAACTCCCATCTGGGTTCCAGGGTCACCATTTGTAACGTCTGTAGGGGAACAGAATGTTGATTCACCATCTAGAGAAAGGCAAAACAGATTTTTTTTTCTTTTAATGTCATTTATGATGTGTGGGAACAACATAATTTGCACAAAGCTCCAGACTTAAATAGACTGCATTTAAAACACTGAAGCAGATGCTGCCAAATCAGGGCACCACGCTACACGCCCTTCTGGTTCTCCACTTGGCTCTTGTGTTCAGAATGGGCAAAGCCATAGTGTTCCTCAACTCTGAGTGTCTAACCCATGGGGTGGGGGTGAGGGGACACGGGGACAGATGAAAGTGCGGTTACTGATTAAGACGCAGGCTCGTTTACTCTTGCTGACAGTACCTGCAGTTTGAGAGAACTCCTCACACAGACCCAGAGCTGGAGAGATGGCTGACTATTAGGTGAAGATTTTTGAGATATTAGGACAGAAACTCACTGAGCTTGGAGGTTCCTGAGGACAAATATAAAGATGAAGCAGGACCACTGAACTCTGACCCTGTTTATCAGAAGGGTAGAGGCCCTGAAGCAGCTGAAACCCTGGGAGAAATGATGCACTTCTTTGCATGGCTTCAAACTTTCCACACTGCCTCCAACACTGCAAAACCAGCTCAGTTGCCTCTCCTTGAAGGGCCGTGTTTTCCAACTCAACCAGCTACACACATATAGATGCACGATGCCTGCTTTGTTTTCTGTCCCTTTTGGCAAGGTTGTCCCACTAAGGCTATTTCCTGTACACCCAAAGGATCTCAGTGCTCAGGATAAAAGCAGGTGTGCCTGGAAACAACAGTTTCCCCATGGTGTTTGTTCAAGTTTGTCTTAAAGGGTATGGGTCAAGCAGCCCTGTCTGATTTCAGCACTTTGCATAAACCACAGGACTTGACTGAGTACAGGGATTCTGAGCAGGGTGGATTCAGAAGACCTTCTCAAATCGGATGCAAAGCTGTCTGCACAGATATTCCTCCACATAGACCAAGCAGGGCTGCTTGGCTTTCGCTTGCTTCTCAAATGAGAGTGACTGACACAAAGCTTATCCTACATATAATCAAGGTGTGCAGGACACGGGAAGAGAGCACCCCGATGTTTGTTTCCTTCTGAAACCTCACCATAAAAGCCACAAATGGCAACACAGTGTGTGTTCATTTACTCCACAAAGTGTGTGCCTACCTGAAAGTGCAGCAACACGCTCGGGTTAGACTGAAATGGGGGCGGGAAACAAGGAGGGCATTGATATTCTTTACACTGTCCGAGCGCTACCATTCTAAAAAAACCCTTCAAATTCAAACTGCCGCCTACCTGTGTTCTGCCTGCTCCCACAGGAACTTCAACAAAATGTTTAGAAAGGATAATAACTGTGTGTGGGGTGGGGGGAGGGGCTCTATTGCTTTCCCCCTGATTGTTTCCAATTCGCAGCAAAAATATTTCAAGAAAAGCTTGCATTGAGGCAGACGACCACGATGACTGAGCCTTGCTTCCCGTGGCTGTCATCAAACACCAGGACATAAACAACCTAAGAGGGAAAGGAGTTTCTTGGCTCAGAGTTCCGGGTTACGGTCTCTGGCGGCTGATCTTGGTTGTCCAATTGACCGCATCTGGAATCAAGTGCCCGAGATCCTGGGCACTCCTATGACGAATTTTCTCAATCTGGGATGGATTTTCTTAATCAGATTTTTTGTTATTGTTGTTTGTTGTTTTGTTTGTTTTCCCTTTTTTCCTTTGAGACAGGGAAACAGCCCTGGCCCTCCTGGGACTCGCTTTGTAGACCAGGCTGTCTCATGGTGCTGGGATTAGAGTTGTGTGCCACCACCTCCCAGCCTTAATCAGATTATCTGAAGCATGGAGACTAACCCTAAATCTATGGAAGAAGGAAGCTTTGCTTTTCGCCTGTTTGCCCTCGCTCTTGCCGGCAATTTCGTCTATCCTCTTACTGCAGCCAGTATTACATCAAACTTCAGGCTCCCGATGGAGGCTGGAGCCCAGCAGCTCCCCGGAAATCCTCCAGGACTCCAGTGGCGGACTGGGAATGCTGAAACAGCCAGCCTCCTGGACTGAAGGACTGAGTATTCTGGGCCTTTCCATCGTGAGACAGACATTGTTGGACCACCAGAACCATATCCTGTAAGACAGACTAACAAATCCCCTTCGCATCTCAGCTGTGTGTCTGCACGCGCACGTGATGCACATGCGAGCACGCACATTCTTGCTACTTCAATTAAAAGATGGTCCACCAGGCAGTGGACACTGGAAGCAGCACCTCACATCCACAGACAAGAGCAGCGTGACAATCAGTGTGTGCATTGCATCCCTGTGCCCAGCTCACTTCCTTCACTCTTACACAAATCAGGACCCAAACCCAGGAGACCCAAAGTAGTGCTGGGTCCCCCCAGGTGAATACATGAATTAACACAATCAAGACAACCCCCGTAGATGTCCGCAGGCCACTCTGACCTCGACAGCCCTTCATGGAACCCAGGTGATACTATATTGTGTCAGGTTGGAGATTAAAAACACCACAGCCATCAAGTGTGAGATCTGGCTGCCTTTAATAAGAATGCAATAACACGGGGCTGGAGAGATGGCTCAGAGGTTAAGAGCATTGCCTGCTCTTCCAAAGGTCCTGAGTTCAATTCCCAGCAACCACATGGTGGCTCACAACCATCTGTAATGGGGTCTGGTGCCCTCTTGTGGCCATCAGGCATACACACAGACAGAATATTGCATAATAAATAAATAAATAAATACGCAATAACGCATGGGAGAGTGTGTAACTATGTTAAATCAAGAATGGTGCACTTCCACCGGGAAAGTCGATTAAAGCTGCAGCTCGGTGCTCTCCTCAGCCTTTGCGGGGCACACTTAGCCCCCCCCCCCCCCCCCCGTGAAGCTAACGGAAACTGGAGCACGCTGACACCTGTAATGGGCAAAGGTATTGAAAATAATTAAATTTTTCCGCCATAGGTTGTGACCATGAAGTTCTAATGGGCGACCAAGAACAACAGCAACAGCCTGTGTAATCTGGGAGTCTGCTGGCTGGTTTGTGTCACCCTAAAAACCGCTAGAGTCAGCCAGCAGTGGGGAGGGAGCCTCAGTTGAGAAAATGCCTCCATGAGGTCAGTCAGGCATTTTCTGAATGAGTGACCGATGTGGGAAGGCTCATCGCATTGGGAGAAGCGCGACCCTGGGCTGGTGGTCCTGGCTTCTATAAGAACACAGGCTGAGCTATCCAAGAAGAGCAAGTCAGCAAGCAGCACCCTCCATAGCCCCTGTATCAGCTCCTGGATCCAGGTTCCTGAAGTGTTTCCGTTCCTATTCTAACTCCCGTCAGTGATGGACTGCTATGTGTAAGTCTACACCAAATAAACTCTTTCCTACCAAACTTGCTTTTGGTTATGGTATTTCATCAGAGCAATAGTAACCCTAAATAGTGACCCCATGGAAATACTGATTTATATAGGTATGCACTAGAAAATGGTAGAACTATGTTAATGTTATCACAAAAATTGTTGGAAATTTTTCTTGATCTCAAACTTAAATTTAACTGATTTTTAGAAAATTCAAATCAGCAATTCAAACAGCAATTTAAAAATTCTATTTATGAGTGTATGTATGTGTTTGTGTTTGTGTGTGTGTGCATCTCTCTATCTATCTATCTATCATCTATCTATCTATCTATCTATCTACCTATCTATCTATCTATTTGGGACTAGATCTCAGTATGTCTCCCTGGCTGGCCTGATACTCTATATAGACCAGGCTGCCCTCAAATTCACAGAGATTCATTATATCTGCCTCTGAGTCCTGGGATTAAAGATGTGTGCTAATACCCCCAGCCCATGATTTAGTGTGTGTATGTGTGTGTGTGTGTGTGTTTATGTGTGCGCACGCACACGCGCCTTCACCTGCATGTACATGGGCTACCTTCAAACTCATGATCCTCCTTGCCTCAGTAGTCACAGCATTAAGAATATAGATGTGTGCCACCGTGCCTGATTTAGAAACCCTTTTCCCACTGGTGAAGAACTCCAGACTCAGGACAAAGGTAGAATTAAAAGGGAATAATTTAAAGAAGGAATATTCCATTCTGTTGTTGAAAGTAGACTTCCTGAATACGACTAGTTAGAAAGACCTGCCTGCACCCCGGGCCAGTAAAAACTGTGTATAAATTATCAACAGTTTAGTAGGCAGCTGAGTGAGAGGCTTGACAGTGAAGACACAATGACTTCCCAACAGCCCAGAACCGGTATTCTGTCTCATACTTAACATTTCTATTTGAAAGTCTGATTTGCAAAAGCTGCCAATTCTATCATTGTAAATCCAACAAGATTTAATGCTTGTGAAATAAGATTTTGGGAGCTCAGAGACTAGAAGACTAAAGAATAAAAGAGTTCTGTACATAAATCTCTTGGACAACATTTTGCCTTTATCTTGGCAATGCTACCAAAAGTTAAAGCCTGATTTCTCACTCAGAACATTCCTGAAGGGTGTACACAGTGCAGGACCGCTTCTGAGGTTTGAGATGCACCTCGTGCCCTAATGGTGTTCTATTCCGTGGCTCTGCAGCCTCACACACAGCACACAGTGGCTGCGGTATTTGTTTCTAGGGCTCTAAGGGAAAGCATAATAACCAGATGGTAACATAAAGAAATGTCTTTAGTATAGAAGAAATCAATAAAAGATAATTACATGTTCAAGAGCTGTTCAACTGATTTACAAGTATATATTGGGGTCCATGTTTTCAATTCTTTGGGGCAAATCCAGGATATGGGCTGTGTTGTACAGTGATTCTGAGTCTGACATTTTGAGAGAATGCCAAACGTTTGGACAGTAGCTGTACCATCTTAATGTCTCACCAACAGTATACAAGGGTTCCAGCTTCCCTACTGAGGACCTTTGGGGTCCAGTCTCTAGACTCTTCAGAGTTCAGATTGGACGCTACAGCAAGCGAAAGGAACTTTTCTCTTAGGGCATCTGAGGGAAAATGAATGAACCCTCTCATTGGTGTGCAGTTTCAAACATGTCTGTCTTTTCTTCTGCCTCTATTCTAATTCTCCAGTCCTACTTCTAATTTCTCCTAGCTTCTTCTCTAGTCTTCAAAATTTTCCACTGACAGGAAGCTTGGAGCAATAATAAAAATTACAAGAGTTATCTCTCATTGGTCAAAAGCACATTCTTAGGGAGTTACCTAGGGAGCCGAGCCATTTACCATGGCAACACAAGGGTTTCAGGATAAGACTGTGAAACGGGGTGGGGACACAGTGCCCACCAACAAACCTTGAGATATAGGTCTATTGTTAGCAGACTGGGAAACAAAGAACTGGCATGCTTTTTTTTAGGGTGCTTTGTGTAGCAAC
Organism: Alexandromys fortis; assembly: GCF_014885135.2. NCBI lineage: Eukaryota > Metazoa > Chordata > Mammalia > Rodentia > Cricetidae > Alexandromys > Alexandromys fortis. Next base: position 474,563 of record NW_026068033.1, read on the forward strand.
CTAGGTTGGACATCTGCGACTCTGACCTTGTGCATAGCTGTAAGGTTTTAAGCTTAGGATCTATTTCCAAAAAGCCTTTAGTCTAGTTTGAACTTACTGAAGTCTGAGCAAAATGAACAAAGCAGGCTCTTAAGTGTCTACAGCTCTCATGGGACAAATAGATGGAGCTATGAAGCATGTCCTATATATGCTCTATATATCAAAATTACATAGCTAAATGAAAGGTCATCTTCCTGACCACCCACATATATGTGTATGCCCATAATATTGAGATGTAATCATAGGATTACATATACACATCATAAGAGATTACGCATTACAATGCAGGTATTGGGGAGTCACCACGCTGCCTTAGTGAATTGAGTAACAGTTTCCAGAGTCAATGATCCTGCAGGCCTTTCCTGGACAGGATTAACCTCATCAGAGGCATTCCTCTGGCGGGTTGACATCTGAATATTAATTGCTATATGCTGTATATTTCCACGTCCTCCCACACTTTTTCACCCTCTCGCCAACACTTTTTACTTTCCAGTTTAAAAAAAAATTACTTACACACACAAACACACACAGAGCAGGCTGATGAGAATGGTTGGTAAAATTGCTTGCAAGATAAGCCAGACAACAAGTTCATGAAGTCCCCAGAACCTGCGCAAATGTAGCAGAATTGACTGCACACAAAGTCGCCCCCTGACCTCCACACACATAGAGTGTCGCCACACATATCATCTGTACCCATGCATGCAATATCAATAAAAGTCTAAAATTCTACTATGCAGCCAGACATGGCAGTGTATGCCCTTCATCCCATAACCTGGGAAGTAGAGAGAGAAGTTGATCTGCACAGCCATGCAGCCAGTTTCAAGTGAGCCAGAGCTATAGACTGAGACCCCGTCTGAGGGAGGAGGCGGCAGCGCATGGGAATGAAAGCTCCAAGACTTAAATTTAACCAGCAGAGTTATAAGGTAAAACAGCCTTTGAAAAAAAAAAAAATCAAAAGCACCACTATAGCGATTATGAATAGTACCTCAGTGTGGTTTTGACTGGCATTTTTCTAATGATTCATGATATAGATTGTCTTTTTCGTGTGCTTATTCAGCGGTGTGTACATCCTCTGGAGAAATGTCAGTCTAAGTCCATTGCCCATTTAGAGCTGGACTGTTCTCAGTCGCTGCTGAGTTTGATCTTGAATCACTGCGTTCACAGCAGCCGGAGTTGGAAACAGGTAAAGGAAGCACAGTGTGGACAATGTTGGAAAATGTGACAGCCAAAGAACAACAGGTTTCTGAGCCACGCAACAGTGTGGACCCGGCGGGGCGCTAGGCGCAATAAGCCAGAGAGAAAATGAACTGACACAGGGAGCTCGCTTATCCAGAATAGGCAAACTGAAAACTGGCATGGAAGATGGAGGTTAGCAGGGCCTGCGGCAGGCTGGATGGAGTAGGACATGCAGAGTGATGGTTTAATGAGAGGGTTTCTGTTTGGGGGGGGGAGAGGGAATCCTGAACACTGTGGTAACAATTGCAGTCACTCATTTGAAATGGTTTGTTTTATTTCGGGCATATTTTAACACACACACACACACACACACACACACACAAATAATTCAGCACACTTGTGTTTGCTTTAACTTTTAAGTAAAATTAGTCAAAAAGAATAGTTAAGAAAGTTTTAATGAGTGTCCTTTTCCATGATGGTTGAGTCTCTCAGACAAGTATGAGCCAGGAAATGACACTGAGGGTACATGGTACCAGGGGCTCTGGGTAACCCCAGATGTACAGTGACTTCTACCTCACAGAGCCTCACCAGATACAGAACTGTGAAGGTCACAGAGACCTCAGAGGGCTGCTGCAGAGAAACAGGAAGTTATGAGGAAGAAATGCAAGAGGAAGAACTGGTGGAGACAGTGTTCAACAAGAGTCCGTGACCAGCACCCATGCCTAGAGAGCATTCAACAAGTGCCCGTGGCCGGCACCCATGTCTAGAGACAGTATTTAACAAGTGCCATGGCCAGCAACCATGCCTAGAGAGAGTTCAACAAGTGTCCGTGGCTGGTACCTGTGCCTAGAGACAGTAAGTACAGTGTTCAACAAGTGCCCGTGGCCGGCACCTGTGCCTAGAGACAGTAGTGTTCAACAAGTGCCCGTGGCCAGCACCTGTGCCTCCAGTAGACACTACACTCTGAAAGCACAATGCTGTTTTTTTTTCTGTGCTCTTAAAGCATGCCAGTAGAAAAATTTTAAAGTAAGCAAAAACTGTAAGAAACCACATTAACATAATTAATTAGGAGAAAAATTAGCCCTCGCTGATACTCCATAAAAACCAACTCAGGGCCAGAAACGGTAAAGCATGTGTCATTATGTCTGACCACCTGAGTTTGGTCCCCAGCACCCACGGAAGAATACTCACATCCACGCATGGGGCCCCTGAGACCGAGGGGATCTGACTGCCGAAGAAGGGATCGCAGGACTCAAGTAGGAGACAAAGATTTCGTTTATTTTGCCACTCAAACAATAAAATAGATTTCTAGGCCTTTTCTTGATCTAATTACTTTCATTTAAAGAACACTCTCCCACCAACTATGGCCCCCTCCCGGGTATAAGGAGATTGTGGGAAACAAACAATACACCAACTTGACAATAAGGCTCAGAGCACAGTCCTGCCATGGAGTGCACCTCTGGATATACTCACGGGACCGCAACCTTAAAAGAACAAGCATTCACCCTGTGCCTGCGCTAACAGGTACGTGTCTACCTTTAAAGCCATGAAGATGGAATCCATACACGTATGACATGGAGGCCACATGAAAGAACCCCTTTCAATACTTCCTATTGCTTTCTTTGACACACAAATGTCAAGAAAGACAACGTTGGGTTGGAAAATCAATGGCACACTTGATACTGGCCGCTGGGAAGTTCTGTAAATGGAGCTAAAGATTTTCTGTTTAAAAATCAAAGATGCCCACTCCTTTGCGAACTGTGTACACACACTTCACACCCTGCCAAGTGTTTCTCCCCACTTGTCAGGCAGCAGCCCTTGATCTCAGCAAGAGGAGCCCCAGCCTCCCTCCCACGGGCCAGCAGCTGAATTTCCCACTGCTAATGGCAAGACCAGTCCACTTCCTCGTGCCTTTGTTCTGCTTTGCTCTTCTGATGGACAAACCCCATGCCTCCTTTGTCGGAAAGCAATGGCTCTCTCCAGCTTGTTCTATTATCCTAATGTACAGGGGATGCATTCGGGAGGGAGAGCATTTGGGTACAAGGGAGCCCCGGGCTATTAACTAAAAATTACTTATTACCAGCTGGGCAGGCAGCTGACATTTCAAAGGCACTGCCTACCTAGCTGCATAGCAAACCAAAAAGATGGGGGGGGGGGGACCAAACCGCCTCACCAGCCATCTGTACCGTCCCCAGTCCACACCATGCAGTGCCAGAAACCCCCCAGTGAGGCCATGAACAGGACAGAAGAAGGGACAATGCTGCCGAGCTGGGTTGAGACTGCACCCCTGTGCCTGTCCGCTAAGGCATCCCCACCAGGAAACACTTGCAGAGAATGTCTCATGCCAGATGAAAGGCAAGGTCGGGGTGCAAAACGCTTGTTACTCAGCTGGCCCCAGAGGCTGTCCCTCCAAGTTTTCGTGCAGCCGTGATGAAAGGGATTTCCCTCTACCCTTCCTTACCTTCCAGTCATGTGAGGCTTAATTAATATGCACTCGGGGTTTTAAGATCGCTAGATGAAAAGGGGAGCAGATGTGAACGGTATTATTATTTTGTTCAAAGTAGACTGGTCCACTAACATCTGTGGACAAGCTTACCACATGCCACTTAAAACAGACAACAGGCTCAGATGCCAAAAAATTCAGGTTTGTGTTTCTGAAGGCATCCAAGGTCTGCCGCATGTTTTCAGGCCTTGATTTCGGACGCGGCTCCTGAGAGGTTAACTGTCTAACCAGAAAGGGAAGTGCACACTGAGTAAGGGTCAACAGTAAGGCTGGAGCTGGAGGGGGCAAGGCAGAGGGTGGAGAGGAAGGTAAATGAACACTGGGCTGCAGAGAACCGTAAACTCTCTTCAAGCATTTTTCATCTACCCTTGAACTCCTTATAGAATTCTTCAACTAACTCCCCGCACATGAAAGCCCCTTTTCTTACCAACTTTAAAGACAGAGATTTATGCCTAGAGAAGCTAAAATTTTATTAATACAGATCCGATGGCACCAGGGGGGATCAGGCTGTGCGTGCAATAACAAAATTTAATCAGTGCTTAGAGATACGGATGGCTAGCGGCAGTGGTCCAAATATGGAAGCTGTTTGGTCCACCCTCAGCTCAGGAGCCTATTAACACCTGAATCAGATGAGAACTCCTCATGCCACAGTTCTCAAGAGGCTTCCACTACACCACACCCCTCTTATCCGTGTCCCCTTGACTTTCTCCCTTGATCTATCCAACCAAGCCTCAGGGATCCTCCTGACAATTCCCCAGAATCACAGGCCCAGCCCTCTGTCCTCTGTTCCCAGAAAAGCTTGCTCCCTTACACTGAGGCATTCTTGGTAGAGTGTCACTACAAGGGAGCCCTTCCTGTTTAACCCTTCTACTCGGAAGTCTTTGCTTCTCTCATCTCCATAGTGACTGTCACCTTCCAGGTGGCACATGCGCCAAAGACTTGCTGTCTTCCTCCAGAATGCCAGGTACAAGGGGGGAGGGAGATTCTTCTAGACCTAGAGACTGGTACCTCATAGCTATGAGGTTGCCAGGACAAAGGCCATTCTTGTCCTATCTCTATTCTGCAGGAACAGAAACAATTCTTGACGTAGGAACTTCTCATGCTGCCTAGCAACTGCTGTCCAAGCAGAAGGTCTCAGGGGGCTTAAGAATTAACACAGGTCAAGCAATAGACTCTTGGCTGGATCATCTGGGGAGAATTCAGGGGTGCATCTCCTCAGCTTGGGTTTCTACATTGTTGCTATGTTCTAAAATTTTATTATATAGATCATTTTAGGTTCATAGTAAAAGTACAGAGTTTTTTTTCATAGACTTGGTTTTATAAGAACAGACCCCTCCCCCTCCGCCCACATACCTCCTAGGGAAGGACATCTGTTGGAAGCCAATGAACTCACATGGCACATCACTATTCCCGAAAATCCTACACTAACGTTACTCTGGAAGTCGCGCATTCTCGAGGTTTGGACAGGACCCGTACGTATCATGTATTTGCTGGACTACCCAATCTACCCAGTATCCTACCTAGCCATCCCTCCCTACTCCCCAGTCCTTAACAACTAAATCTAAGGCTCTTCCAGGCCTTTTTGTGGCTTGCTCACTTCTTTTTAGCACTGTGAAGTATGCTACTGCGTGAGGTAGGTGCCCACCTACTGAAAGACATCTTGGTCGCCTCCAAGTTTGGACAATCCTGAATAAAGCGGTCACGAGCCACATGTGCAGGGTTTTGCACAGGGCTTTGTATGGGAAAGATGTACAGAAAGAGAAATGCAAAGAATGGTCTTACTGAGCCTAAGACAAAATGAGCTTCACACTCTCTAGAAAGCCGCCTCTTTCTAAGAACACTTGACAAATTAAATCTGGCAATGAGTCTGGTTTTAGCTTTACACACAGATGAAGCCATCCCTAACATGATGCTTTCTTCCCAAGTACTTCAAATATATTTATACGCCCTAAATGTGAGGTGAGATTCAGACACTGCCCTTTGTACCTATTAAATTAAATGCATCTGCCGAAGAAAATGATTCATTTCCCTGCATGTGACCCTGAACAAAAGACCGAACAGGGGGGATGTTGAAAGACCCAAGTGGCTGTGCCACTTCAAACACACAACCAGATGGCCAGAATAGACTTCCAAAGACCCCTGGAAGTCTCTGGAACTAGGTACGGGAAACAGGGAAGTAGGCATTTAGTCAACAATTACGTCTCAACAACTGCACACTACCGATTAAACAAGAGGCAGGAATCGGGCAGGGGTGGCAGTTCAGCAGTAAAACATTTATCTAGCATCCATGAGACCAGGAGTCCACCTGAACCAACACCAAAAGTAACAGACAGACAGATAGGCAGGCAGATGATCTTCAACATACAGGCAGCTTGGATCACATGGGCCAAAACTACGGGAAAAGTGAGCTTCATCAAAACAGACTGCAGGTCGCAGACTAAATTGTTCTCATGACCATTAGAAAAAGCTGAGGAACAGGACCTGCATGGGGAATGGCGGAAAGCGTGGTATCTGAGGACAGAATCATGTCATAAGAAATGACAGGCCTAGAGAAGTTGCTTAATTTCCAAAGTAAAATTTCATTCTTAGGATGAAGGACCCTAAACCATCACTTGCCCAGGACCACGAACCCCAGACACAGGAAGGAGTTTAATAATCCCAATTCGAGGCAATAGAAGGCCTCGCTCCTAACTGTCTGTCCCTTCGGGAAGGCGAAGTCCCAAATCTGGGCTGACCCAGACGTCCCTGTTTAGATGGCAGAGCGTGGTCACTGAATGAGTCCATCTGTAGGAATAAGTGTCATTCACGTGACAGAAATAAGAGGTTGGTGATCTGGATTTTACCCCCGTTCAATGCACTCTTCAGGAGAGGGGACCAGCTAACACCTGGGCCTGCCTTTGGCTAACTGCAAAGTCCAATAATGTATCCAATTACTGAAGGAGAGCAAGTTACACACTCTTGTGTTTCCCTCCGCTGGCAAGCGACTAAATAGTGTCTTTTCCCATTTGGGTAATTTCTCTCCTGATGAAAATTACTTCCAGATCCTGGGTTTTCCGTGGTTTCCATTTTCAACCTACATGAAGCCTCTTATTCCTGGGGCAGAAGGGAAGGGAAGGAAGAGAACCCAAAATTTTAAACATGGCACACACACATGAATGTAAACTCCAACCACAGAAGTTGGGTCTGATGAATAAGGTCAAGAAAAGGCTGTGTCTTAGCACACTGGTGTCCACACACAGGCCTTAGGTAGTGGCTTTGTGCTGGCTTGCTTGTGAGGATCTCACTTGTAGGTCACACACATGGTGAGCTATGCTGTTCTCAAACAGCAATTCTCCTGCCTCGACCTTCAACCACTGAGTGACTGGATCACAGGGATGAACCATAAGCCAATATATCTGCTTTTTGGTTCCACCACGTTAGAAAAAAAAAAACTCTGTAAGGATGGGACTTTCATCCCTGGCCAACAAGGTAGTCAAAATCAGAAGCAGGAAGTGCCCAAGTTGAAAGAATGTGAGTCTCTTGACTTTGTCTTTGTCCAATGAGCACTTTCCCATATTTCACTAAATAAATACCAACCAGCAAATAAGAGTAATCATTTTATCCAAATATAAGTAACTAAGAATATCGTAAAACAAAAAGACAGGAACAAGACATGGGAAAGGGACCTAGACAGGAGTAGCAGCTGACCGACCGGTGGAGGAGAGGAAAGAGGAGGCGAAGATAATCAGAAACCACGGCATAGCTGTATGAAATTGTCCAAAAACATCATTAATACAAAAGGAAGAATCATTCTGTCTTGAGGAGTGATTTCTAGCAAAATCAATAGCAGCACTGGACCTACAGGGAAGAAAATGTTGAGAGCCCTGCCAGGGAGCTGCGCAATAAAACTCCCACACTTAGATCCTTAATAGTCTCACCAGGGACCTAAACAAAAAGCCCATCCACTGGGCCTGCGTGTCCAACAACAGAAGAATGGATTTTTGAGATGTGGTATCAACACGAATCATTTTTTTTTTCATTTATAAAGAAAAACAAAGTCTGGAAATAACCACATGAATCAAGTTAAGCCAGTCTCAGAGAAGTGAAGATGTGGTTCCTAGATTTTATGCAGATATATAAAATTATGTGCATATACATGACATAAAACTCCCTAAGAGAAAAAAACAGGACTAACAGGGCAGGGCAGAATGAGAAAAAGCAGGGTAGAGGAGATGGAGAAATGTGTGCAACGTAAGATACATACATGTATGAAAATGTCTTCATGTAACACAGTACCATGTGCAATGAATATACACAATGGAAAACAACTTTAAAGTGCACTGGGTTGGATGTTTTTAGGACTAAATGGCCTCTTAAGTACATGTGCACACTAGATTACTGTAATCACTGAGAAAAAAGAAAGCAGAAATAGTATACCAAAAGCCCAGATAGGCTGCTTGTCCCAACTTGAAATAAATAACAGGTACACTCCCCAATTTATTACGAAGCTACTTCCCAATTACACCTATCGCCTTAAGTCAAAAGCACATTTGCTACACCTGAGCTACTGAGCATCACAGCTCAGCACTGCTGCACACTGTGGACCCTTGCATTCTTCCCTGGTGACTGGGTAGATGACAGTGAGCTGGCTGTCATTCGTCAGTGCTGCCCAACAGTGATACCAAAGACATGAGCTATGGACACTCCCAGACCATAGAAAGCCCCAAATTTGCAATTCCAAATGTGGTCTGAACTGTTGTAAAACTGACAACTCTAAGCCCAACCAGCCTACTTCTGGGGCCATGTGTCCTGAAGATAAATGGGTCGTTCTACACATACCGAAAGATGACAGCATCCTTAGTAATCCCCCATCTTCAGCCCTCACAGTTCTCTGGCTAATGTCCTGACTCACCCATCCTTCTCAGAGGCTCGCCCTCCTTCTCTCCTCACAGTATCTCCTGGAGAGGGGTAGCTGCCCATCACACATCACTGAATCTCCTGAGGGCACCTCCGGAGGCCACACTCACAACCATGTAACAAGTTGTTTGTTAAAATAATCAATGAACTCGCCAAATTCACCCTCTTAGAAAGATTCCTATGAAGCACAGCAAATAGCTGCCCCTCGCTCTGAATGCACAGCCATGATTTGACCCTCTGGGACTTCTGTAAGCACATATCAATAGTTCTCAGCCCAAGGCTGAATCACAGGAGCTTGCAGTGGACTCGAGACTTCTTCCGCCGTGGTTGGAGGCCATGCTTGGCTTGCAAGCGGCCAATGGCAGCAGCCTCTACTGTACCCTTCAAAACTTAGAGCCTGTAAAGCCATTTGATGCTCAGCCACTGCCAACCCTCGCTGTTTCTTTCAGCATTCTGCTGTTTCACAGAATCCCTCCCTGTCTGGATTCTCCTCTTCATTATCACACTTCATTTGTTTTTTTTTTCACCAAAGCCTTTGGTCCTTGTTACACAGACTGATGCAGTTTAATCAGTGGGAAACACACTGATAAGCGCTGCTCTGCTCCCCACTGACTGACTGTCTGTGATTATAGGTGGCCTCCCCTGAGCCTAACCCAGGACCCAGGTTACGGGGAGAGATCCTCTCCCCACCCCCGCAACCCTGAAAGTAATGACAAGCAGCCCCTCAGCCACCCCCACTCCAGTTCATTCACTCCTGTAAGGAAATCAAACTCTGCAGAGCATCAGTGAAGTCCTGTGCTCTGTGCTCTCTGGCTTGTTCCCAAGTTAAACACTTATGTAAATCCCATGCCACTGCTGTTGGGACTGAACACGGACCAGGACACCCAGCGTTTCTGGAGTTTTCCTTCTGTTTACCCACTGTCAAGTGGGTATTTCCCAGGCAGCCTGTCCTCCTCCTACAGAGACTGGCTGCAACCACTCTACCCCCACCCAGGCAACCAAATGTGACATCAAAGGAGCTCCGGAATGGCCATCTGTCCCTGCCACGCCAATGTTTATGCAATGTGGGCAGGAGAGGGACAAGCCAGGAGAAGAGTATCCCAAGCATCCAACCCAAAGCACCAACATCCTAAACCGTATATACCACCGACCGATACCACTCAAGACCAAGATGGTCTCCTGCTCCTTGAAAAGAAACTAACAACCTCTTCTGAGGGAACTCAAAGAGCCAGCTCAATCCACTCCACCTGTGGACAAACATCTAAAACTAAAGTGAGATTCCTAATTCTACAGTTTTTCAAATATCATCGTACCCACTCCCTGAGCCATACCTAGTTATGGCGTTTCAAGCAACGCTGACTTTAACCAAATCAAAAAACACGAAAGACCTTGGCACCACAGAAATGAACACAAAGGTTCCGCATTCTACAGTCAGTGTGACATCACCATCAAAAGTGCCGATTCTCTCTAGAGTTAATTTGACGACATCGTCATCATCATCAAAGGCCCTGATTCTCTCTAGAGTTAATTTGACATCATCATCATCTTCATCGTCATCATCTTCTTCTTCATCATCACCAAAGGCCCTGGTTCTCTCCACAGTCAGTGTGACATCACCATCAAAGGTGCCGATTCTCTCTAGAGTTAATTTGACGACATCGTCATCATCATCATCAAAGGCACTGATTCTCACTAGAGTTAATTTGACATCATCATCATCTTCATCGTCATCATCTTCTTCTTCATCATCACCAAAGGCCCTGGTTCTCTCCACAGTCAATGTGACATCACCATCAAAGGCGCTGATTCTCTCTAGAGTTAATTTGACATCATCATCATCATCAAAGGCCCTGATTCTCTCTAGAGTTAATTTGACATCATCATCATCTTCATCGTCATCATCTTCTTCTTCATCATCACCAAAGGCAAAAGGTTCTCTCCACAGTCAGTGTGACATCACCATCAAAGGTGCCGATTCTCTCTAGAGTTAATTTGACATCATCATCATCATCAAAGGCCCTGATTCTCTCTAGAGTTAATTTGACATCATCACCAAAGGCAAAAGGTTCTCTCCACAGTCAGTGTGACATCACCATCAAAGGTGCCGATTCTCTCTAGAGTTAATTTGACGACATCGTCATCATCATCATCAAAGGCACTGATTCTCTCTAGAGTTAATCTGACATCATCATCAAAGGCCGTGTTTCTCTCTAGGACTGAGGGTCAGTGCACATGGAGACAGAAGTCAGATAAAGCGTGATGATGAGTTCGGCCAAAGAGACTCACTCATGCCACAGGAAGTTCGGCCACACAGCCAGCCCCCTGTGCCCACCTCTCCACATCCACACATCTATCCAACTGTAGACTGAAAACACTTGAAATGAACAATGTGCATCTGTACAACACAAGTACAGGTATGTTTTTGTCATTATTCTCTAAGCAATAATGTGTAACAACTGATTTCATAGCACAGTATTAGGCATTATTAGTATTGAGAAACAAGTTACAGCAAAACAAGATGATCCTTCTGCTTACTTGGTTTGGTTAGGTTTTGGTCTTTCTCTTCAATTTGATAGGGGATGTTGCAAGGGCAGAGGGCAGATATTAGGAGATGAGGAGATAAGTGGGACCAATAGTTTAAAAAAAGAAAGAAATATATTCAAATGACTGTTTTAAAAAAAAAAAACAGCAAAAACGGGACAAAACACACAGTGCCATAGGGGCTTGAAGGTCTGCGCATTTTGAGACCCAAAGAGTCCCTACTCTGACTGAGAGTACTTAGCAGAATGCCAGGTACACAGTAGGTGCTCAATGTGTGTAGTGTATTTATTTATTTATTTATTTAGAGATCAGGTCTCACTAAGTAGCTGGTCTGGAACCCACTATGTAGACCAGGCTGGCTTCAAACTCACAGAGATCAGCTTGTTTTTTTCCAGGATCAGATGTATGTGCCACCATGCCCAGCATGTCGTCTCTTTGCTGCTGCCTTCTGACTTCCTGGCTAGCCATCTTTCCACCACCTTACAAAGAGGGACACGCCCAGAAGGCAGAACACTTCTGGCATTTTGCTGAGAAACTGCTATGGAATTATGGCTGGCCACCAGATAAAGCGCAACACACTGCATTCCAACTGACATCTTTGGTATCTTTCAAAAGGCGGAATGGAGTGAAAAGCTTGGCAAGTTTGTCTTCCCATTTCCATGGAACACGCTTAGCCACAAGCCTGAGCACTGGGAGCGACTAGATGGCTATTCATCACGTAAACCTGCTGCGGCTCCCTTGGGGTGGATGGCTGGGCCCTGCACTCAAAGCCAAGGGATGATGCATCCATCCATCGCCCAGCTCAGCTGGAGCAGCTGCAGTGTGAAAATACACGGGCTCGGACAAGCACAGACTCCCTCCGGGTCCGCCCCTTGATGCCTTTTAAACTGGCTCTTTCTCCTTGGTGCTTCCCCTCATTTGAAGAGCTTAGGAACAAACCTGACATTTCCCCAGATGTCTTTGGGCCAATTTTAGGTGATCTCTAAAGAGTTCCTAGATCCTCGCTACATGGACAGAGCCCTAAAGATTTGTAAGTCACTTTTAGGAAGGAAGGTACTCAAGAGGAAGAGTGGACAAGCAACATTGGGATCTGAGACTAGAAAGGTTGGAGGGCCTAGAGTAAGAAGGCAGCAGAGGGAGGTGGGCCCACCTTTGGGAGAGATAAGTAGTGACTGAGCAGAGAACTGGGGGAGACTGCTCCAGGGGGAAGCATGATAAGACAGCATGCCCCGAGACACAGCTAGGGGGACGGATCCGAGAGCAGCCTCTCCTAAAGCACCCCAGTACCCCTTGCAGCCACTGGTATCCATGCAATGGACAGTGTGAGCGAAAGGACAAGCAGCCCCACAGCAGAGGAGACCCAGGAGCCCCTCAGGAGACTGAACTGTGGAGCCAGAGGACCAAGGTTTACACCTGAGTTCTGCCGTTTCCCAACTTTGCTACTCTAGACAACTGAGTTGAGACAAAGACAAGACTGTTGGGCACGGTGTGCTGGGTCAGGGAGGGAAGGAAGCCACAGGAAGTCACGACAAGGTGAAACTTTGGCTTGGGACAGGAGCACCTTCCCAGTGGATAGCTCTTACAAAGGATGAAAAGGAGAACTGAAAATTGCTGGGTATTGATCAAAGGAGAGCCAAGTCTTCCAGGGGAAGCTCTCCCACAGAAAGAGACTAGCCCTTGGTGGGAGCAATTTGCATGAAAGGGGACAGACCATCAGGGTGCACTAGAACTCAGACACAGTTGTTGCTGACGTCACCTCTACATCTCAAAAAGAGTCACAACCCAATTAGGTTCGCACGGTGCGAGGTAAACACCCAAGAAGAAGCTTTCTCCAGCAGCTGCAGGGCTCGTCAGAGGGGCGTGGCCAGGGCTGGCTCTGGGTTCTGGCAGGGAGGAGCAGCAGGCAATACTGGAAGAACAGGTTACAGCAGGACCCACTAGCAGGACCTGGAATGCTGGAGGGAAACCTTAGAAGCCGCCGGGGTCGGTCATGTCTCAGGAAGCAGCTGCCTTTGTGGTTCCATTTTGTTCAAAGTCAGCAGCCCCCAGTATCTTACCAAAACCTGCTTAACATTAAAAAAAAAAAAAAAAAAAAAAGCTCAACGTAGCATCACCAAGGCTTCGGTAAGTTAGTGAGCGGCAGGCAAACTTGGAAATAACTGCAACTTCATATCGCTCAAAAGCTCCACTTAAAAACTATTTATTTCATGTGTATGAGTTCTGTCTGCATATATGTAAGCATACTACATGCGTACCAGGCATCTGTGGAGGCCAAAAGGCAGCACTGAATACCGTGGAACTAGAATTATGTACAGTTGTGAGCTGCCACATGGGTGCTGGGAATTGAGCCTGGGTCCTCTGGAAAAGCAGCGAGCGCTCTTAGCCACTGAGCTATGGCTGGGTCAACCTTTCCCAAGTGCCTTTTGGTGTTAATCATTCTCTCCCAATGAAATCCATGGGAACAAAGAGACCACTGTCCTCATTTGCAGAGTGGAAACCAGAAAAGTACATAGCCCTTTCTGTTGGTCCTCCAAAGAGGGAAGGAAGACGTTTTTCAAAGCCGTTCTCCTCTACATGACTCAGAACACGCAGGTTTAGCCCTAGATCCCTTCTGGTAAAGCTCCTGACTCATCACACAATAAGATGAAGGTGTCCAGTGTGACCACATGGGTGATTCCCCCATGGAATGGCATGCTTTTTCCAAGCACATTTTGCAGGTAGAGGACTGAGCCTCTCTCATTTAACGTGATTCTATAGGCAACACACAGGCCGGGACACCAAGTTTCCTCCTGTGCCATCAGATCTGTTCTTTCTTCCCTTTCCTAGCTCCAGACAAGCGGGCGAAGGGGAAGCCAGGCACAAAGAGGTAGGGAGTCAACCTCTGACGTCTACAAAACAACCTCACAGTGGCAAGAACCCACCAAACCTGCGCCCCTGAGAATCTGAAGCCTCTGATTCCACGTGAGGAGAACGGTAGCCTCCTTCCCACCAAGACCAGTCACCAATACCATACTTTCCACTGTCCCAAAACAGCAGCTTAAGGAGCAGTCTGAGACAATAAAGACTTAAAGGTCAACTACTTATTCCCCAGTCTCAGGCAAACACCACACTTACCCCAGGCCGAAGGGAAGAGCCTTCATTAGGGTCTCCGGAGGTGCCATCTGAAGGGGCTGCTCACTTCCTGAGAGAGGGACTGGAATTCAGAACATCATAGTCCCTGGAACTTGTGTGCCCTTCCTCTTTCTCTGTCTTGCTTTCAGGTCTAGAGAGGTGGGTTTCAGTCCACAAGGGTTCTACCTGTCAGAGAAGATAAAAAAAAAAAATGGGTTTAGGCTAACTTTGCATGTATTTCACGAACACTCATATCTGTGTAACTGTTTGCTCCAAGAAGAAAACATGCCATCCTGCGGGGAAGTTTCAGAAAGCCCCCGACACTGACCAGATCCACTAGAACCCTTCCTGCCAGGCTCAGCAATAAAAGCTGCCAAGAAGTAGAGACCAGACCAGCTGCCTGGAAAGCAAGCCTTAAACCAGAGATACCTGGAAAGGATGCTTGCTCTCCAACCTGTTGAGCTAGCTGTAGGCTGTGCAGTGTGCTCCAGGTTCCCAGCCTCATGAACTATCACCCACACTGGGGTGGGCTTTGGTGATGCAGCTGTCTTGTGAGTCATTTCTGCTCCTGGAAGTAACCTCTCACCCATATTCCTGTAAGTGACCCCAGTAAAACTCATTGGTCCACCAAGCAGGACTTTGGCAGTATCTGCATTTTGATCTGTCATCAGATCCCTATATGAAGTAGGTGTGTGTGTGTGTGTGTGTGTGTGTGTGTGTGTGTGTGTGTGTGTGTTGAATCTCCCCAGGAAGACACCAAGGTGACCGAATGAAACTCTACGATTAGGACAAAGTCTCACCAAGCCTCTCTAAGCCATTATGCAAGTCACGCTGCCTCAAAAGCACTCAAAGAGGGGCAAGCCACTTGGGAGGACTCCACTTCCTGGTCTTCCCTCTGACATCTCAAACACCACCAGCCTAACAGAGCAGACAGGCTGGACCAAGAGCAGCTGTCTGTCTTCCCTGGAGAGAACGCCATACCTGAAGCTCAGTAGTTACAATATATAAACCAGGGCTCCATCCTTGGGCACAGGACTGTCCCTGTACCACAGTGCAAACGAATGCTATTCCAGCTCACCATCCCTCCCGATCCCCAGACCAGCCCTTATAATTCCAGATGCATAAACACAAGCAAAGCAAACCATCTATAACTCAGGACCCTTTCAGTTCCCACTCCCTCAGAAGATTAAATGGCTTGGGCTCGAGGGGGCTTCAAAACCCAATATTCCTTTCTAAAACCCAGGCAACCGCCCAGCCCCGAACCTTCATTTTCCCACCTCAGCTATGACGCGGGTATGCTTTCCTGGTCTTGGTTACGAGTGGGGTTTTAAGATCACGCCACTTCTGTTCAAAAGGAAATGAGGGAAAAGGAGAGAGGAAAAGGAAGACAGATGAGACAGACGGGAAGATTATAATAATCCCTGGAAGACAAGGCAAAAACTGAAAAGAAGAAACACGCAGTCACTTTCTCAACAATTTACTAGGAAACTAAGATTAACACACAGGAAATGTAAAAGGTGTCCCTGGTGACCTCACTCACTGATAATGAAGAGGGAATAAATAGATAGGGAGAAGATATTTTGTTTTATTTCATGACAAATTCTATTTAATCCTATTTCACTATTCTGACAGGCAGGCAGAGAGAGAAGTGTTGAACTTCAAAGTTATGACAAGGAAGGACAGAGAACAGGAGACACTCAATGAGTTACCATTCACAAAAAGCCTACTGTGCGCCAAGTCACATGAAAAGTGCCCTACCTGGATCCTCTCAGTAAACCCCACAACCACGAGTTATTTGCATATTTATCTCATCACTGGAGGTATGGAAATTCCAAGGTAATTATCCTGAGACCTCGCCACTAACTGGCAAAGCTGGAGTCAAAGCCCTCAGACTGCCACACACTCAGAAAGGTTGGGCTAAACTTTAAGACACTCAGGCTCATGCATTAAATATGAACAGAAATGAAAGGCTCCGCCCCAGTCATTACGACAATTTGTCTACTCTTGCGCAAGGTAAATGTGTATTGCTGAGAGGTCTGAACGCTGCCACACTTCACATTAAATTATCTCAAAGCAAGCCTCATGCATACTCTGACTTGATGCTTCGAGAACAATTTCGCAGGGTGTGCCCTAGTGAATCCATAATATCCACCTTGGAACAATTTGGTCCAATATGTATGATGCTCACAAACAGAAGGTATGCTTTAATAAACAGAAAAACACAATCAACGTCAAAGACAAGTACAAAATGTCTTCCTCCTTAAGCTGGGGGACTCAGTTGCTTGTTTTCAAAGGATGTCATAAACCCTTTCTTGACAGCATCCCATACGGCAGAATTTTTTTAGATGTACACTTGAATGTTTTCAATTCTAGAAGGAGGCTGTTTGCACGTCAACTACGAACAGCCCACGCTGGTTCTTCCAGCAGCAATAAAACTGGAGATAGGTCAGGAAGATTAATCAAGGAAATATACACAACTAGGAGAGTGTGTCTTAGTGTTGTGGGACTAACACACATGTGTGTGCACACAGGCACACACACGTACACCCAGAAAGAGAAAAAAGGGATAAGTAACCAAAGCCAAGAGGACAAGGAAACCTTTTTACATACGCCCCAGCTTTAAAAACTTGATCTATCTAATATAACTAACTGCACAGCAATATACTGCAAGCCCTGGAAGAACCAGGAAACTTCCAAATGAAAATTAGCTACTAACACAAATCATTTCAGTGGTCCTATATCTGTGACAAACTGAACTCAAAACATTAGACGTCTATAAAACAAACAGAGCCAAACCAGGACTGGGAGATGGAGCCAAACAAAGAGCATGGCACAAGAATTGAGAAACTCAGTGGGCCTAAGGCAGAGTCAACCCCAGCTTCAGACATCTGCATAACAGTCCCCAGTGACAACACCCAAGAGCCTTTGCTGTGAACCACTACTTCCCCTTTCTCTACGGGCTGCAGTTCCATAAACGCCATCTATTCCTTAGTGCTGCCCTTGCCATCACAAGATCCAGTTCAGCCACCCCCTGTAGTGTGACAACAGGTTCCTCGGGAGCAGGCATGACACCATCATGCTCCAAGTCACCCACCTATTGGGCTGTTTCTGAAGCCACTGCCAGGTGTGACAGCCTGTGCCATACCACCTGATCTCCCTTGGGACAGATGAAGTGTGGCTCAAGAGTCAGTCATTCCTTCACAAACAGATCATTACCTTCAAGGAAGCAGAATGTTCCCGGCAAGCTAACTGAGCCCCCAGCAGCCTGGGCCAGGACCTGCAATACCCGCAATACTGTTGAGGCGGCCAAGTCATCCCACCCAATGCTAGGAAAGCCACAAGATCAGCAGAGAACAACTCCTCTCCCACTCCCTTCAAACTAGGAGAGAGCTTGTGGCAAAATGGACACTTAGTTGCAAACCTAAAAGCCAGCCATCTCCCCACCTTTCTATCCTAAAAGTAATTTCATGACGTATCAGCTAACAATAAGCATTCAAAAGCCTGGCTCCAAGTGCATCATCCCACCAAGCCACTGATCAGCCTCAAAACTTCCTTCTGACCGTACACCCAGGAAAGCCTATTGAAAACAAAACCAGGACATGGGGGTGGAGGGTGGGGGAGCCGAGTTTATGCTTTGCTAGGATATTGTCACTTACAAGGACCCCCTACCCCGGTGCCACCCTCCAGCCAAACTTCCTCTCTTCACCCCACCCAAAATTTGCTTAGGCAATGGATCAGAAGATCAACCAGTTGCGGCAGAAAAACTCACGTTAAAAAAAGAAGTTCCAGATAAACAGAGATCCCCCGTGGCAAAGGGGTTTTTAGCTGGGGGAAAACCTGAGACTTAATGCCCCAGTTCTAGAATTCCCACCCAGGTGCTGGTCCGAAGCCACAGCTTCAAAATATCCGAAAACCAGTCCAGCCTAGAATCCCAAACCTCTCCAAGGGATTCCCTCCATCCCCACCCCCCACCCATACACAGACTAGTGATTGCCAGAGGAGCACAGCAGGGTTGGGTCCCAGGCAGGAAGCATCTTTTCGGTAGGTGTCAAGATCAGTCACACTGTCTCCGTCCCGTCCCATACAATGTTCCTCACTAAAGCAAGAGAGAAGTTTCGGAGTCAGAACCCCCTTTTCCTGGGGTCAGAACCCCACACTGCGGCTTGCTCAGCAGAGCCGCACAGCGCCCTGGGGCTCAGCACAAACTCAGCACGGCCAGGTCTCCGGCCATCCAGGCTCCCAGCCTCAGGCCACACTTAAGGGTTCCGGGGCTCTTACCCATCCTCACCACAGCCCCCACAGCAGCTTCCAGGGCCAGCCGTGCCCAGGAGATTCACGGGTGGAAAACGGATCGAATTTTTCAAAGCTCACCGGCGGCTCAGCGAGGCGCACGCTCCCGGCTGCCTTTCCATCTCTCCAACTTCCAGTAACTGAAATCAGGAAGCTGTAGCCTTCCCGGCTGCCGGCAAGGGAGTGGGTGTATCTTGTGAAGTTTCGTGCTATGATGAATCTGGTCATTTGGGTGTGTTGGAGAGGGCCTAGGGCTCCTCCCCCTCCTCCTCCCCCTCCTCCTCCTCTCACTTCTTCAGAAAAAAAAAAAAAAGAAAAAATGCAAAAAGCTTTTGGCGGCAGCCTAGCTAAGGACTGTGGCTTGCAGTCATTGAGTCCAGCACTCTGCTAGCCACATCCTGGGAGAGATTTATTCCCTATGGGGTCTCAACTATTTTACAAACAAAACTGGGCATACAGCACAAGGCATAAGCTCCTGTCAGCATTCGCCAGCACACAGCAAGACAGCAGTGTCTCTTAAAGAATAACTACACCCCTTACCTGGTCCTCTCAGAGGCAGACCTGACTGTGGACAGTTTGCTGGACAGAGATACAATTCCTAAACATTGTTTAAGTAAACCTAGAAAACAGAAAGGGCAGGAAAAGAAAAACCTTTACTAGCTATCTTTAAACCAATGGCAACTGGTAACTTAGCACAAAGTCTCCAGAAAATTCTCCAGTTCCCTCACACTCGTCCTCTAAACAGAAAGCCGCCATATGTTTGATTCCCGTGAACAATATTTATAGCAGTCTCTAAAAATTGGAGTGAAAACACACTAAGTCACCCCGCAAAGCACTCCAAGAAGTACTCTCCGGGCTCCACTGTGGTTTCCAGGCATTAGTTCAGTAAGTGAAACTTCTCATGGCCAGTGGCTAAGAAGCAGCCTCAGGTGGCTAGTTAGAAAGAACGAAGCAATCACAAGCGAGCGAAGCAGACGCTGGGCCCGAAATGGCCGAAGCAGCCATGGGTGAAATTGATGGATGAGTAAAGCAGGTTATCAGCTGTGCTGAAAGTCAAAGGTATCGACCCCTCTCCCCCCACTGCAAAGGGCTTTCCTCACAGACACAGACCACAAAAACAGAAATACAGCAATCAGTAAGGGAATCATAATGACTCAAACAGCAGCCGGAACTACAGGCTGGAAGCAATACTCAGAAAAAAAAAAAAAAACGAAATGTAACTTTGGGGGCAGGGAATTGGCTAGCTGGGAATTAACTGGCTCGGTTGGTAAAGAACTGGTTTACGGGACTTGCCACGCAGACATAAAAAACTGAATGAGATATCCCACACCCAGAGAAAACATCCCAAACTCCAGGTCCACTGGCATGTGCCTAAACCCTAGCATTGTGGAGACAGGTATGGGGAGATCCACTGGAAGTGCTGGCCAACCAGCAGAGCGGACCCGTGAGCCCCGAGTTCACTGAGAAGTCCTTCCTCTGGTACAGAGATGAAAATGTGCACATGCACGCGCGCGCGCACACACACACACACACACACACGCAGAGTGTAGCTTCCAGGAAAACAGTGATCAGAGTTAGCCAGCGGAAACCACGACAGCTTTAAACGTGACAAATACACGCTCACATATATAAGCCTGGGAAAGAAGTGCCTGGCTAATCTTTATGTTCTTGGTCATCTGCACAGAGACTGGCTTAAGACACCCAAGGAAGAAAGCAAACACTACCGTGCCTAGCTCTGAAGGAGTAAAGTGTTTATAGGGAGCAGGGTCCCAAGCTAGAGAAGACTTACCCCAGGGAATACTTTAAGTGTGTGTAAGACACTTTTCATTTTCACAACTTGGGGAGAGATTCTACTGAGAAGAAATATGAGCTGCTGCCAAAGAGCCTACAACACACGGGACAGCCCCGTGACAAAGCAGCAGCCAGCCCTGAGCGCTCAACAGTGCTGTTCCGTGTTCTGAAGAAAGCCTAACACGAAAGTGCCACCATCTACTGATAACCAACGTCTCACTCACCCCTGTGTATCATCAACATCTCAGTGTCCAGGAAGAACACTCTCCCTGTCCCCCACTAATTACCATTTGATCCCTGAGGACCATCTGCACAAGCTAAGCAGAGATACGAGGCCGCTCAGCAAGGAAGGCGCTCGGTCTGGGGCGCAGCCTCAGTGTCTCCACGCTCATAAAGCTGATGAGTAACTGAACTAGGCTGGAAAATAATAACGGGCTGAGACGAAGGTAACTAAAATCAGGGCCCAGTTTTATGCTGGGAGCTAACCCAGCTGGGAGGAAGAGCCGTGCTATACGCTGGGACACGTGAAAGACAGAAAGACAGGGGAGGCTCTCCGGTGGCGACGTCAGTCACTTCAGTGTTGGCAAGCACCGGCCTACGCCAGAACAGGAAGGGTGTTTACTCTTGCTACAATTTATCAGAAGAAAGTGACAGATCACTTATAGGTAAAAGAACGCGAGCTCCACAGTCCACGCGGTTCCGGTCTCGCTGTTCGCTCAGAAGCTTCTTCAAGGCTTTATTTTATTCCTAATTGACAGATAGCTGTACGTGTTTGCCGGGTACAACGTGATGCTGCCAGTGATGTTGCCAGGCCTGTGTGCATCGCACAATACCTTAGTCACGGTGATTAGCAGATCCAGCACCTCATGCTTTGCACCGAATCTGATAAACATTCAATTCCCTGCCATCCCGCTGTTTTGAAGAATACAATGCAACACTGACTGCCTTCTGCTGTGCCCTAGAGTCCGGAAGTAACAGTAACTCTGTACGTACCCTTTGGCAAGGCCATCCCTTTCCTCCCCCGTCTCCTCCAGCCTCTAGTAACCATCATTCCTACCTGCTGCAGTCTGGATGACTATACCCCCACATAGCTCCTGCATTTCGATACTTGGTTCCTAGTCGGTGGCACTGTTTGGGGAGGTGGTACAGCCTTGCAGGGCGAAGTATTTAACCGGCGGCAGGCTTTGAGATTTCACAGCCTCCCTCACTTCCAGTTCACTCTCTCTGCCTTTTTTTTTTTTTTGTTTTTCGAGACAGGGTTTCTCGGTAGCTTTGGTGCCCGTCCCGGAACTAGCTCTTGCAGACCAGGCTGGCCTCGAACTCCCAGAGATCCGCCTGCCTCTGCCTCCCGAGTGCTGGGATTAAAGGCGTGCGCCACCACCGCCCGGCCTCTCTCTGCTTCTTGCTTTCGGCTAAGGAGGCTAGCCCTCGGCTTCCCCACCCCCATCACCATGCTTCTCCCCACCACCACGCCCCAGTGATGAACTCTTTCCTCTCAAGAACCCTAAGTCATAAATTCTCCACCTGTGGGCTGCTTTGGTCATTGCATTTGATCACAGTAATACAGGGAGGTTATGGAGTCTTTAGGAGAGGCAGTGTGTTGAAGGAAATTTTACTGGGGTGGGTTTTGAGAGTTCACAGACAGGCCCTATCCTGTTCACTTTGTTTCCCGTATGTGGATAAAGATGTGATCAGCCTGCTGCCTGCTGTCAGGTCTCACCCACCACTACAGAATCAAACACTCGGGAACCATTAACCAAATAAATGATTTCTCCCGGAAGTTGCTTTTGGTCATAGCATTTGTTCACCGCCCTGGAAAGTAACGAACACACTCTCCTAAGAAGTGTGCCATTTACTCTCGGATCCCATGCAGCCTTCCAGCTCTTCTTTCTGGGGCGATTTAACTTCTCCCTGGACTGAGAGGACAGGTGCTACGGATGGATGGTGCTTGTCTGCCGCTTTGCCCAGTGCTTCCCAGAGCATGGCTTGCTCATTTTGAATCCCCCTGAAGCCACAGTTACCGCGGGCACCAGATGAACTTAAGCTGGATTGAAGTGAGTCAGCCCCCATCTCCTGTCTGAAAGTGGAGTTCCCCGTGGCTGCTTCTGGAGACCACCCCCAAAGACTCCCTGAAGTCCACTCTGAGCCATCCGTGAGGATACACTTAGCACCTAACACCTACTGCTGTTTAGTGCCTGGAAATTTTTTATAGACCTTGAAAGAAGGATCGCTGATATGAAAACCCTGTTCTGTTCACATCTGAACAGTCTTGAGGCAGAGTGGACCTCAGGAGAATAACACTTCCCACCTTAGAGCTGGAGGGCTGCCCAGGGAGAGCCCAGCTGGAGCACCCACCACAAGTCACATCATTGTAAGGCAAGGAAGATGCCCAGCCCTCTTCAGCTCATCAGCACCTGAACCTGAACTTTAAAACCCACTGGGTTTTTCTCTCACACACATTTAGGAAAAGAAAATCAAAGTGTAGTTATGAGCCTGACCCGAAGCAATGGACTTGTGCAGGAGCACACAGTACTTCTGAACCAAGGAAGTAAGTCCAGCAGGGGGAGCACTGCCCAGCCCCCAACAGTTTCTCAAGATCAGAATCTCCATGGGGATGGTGCTGACTGATCCAGGTTACAAAAATATTCTCATATAAAGCAAGTGAAAACAGCCTTGCAAGTTTTTTTTTTAAAACATCAGAAACAATAGCACCCTTCAAAGGTCTCTGTATTACCACTGGATACGGATACCAAGAGCCAGAAAAGTAAACATGCCGTAAAACAACATTAAGGACACAGAGAAACACCCAGAAATAGCCAAACCTCTCTATTTCCAAACTCTGTCCATTACACTCATATTCCAACGTGAATACCTAGCTGGCTGTGGCGACGCATGTGTAATGTCAGCAGTTTAGAGTCTGAGGCTGGGGGACGGTGACTTCCAGCCAGCATGGGCTAGATAGCAAGACTCTGTTCAGAAAAGAAAAAAAAGAAAGAAAAGAAAAATAAAAATTTTGACGCTTACTCACGCCCATTCTTGCCGAAATTGCTCAGCTCCGTCTTTAGCTTGCCGATTCACGCGTTAGGTTTATAAGAGACGACTTTTAACATTTCCATCCTGTTCAGTGACAGTGTCACCTGTAGGCCCCTGCCCTCTGGATTCCCATGTAAAGGTCTGCAGAACCAGCTTGCTCGGGAATCTACTCAGCTTCACCCAACACGTACCAGTAGACGGAAGCAGGTCTACAGCCAGGATGCTGGCATCTGCTGTGCCAGAGAGCTGAGGGGGGCTCCCAAGTACAAAGTAAGAGGCTCTCACACCAACCTGCTCGTCACTTAGCAACAACCTATCAGCAGCAAGGCTGGAGAGCGGTGACCACCTCCTCAGATTAGATGGTGTCCCACAAGGGTACTAAGTCACACAGCCAAATCACCTGATTGTAAATAAAGAGCCCATTTCCCAGAATGCCTGCAGTTCTAAAGGCACATCTTGTCAACCCTGTAGAGCTACCATAGAAGGGAAGGCAGCACCGTGGAAAGATGTCCTGTGGTCAGTTATAGACCAACTGCCAAAACAAATCATTCATATCTGAAAGTGGTTGAGGGCTAAATATGAATCCACACCTCCCACTCACGGGCTACATCATCTGAGAATCTGGATGGGAACAAGGACAGTCTCAGAGCCCTTAAGGTGCACCAGAAGAGGCCTTCCTCCTCTCTGCCAGACAGCCAAGCTTCCTTCACCCTCCCAGGTAATGTCTCACAGCACAGGTGCCTGCTAAATATGATGTGGAAGGAGAATATTTACAACCTCACATTAAACCTTGTACAAACCAACTTAGAAATTCCTTATGGCATTTTCTCTCTAGAAACTGAATACTTGATAAAGATGTAGGGCTTTTCTCACAAAATACAACATCAAAGAAAGAGACCAAGGAAACACTAATGGCCTTTAATGTCACCTCCGAGTGTCTTGCTGGGCTTGGTGGGCAGTTCCTTAAAATCTGAGGCTTCAATTTTCTCAATGCTCAAATCATGCTGTCCAATTTTCTCTTTTACATAGCCCTAGTCTATCTTCCAATTATATTTCCCTATGATTTGAAAACTCCAATTTCTGTCAGTACCTCAATTTAGATTTCTTCACAGAAGAAGGACTTTCAACACACCAGAATGAAAAGTTTCTGACTCGCCAGTGGTCCACATACTAGTAACCGAAATCAGATCTGTAACGTGATAGGTGGTGGGGGAAAGACAGGAAATGTTGGCAGAGGTACGAAGACAAGGGAGAAAGATACCCAGGAGCCCTGAGCACCAACCATAGTAAAGCATATGGGGCCAGGTGCTGTCCTGCCCACATGCAAGCAGTGGGCCTGTGGATTCCAAGAATGCTCTGCGCCTTTCACAAGAGGTGCATGTGGCTTGTGGGGGCAGAGCATCTGGGCTTTCCCGGGTGTGGGATCTTTCAGGCACCCCCCTGCTCCACAGCAATAATCATAGCTGCGTTGGCGCTGAGAGCAAGATAGCCCAGAATAACTGAAGGAAGACGATAAGGGCTCAGGCTCCTCTCCAGGGAGTGGCGGAGCTTCCCATCCTCTTGTGTGTGGAATATTCCTTTACACTGTGTGAGGATGTGTCGCTGTGATTGGTTTACTAAAGAGCTGAATAGCCAATAGCGAGGCAGGAAGAAGTTAGGCGGGACTTCCGGGGACAGAGAGGTCTCAGAAAAGAAGGAAGAATTGTCAGCCAGATGCTGAGGAAACAGGACGGGCAGTACAGTAACTAAGCCACGTAAAAGAATGTAGGTGGAAAGATACGAGTTTATTTAAATTACAAGAGGCAATGGGGCAAGCCTAAGCTAAGGCCAAGCTTTCATAATTAATAATAAGTCTCCGTGCCATTATTTGTGAGCTGGCGGCCCAAAGAAACAGCCTACTACAGTCTTGGAAGAGTTGCTTGGGAGAATCCCCTCTGGGGAGGGCCCACCGGAAGAGGCAAGGGCATGAAAGAGAACTGCCTGCTCCAGTCCAGGCTGCACCAACAGCCAGACAAAGGCCAGAACAAGCCACGCTGTTTCCCCTTCCGCGAAATGAGAAGGGGGAATGGAAGACTCCTGGCATGGAGGCCTGGATTTACGGGGTTACAGGGCACGTGCCCAGTACTTCTCAAATGGTAAGGAGCATTAATATTCCTGGATCACTTTCAGTCATGAAATAAAACAAGACAACATCTCAAGCAACCTGAGTGTTTGCAGTGTGCTCAGATAAATGCCTCTGCTTTGGCCATGAACAGATGCAATTCCGGCTCTAGGAGAGGGCTGGGTGAGAGGGGTACCCTAACAGGACTCGAGGCTACAGACAGACTTGGTTAAGTTCCCGTCTCCCCCCAGAAAGCCCCTACTGTGAGGCGGCAATGAGGAGAGCTACTGAGGTCTGAGGTCCTGGCCTAGCACTACATAAGACTGAACAATTTGGATGCATCTGTTTTTGTTAATCATAGACTAGGACAATTTTTAATTTGCTTTATAGCAGCATATAGGGATAAATATCACCGTCCACACTAAAACATAGTGTGGAATACTACAAGAGATACTGGGGCTGGGTGCTGTTGGATAACAAAGGAAAAAACCAAGCACTGGGAAAGGCAGGATGAAAAGGACCACACTCTGAGGGTCTCATGGAAACACCTGACATTTTGCAGAGTTCTTAGCTTATGAATTAAAATTAGGCAGTTTCTTAGGAATGATGACTGGGAAATGCTCTAATGGGAATCTGAATGCAAATGCTAGCTCTTTGCATCCGCAGAAGGCCTTGGCACCATGTCCTCTGATAAGGTATTTCCAACCAGGAAACACATCACGCTCGCATTCCCAGGTATTATACTTGAAGTAGGGTGACAGACACATGCCAGGTCCCGAGTCCTAGTGCGAGAGGGGGGACAGGGAAGTCTTGCACATTCATCACAATGGAGCATGCAACCCCTTTAGGCTGAGAGAAAAGGCAAACGCAGCTCCACGCGGCCCATCTAAAGCAAACCTGCCACACGCTCCAGCACTGTCGCCAGCGGAAAATACCTTCCCGCTAAGTGGTCATTCAAAAGCAGCAGATGCATATAGAAGTCAGGACTCCAACACAGTACAGGTGAGGAAAATAATATTCATTCGGCAGCTCCAGAACTCAGAAGCAAATCGTAGGAAATGGGCACTTGGGAAATGCCTTGGCCCAACCACAGACAGGTGAACAAGAGGCTCAGCACTCAGGGAGGAAGGGAAGGAAGCAGTCAACCAGGATGGCTGAAGGCAGTCTGACTCACCAGCTGCCAGCATCCTCCCGGACAATGACTGTGGCAGACACAGCAAGATGGCAAAGAAAGCTGCTGGGGACACTGGACAGAGGCATGCACACGGAGAAATCACAACAGCAAGCTTGCTGCAGACAAAGCTTTCCCTAGCTCCTACCACTGGAATCCTATGGAATTAAAATCGAGCCACTGTAGAGCATCACGGTTTACACTCGAGCATCACTGCAGCCGGAAGGTGGGAACAACCCAGGCACCCACCGCCAGGTCAGCAGGATGAACAAACCACAGCATATGCATCCGCATCCGATAGAGTATTACTCTGCCATCAGAAGGAAAGCTGTTCTCACAACAACGACACCATGAATGGACCTTAATTGCCTTAAGGGAAATACATAAGATGCAAAAAGACCAACGTTACACCATCCCAGGTAGATGGAAAAGTTCTGGCCACAGAGAGCCACGCAGTGGTTGAAAAGAGAATGGTTCCCACGAGGTCAAATGTTTGAATGTTGCTTGGCCCCTGCTTGGAGGAACTGTTCTGGGAAGGGTTAGAAGGTGTGGCCTTGTTGGTGGGATGTGTCACTGAGGGATGTGGGGCTTTGAAGTTTCAAAAAGCCTGCATCAGATCCAGTCCCTTGTTCTCTGTCTCCAACTTTGGAATAAGCTGTAAGCTCTCAGCCACTGCTCCGGAGCCATGCCTGCTGGTCTGCTGCTATGGTCCTTGCTGTGGCGGTCATGAACTAACCCTCTGGAACTGAAGGTAAGCCCCCAATGAAGTACTTTCCCTTATCCATTGCCGCCGTCATGGCGTTATCAAATACAACAGCGGTAACTCTGTTAGACAGACTGGAGATTTTCATAGTTTTTAAAAAGTAAACAAATTACTTGGTTCAGGCACTTTTCACACACTACTACTGGCTGGGGAGAGGGAGGAGGGGGCTCTGTAGACTGCAGCCCAGCCTGCTCTGAGTTTCCTGCCTGTTCTCCCTGTCACTCCGGCTTGATCACCTGGCACCCAGAAGACTGACTGTCTCTTTCGGTAAGAGACGAAGTGAGACTGTCTCAACTACCAAATTAAATCTTTCAAAATGATGCGGAGGCAAAGGTGCACGCCCTTTGGCAGGATGCCAGGTGTGGCAGTCACGGCCGTCCCAGCTGAACGGAGCACATTTTGCAGGGCCCTTGTGTCCAACAACCCGTGTGAAGCCCAAATTTCAAAGAAGATCGGATGGGTCGAACATGAAGGCTCAGAGCGAGGGAAATGAATGAAACCCAAAGTATCAACCAGGAACACTGTGTGAGACAATGTTCAGACCACACTCAGGTCCCACTTAACAGCTGTGACCAGACACATGAAGACACAGAGGAGGTGCCAGACAGTGTAAGTGAGCATGCTGGCCAGGGTGGGAATCAGCCCCACCCCTCCGCCTGTAAAACGGGGTCATGACACTATTTCCCTCTGAGCTGGTGTGAGGACAGCTTCCGTGATGATGACTCGTCCCTTGACCACTTTCTAAAGGAAACTACTACAGGAAAGACTGTTCGCCCGTCTCTGTACCAGGTCCTCAGACGATTCGGCATGGACTATGAGTGGCCAGAGCCATTTTACAGATATCAAAGCACAGAACCACCCGAAAGGGGGGGTTGGGTCTAAAAGTCTAACCTAGCCTTTGTAAAGCCAGAACCCAGCCCTCCCCACCCCCAGCACCGCACGTGGGCAACCAACAATCCTACCGTCATGGACCCTGGCATCCTCATAGCCCATGTGTTTGTTTCTCTATTATCATCATCGCCTTCTGTGCCATTATCCTCGGGTTCCAAGCTGATGAAGACAGAGCACTTGGTGCAACCCCCAAAGCCTGTGCCCCCCACATTCACCTCATCCACCGCTCAGGCCCAGATACAGCCTGTGAGAAACAGATGCCCGGGTTTGTCACAAGGCTCGATGAAGTTAACCATCACCGCATCCGACAGAAAGGAGCTGAGAAGATGAATAACCTGAGCAGATCGAATCGGGTAATAAGCGAAGGATACGAGGAAGCCACGGGCAAAAAGTGTATGGAGGTGCTTGCCAGGCCCGCTCACCAGAGCGAGGTCTGCAAAGGGCCAGTTCACAGTCTGGGCTGTGACAGTGGACCACCGCCCTATTTATGCAGTTCCCGCCTCAAGGGCGAATGCTGTGCTTCCTACAGTAAGAGGACTCTCGCTCTCCAATC
Organism: Alexandromys fortis; assembly: GCF_014885135.2. Taxonomy (NCBI): domain Eukaryota; kingdom Metazoa; phylum Chordata; class Mammalia; order Rodentia; family Cricetidae; genus Alexandromys; species Alexandromys fortis. The sequence continues at coordinate 503,422 of NW_026068033.1, forward strand.
TTCTTCTCCCCGAAGCTTCCAGTGAAAGGAGGCGGCTGACCCCCTCCCCCCCACGGGGCTGGTGGTGGACCATTCGTGATGTAGGTTCTAGGAGCTGCCCATGCCAGCATTTCCCCCACATCATCTGGACCACTGAAGCTCAGCCTTCATCTCCCACAGTGCCTGGCCACTGAGAGGAGGGAGTCCTCACTAAAGGACACCAGTGATGTGGACTGTCAACATCTGAATTTTACTTTCTCAGTGCCACACGGCCACACACCTTGCTGGGGTTTGAGCTCTCAAAGCCAGGCACCTGGGAACTTTCGGTCTTTTTCTGGCCACAGACGAACTCAGCTCATTAAAGAACAGCTGTAATCTTCACACGTGTAACTTTCCATTGGCAAAAATGAGTCAGCTCTGAGGTTACCAGCCATTGTCCCCTCAAACCCCACCTCCCTACTCCCACCCCCACAAATCACAGGTAGCTCATCACACTGCCCATTTCTGGTTTGGTAGACACACGCTAGCGCACACACACACAAACCTACTGACTCATGCTGCTGTAACAACCAAAAACGACAGCCTTGGCTTCTGGCATTAATCCTCGTCTCTGTCTGCATAAGGACACACCCCCAACTAGGTCGACCACCCATGGAAATTTGTTCTTGCCTGTGCACACATCCGACATTAAGCTTTATTAGATCTTTGTTCAAAGGAAACTCTAATAACACACCATAAACATTTTATAATTGGGATGTAGTTGTTTAATTTATCCTACCGCCCCCCCCCCCCCCCCCCCCCCCCCCAGAATGAAAGCTCTACAAAGACCGCTAGCTGCTCCTGACACTCCTGCTCACAGGCTTGTCTCCGGTGCCTAGATACATGCTTGCTCCACGACAGACCTCAGTAAATGACTGATCCACTACCGCCTGATAGCCACTCCACATCAGAAGCACAATCCAAAACACCCAAGCCTGAAGGCTCTCCTGTAACCACGGAAGCAACATCTGTCTGAAGCCCACACAGCAAGGATGGGAACAGGGACTAGGCCAAGAAATACGCATCATGTGAGTGACACCTAAATACTCTGGGTCCCCAACATAAATCATAACATTCACTGAGCATTTAAGGCGCAGCATGCTAAATCTTTGGAGAATATAGCTTGAAAAAAAACATTGGTAACTCCTGGGCTCGCTTGGGACCATGCATATCAGCTTCTGCTACACAGCACCATCTCCCAGGTCACGTCTCGGTCTTAGAGTCTTTACATCCATGGCCCCCCAAATCCACATCTTGAAAGCTTAGCTTCCCCCAAACAATGGTATATGGAGGTGCAGCAGTGGAATGGTTAGCTTACAACAGCAGAAGCCACGCACTTGCGGTTGGTGCCTTATGACCCCCCCCCTTGGTCCTTTCCAAGTAAATACATAGGCGTCTAGGAAGAAGGGGGCCACCAGATGTGGGTTCAGTCCCAACCTGGTCTTCGACTACTCCACTTCCTGAGGTGAAAGATATAAAACTTCTGTTATGTATAAACTACCTGCCTGCCCAGCTTGTGGAACTTTGAGCAGACTAGACCACAACCCAAGCAATCTTCACTTTGGAGTTCATGTCCTCAATGCCTCCTATTCTTCCTTCAGAAACTGAACCCATGGGTTGGAGCAATGGTTCAGTAGCTAAAAGCACACATTCCTCTTGCAGAAGACCTGAGTTAGGATCCCAGTATAAGAAACAGACTTGTCTCTCAAAGACAGCTAGTGTGCCAAGAGCTAGTGTTCTATAAACCTTCCCCATCTTGTCAAACACTTGTGGTACCTGCCTGCCTATTTGCCCAACCCCCGAATCCCAGACTTTCCTGGGACATGACTCCTTATTATATCTTTCCTCTTTGGACTGATTATGAATTAATTAGCCAGTCTCACCAGACTGTGAGGCTGAGATCCTACCAATGGGGTGGGGCGAGACAGTCACCACCTTGTGTTGATGTAAAACTTAACTGAACTCTCTTCCCTGCCATGCTTGGCTCCCCAGTTTGGGTCATTGTGGATCCTTTTGCAAAATTAAGTTGCTTCAAATTACTGCTTTGTGTCTCTTTGTATGACACCAATAATTCCTTTTCCAATAGATTAGGGGGGTTGCCTGGGATTCGTATCCATCCAATAGTGTGTAGGGATTCCCTCCCTTGAGGGAAATAAATCCTGCAGCCCTGTTGTACTGTCACCCAGAGTCTAAGGTGATCAACACTCTGGTTTAATAATGATTCGAGAAGAGAAAGTTTCTTGGCCACTTCACGAAGGACTCAGGCAAGCATCACCGTGACTGGGCAATTCCATGTGCAGAACAAGTTAAGGAAAAGTCACACAGAGTGATGAAGTATTTCCTTAGTGGTGGGGACATCCAGGAGACTGTGTTGAGAGCAGCTGAGCTATGCTCTGAGCACAGAGTGAGTTGGGAGCTCTGATTCACAAGTTCTATAGGTGCAGATGATTCAACCTCACGCACCTCATTGGCAGTCCCTCTGACCTAGTCAGGGCTTTGCACCAACCTGCATCACTGCCAAGAAGTGAACACCTCCCTGCAAGGGAATCACTCATAGGTGAGCAACGCGGTTGCCTTGGAGTGAAAGAAACTTCCACCCTAGAAGTTGGGAGTCGTGGTGAGGGTAAAGCCTCTAAAGGAATACCGCATCTGAAAGCAGAGATGGGGAATGGCCAAAATAAAAAGAATTCTAGGAAAAAATGAAAGTAAGAATAAAATCCCCCCCCCCGTGACCCCTTGGGGTTCACGCTAACTACTGGAAGGCTATAATAAAGAACTGTTATTTCATCTGGACCCCCCAAGTCAATCATTAAGCCTTCAGACTCTGGCCCTGTCCACCAAGTCTAATTGTACACATTAGCAGAAAGAGCCCTGTTTCTCAGGAACACACTGATGATGCTTTCTACCGGGAGTAAAAGACCCATCCATCTGACACAGAGGGTGAGAAGTCTGTCTGGTCTCAGCCCACTCCACAGTGGGGCACAAGGGTGCCAGGATCACCTTCTCATTACCCAGGTAGCTTTGTTATTGTTGTTGTTGCTGTTGTCATTGTTGTTATTGTTGTTGATGTTTAAAGAAAAGGGGGTCATTGTCCACATTTAATCTGTAATATATATTGTATTCTGATGGGGGAAAATAACTGGGGCTTTGAGTCCAGCTTGGTTGGTGACCTCAGCAAAATGAAGGCCAAGTGACTTCTTCACCATCTTAGTTAAAGCAACCAAATGGCATATATCAAAATTGTGGCACTCCTAAAACTTCCTGGTACCACCAAGCCCTCCAAAGATCACCGCACCCCTAGAATCTCCTGACACTTACTTCTCTATCACGATACACACTTCGCACCCATCATGAATTAGTCAATCGCATCAGATTGTGAGATCAAGCTCCCACCAATGGGGTGATACACAATCGCCTCCCTAGAACAAACACTAAGTGAACTCCCCGCCCCGTGTGCCTGCACACCCAGGTCCGTCCCCTGCACACCTTTGCCTTGCTGAGCTGACATCAGGAACACTCTTTTCCAGGACCAGCCATGGCAAAGGGCTCACAACTGCCTGAGACTACAGCTCGAGAGGCTCAGATCCGTTTTCAGACCTCAATGGGCACCTGCACTGGTGCACACACCCCTACACAAGTATGCATATAATAAAAACAGTAAGTCCTTAAGGAACTGAATTTGGACCAGAGAGTTGGATCAGTGGTTTTCAGCACCAGACACAGACACAGCTGGTTCACTTACACAGAAAATAATACAATACATAAACATAAAAAAGACAGAAAACAGAAACTGAATTTGTATTCTCTCTTTAAAATTCCCTCTCTGAATTTCCTCAGTCCTCTCTTACTCCGCACTGGTTAAATCTAACAAATATTTCATTCACACCAGAATCCAGACTCAGAGCCAACAAAAGACAAGTGAGCACAGTCCTGACCTCGCTTTAAATCCATAATCATTAAACCACTAATGTCAAATGTATCTTTAAACGCCATCAGCAGTCACCAAGAAATTCCCAGCCTCTTCACCGGCACACTCATGAAGCTTGTATATTCTCTCTTCCCAACTCTGCAGTGTTTCTTCTCTCCACCAGTGACCTTTCATCCTACTTCTTCGCCAAACTGGGAAGCCTGCACAGCCCTTGGCGAGGCTCTGTCCCCGGCACACACACACACACACACACGCCAGCTTCCTGAAGATATAGATAACAATCATATCTAAAGCCAGTTCCTCCTTCCCGCCCTACTCCTGCAACCTCTCGTCTCCTCAATGTGGTCAAAGTATAAATAGACAAATCAGCTGTGCTCTTGCTGTCTCCTGCAGAAAGGTTTGAGGTTGCTCCTCATCTGCTGAGCCTGATTCTCTTCCCAGGGCAGCTAGGCTCCCAGGTATTCCCTTCAGATTGGCCACTGCAGCGCCTCCTTCTCCATCCTCACCACACTGGACCCGCCTTATTCATCGGGACGGGATAATTTCTGCACTTGCCAAGACATCATGATCCTCAGTCATGCTGGCTGCTTCTACTGATTCCTTCTATTCTGTGTTGGACAGATCCAGAACATCAAGCCTCCATAAGACAAAGGTTCTCTTTTTCAGTCTGTGCTCAGTTTCTCAGTCTGGGATACACACAGGCCTGCTTCCCAGATCCTATTTGAGAGCAGGACTTGCTGTTTCGGGTGAGGATTATGGAGAGCATCCTCCTTGTGGGGTCTAAATCAGGAGGGGTAGAGGCTCTGAAGGAGACCGCTGATAGGTGCTCTCAGCTCGCTGACGGTGGTCCTGTAGAACAGTGGGATGTCTCTGCTCAAGCATCCTTCCTCTTCCTCCTTCTAAAAGACTGATTCTCTAGGAACTATCTTCCTCCTCCATGACATCTTCTTACACACACCTGACAGAGTGACACACCCAGGCAGCGTCACAAGTAGGAATATACTACCACATCCTTACATCTCTCCATAGGTGTCAGGACATGGCCTCTCCCTGTAACATGCCATGTTCAGATACCCATGTGTGAGCTAATCCTTCCCTCGGGCATCTTCCAGGTAACCTCCCCAGTTCAGCACAGGTGATTCCGCCTTCCTAGTGGTTGAGGTTGGTCTGCAGTGAGGAGTTTCTCTTTCACAACCCACATCAGGTCGGTCAGAGCCTGGTTGGGACACTCTCTACAGAACAACAATAAAGCTTCCTCACAGGGGTCTCCATTTCTGCTCTGCTCTCTACAGCCCATCCTACTGGGAGCCAGCCGGATCTCTATAGGTCAGATCCACCCTCCTCTGCTCAGGGCAGCAGCCTCAGCAGGACCTGCGCGGTCCAGACCTCATCCTCACTTCTCTACCTTTGTTTCCTGCCCCTTCTATTCTTGTTCTTGCCAGTGATGCCACACTTGGCCTGAACTCTTTCTTTCTAGAACATTCCTATATGCTTTACATCTTCCTCCGAGCAGCACCCAAATTTCCTCCACTTCCCCCCCAGAACGACCCGTCCACCCACAACAACTCTGCTTGGTCATGTTTTCAGTAGCACCTGCTACTTCTTTACACCCTACACCATTAAGATACATTTTATTAAAATAGAATGCAGAACTAATCACCAGTGGGTACTAACCATTAGCTAACAGGTAATGTTTGATAGCAATCGAAAAGAGACAAGAACCTACGGGTGACGAAGGACTCGAGAACCGAGAATGGTGCCCGGCATGTCGTGGAGCCCAAGGATAAGAACACTTGTGACGGAATAAAGAGTGTCTCCTTTGTACGACAATGACAACGCAGGACAGGCACAGGAGGAAAGAAGGGAAAGGGAAGCTAACAAAGCGGTGACAGCGCAGTGCTGGGTCCCAGCAGGAAGAGGCAGGGGTGGAGGGGTCCACACGCAGTGCACAGCCCGGGGATACTGATCCCTTTACCCACCAGGCCATGCGTCCACATGCAGTGCACAGCCAGGGGATACTGCTGATCCCTTTACCCACCAGGCCATGCGTCCACACGCAGTGCACAGCCACAAGATACATGGTGCACTGCACAACTGAAGAAGAAGAAGAGCTAATAAAATCTGAGGGGGGAGATTAATCATGAAGAAAACTATTTTCCATTGTTGTTCCCCCTCTCCAAATATGAAAGTCTTAATTTCTATCTGTAGCCATAAAATCCTGTCTAAATATCACTGCTTTATTAAACAGCTCAAGAGCCCAGCAAGTGAGACAGAAAACTGACTCTGCTAAAGAAGACACTTTATGGCCAGTGGTGATGCACGCCTTTAACCCCAGCACACAGGAGGCAGAGGCAAGTGGAGCTCTGGGAGTTCAAGGCCAGTCTGGTCTTCAAAGCAAGTTCCAGGAGGTCAGCCAGGGCTGTTATGAAAAGAACTTCTGTCTTGGGGTGGGGAGGGATCAAAACCGCGCGCGCGCGAGAGAGAGAGAGAGAGAGAGAGAGAGAGAGAGAGAGAGAGAGAGAGATTGACTTTACCAAGACATGTCCTTTCTGCTGTTGTTAGGGAAGTGCAGATTGTAAAGACACAAATTCAAGTGGTTCTTCTTGGATAAATACTGTCAGATAGTGAAGAAAGGGAGGTCAATGGATGGAGAGATGGGTAATAATGGATAAAGAGAGGCCAATGGATGGAAATGGATAATAAATTGACACGTGGCTGTGTGTTAATTTTGGTCTTTAGATATGCACGCACATGTATGCAGGCGCACATGTACAGATATGTATACAGTTCACTGTATGTATGGGAACGAATGCACTCTTGGCTGTGACTTATTTGAAAATGAGGGCAGGCTTCAAGAGCAGCCTCGGAGAACACCATCTCCCCAGTATGCTCTCTGGTGTCACTGGGTTGGCTGAACTACGAAGCTGTCACTCCCGGCCCAAGGACACCTTTCTCACAGCAAATCAAGGATTCATGGCCACCAAATAAGGCAACAACTGTATTTTGTTTTTTTTAAAAGGTCAGTCTGTCATCTCCTCGGACAGCACAAAGCCTTCACGCCTACAACATGAAGTAGCTTCCTGCAGTCTTTTCTCCTCCAGTGGGCGAATTTGCACAGGTTTGGGCACCTTTTCTCCCTACAGTACTTCCGCGTCATCTTCTTCCACTCACCCTAACCACAAGGATGGGTCAACACCCAAACAGGGGACAGTAATGAACCTCAAGCCCCTGTACACAGTGACCAGTGCAGCTGGCTACTGATCCATATAAACTAATCATAGAACTACCCTAATTGTATTATCAAAAAACTTTTATTACAAGGTATTTATGCTGAGGGGAGACTGTCATAAGCCAAGTCGCTAATGTAGGTCAGAGGACAGCTCGCAGGAGTCCAACCTCCTACTCTTTCTCCTCCTCCTCTTCCTCCTCCTCCTCCTCTTCCTCCTCCTCCTCCTCCTCCTCCTCCTCCTCCTCCGCCGCCGCCGCCGCCGCCGCCATTTGGGTCACAGGGATCCAGCACGGGTTGTCTGGTTCTTTGACAGGTGTCTTTATCTGCTGAGTCATCTGGCTAACCCAGATCTTGGTTTTGAAACACGAATGTGTTTAGCTTCTAACTGCTGGATGCTGCAACTTTGCATAGTTCATGCTGGCCTGGGTCAGAACAACTGAAGCCCGGAAAACAGGGATAGGAGAGAGACCCCACAGACACATCCAGGGTCCCCTAACTCCAGCCTGATCTTCACCCAGGCGAACAAGTGTCATATTGGCCTGCAAACCACTTGGGTTTCTGGCCCGGCAACCACAGAACTCACTCATGAGGGTTGGTTTGGGTGTCTTTCAAGGGTTTCGCTGCGGAGCTGTTTTGCAGGGGTAAACAGCAGAGCCTGGCCCTGTAGCATGAGCATTCTTCATCACACAGCTTGTGTAAAACCGTTGCCAGGCCCTGAGCTTTCTCCGATTCAGCCCTTTAATCCTGTCATCGGTGTCTCATCCTCACCTAATACCTCCTACGTTTCTGTTTGATCTCTTCCCTTTTCCAAACCCCGAATAATCACGGGGCGGTTGTGGCAGCCTTTTCACTCTGCCACCAGTATGTGGACTTGGCGACTGAAAACGGAGCGACAGCTAGAGCTGCCAGCCTTCAGATCACAATCTCAGAGCTCTTCCAAAGACAGCTTCTGGTCTGGAGGAAACCAGTTGCTTGGGGCAACCAGAGGAAGTCCCCTTGAAACCACACAGCAAGCAGAGGAACCACAGGCAGAGAAGCCTCTTCCTGTAGCTCTGCGGAGGCATTCTGCTTAAGGAGAGACGAGTGCTGTTCAGTTCCAAGAAAGAGTTACCGGGAGCACAAGTGACCCATGAAAATTCTGCAGACCACTCGGAGGCCTCGGGGCGTCTTGTTGACTTCATATCTCTCCATTAAGTCTGCATAAGGCGTGAGGTGCCAGTGTGACACACAATGACCCAGATGCATGTGCTGGCCCACAGACTTCTCACGCCACCCCGGCGTCTAGGAAAGGAGGAAAGGCAGAATTGTCTGCTGTACTATGGGCCACCAAAAATAAAAGGATCCCAACTGCAGTAAATCTGCTAACCAAAGAGCCAGTTAAAAACAAAGCCACGGGTAGAGTGCACTCTCACAGAACAATGAACGGGGCTCCTCTCTCAACGCGCAATCGAGAGCACACGAGTAGCCCTTGAAGGGCTGGCTGAATACCACACCTGCTCTCAAGCTTGTGGGCTTGATTGATGCCATGCGGTGATGTCTGGAGCCCCCGCTACCGGCAACCGAAGAGGGTGCTGGGGAGAAGGGGAGGCTGAGTTTGCGTATGGTGGGAACCAGTGTGTGGTAGAGGAAAGATGGATAACAGGTAGACAGAGTGCATACCAGAAGTATGGGTTAATTTAAGTTGTAAGAGCTAGTGGCTGGGCAGTGGTGGCGCATGCCTTTAATCCCCGCACTCAGGAGGCAGAGGCAGGAAGATCTCTGAGTTCAAGACCAGTCTGGTCTACAAGAGCTAGTTCCAGGACAGGCTCTACAGCTACACTGAAGCCCTGTCTCGAAACCCTCCTCCGCCCCCTAAAAAAGCTGGTTAGTAACAAGCTTAAGCTATTGGCCAGGCATTTATAATTAATATTAATCCTCTGTGCTGTTACTGGGGAGCTGGCCAGTGATCCCAATGACAAACTCTGCTGACAAGGAACTGTTTTCATCTTCCCAACAGGAGGAAGCCCAAGAAGAGCGTTTTGTAATCATTACCCCATATCCTTCCTCTACAATAGCTGTATATTTCCCAGGAAATGGAGAAGTTTAGGGTTTTTTCTCTCTCTAAACGCTTCATTGGAAATCCTGAATAGAAGTGTTTGAGGAATCAAATCCGTAAGCACAGGAAACACGAAGAGCCAGCGCAGAATCTGTGATGACTCAAGGTTATTCAAACCAGGGCAGCTTATGGAACAGGGCTCTAGAAACAGGGACAGAAGGAGGTAGGCAGGTAGCAATGGAAGAGGCATAGGAAAGGAACAACCTCACAATGGAGCTCAGCTTGCTTCACCCTCATCCCGACCCACCCTATGCCTCACAGAGCAACTCCGCAGGATTCTTCTTCTCTACAGAACAAGTGGAACACACAGCCCAGAGCGCTACATCGCCACCCTGAACTAGACCTCCTCAACGGCGGTCTGCGTGGTCTGACAGGACTCGGGGACATCAGCATCCTGCTCTAGACCTCCCCAATGGCAGTCTGCTTGGTCTGACAGGACTCGGGCACATCAGCATCCTGCTCTAGACCTCCCAATGGAGGTCATCTTGGTCTGACAAGACTCGGGGACATCAGCATCCTGCTCTAGACCTTCCCAATGGCGGTCTGTGTGGTCTGACAGGACTCGGGGACATCAGCATCCTGCTCTAGACCTCCCAAAGGTGGTCTGCTTGGTCTGACATAATTGGGGACATCGCCGTCCTGTACTAACCTCTCAATTGCTCTCTGCTCGGTTTGACATGACACTGCACTGAGTTTCGGGGTCCTGGAGGAAAGAGAATGGGACCAAGACTGAAATCACAACACATTTTGCAATTCGCCGGCTATTCGGTTTTAAATGGCATCTGTATTCTTCTTTGCCGAAAAAAAAAAATCTCCATAGCAACTGACCTGAACACCTCAGTATTCAACAAGCTCACCTATCAAATAAGTCTGGCAGGAAGATATTTTCTTACTAAAGGTCACAGGTAAGAGGAGCCAGACAATCTCACAGGCATGCGCGTTCTGCCTCGTGCTGGCGAGTAGCCAACCACGAGACACCATTTGTTTACCGAAGAAGATGGCACACGCGGACATCTTGACTGTGTGTCTCCATTACTGCCTACTTTATAACCACAGATCAGGATCAGCTCACCTTCGGGTTATGTGTGTGTCCTTGTGTGTGGATACTCCCCCAGAGCCCCACAGGCTGCTGTATTGTAAGATTTTAGCTTCAAATGACATCTTAGGGGCCTGTAGAGATAGCTCAGTCAGTAAAGTGCTTAGCACACACAGCATGAGGCCCTATGAAAGGGGCTGAATTCTGAACCCCAGCACCCATATAAAAAACAACCAAACAAAGTAGGCATGGGTGTGCACCTGTGACCCTGAGCTGGGTAGGCAGAGACAGGGGGATCCCAGGGCTCACTGGGCAGGTTCAGTGAGAGACTTTCTCAAATACTAAAGTAGAATGCAGCAGGGGAAGACACTCAACACCGGTCCGTTACCTCCACATGCATGCACACCCAGGCGCGAATAAGTACGTACATGTGTGTGCGTGTGCACATGCACGCTCGTGTACGCACACACATACATCATTCTATTAAGAATCATGCTATCAGTGTTATTTCACCCACTGCTTATCTTGTTGGAATTACTGAATGAGCCACACATGAAGACCAAAGGGCAGCAAGTGTGGAAGGTGATTACCCGTGATCCCAGCTTCGAGGACCAGGGCACCAGGGACAGCCTCATCTGCAGCTACATTTCAAATCTGAAATCAGGCTGCGCTGCACAAGAAGGGCTCAAAGCAAAACACCCCAAAGAACAGACTCCGAAGCTGGGTTCAAACATTACTTGATCATCAGATATCCAGTCTCTGCGTTTTCATGGGAGGGTCTAGGCACTAACGAAAATTTTGGCCAAGTTTTCTGTCTAATATTGAAAGTTATTTATATTTTGTTGAAGGGACCAGAACAACTTTAAACTGACAATGAAAGTTCGCTGACTATTTTAATTGCATGAATGATTTTAGGGAAAGACACTTATGAGATAGTAAAACCTCCTGATATTTTTCTCTCAGCTTCTCCATCCTTAAAGAGGGTTTTAGGATGTCAAAATAATTAACGTTAAGCTTTCCAAATAACCTCTGGCAAAACCCAGAATGAATCCTTTCTGCAATTTGCTACTGTTTGTAGTTCAACAATTTCTTCATTTGAGCTGGCGAAGTCACACGTTTGACATTTTTAATTAGCGTGCCACAGTGTGCCTTGCTTTCAAATCCACAATATTCCAATCCAATCCAAAATTCATCTTCGGGCTTCGCATTTGCTGCCAAGAATCAGAAAAGCTAAAAATAGGAGAAGAAAACATCACTTGACAAAGCAGAGAGGAGTGTCATGCGGAAGTCCCGCTGCCAAGAGAGGCCAGACGGGGGCTGTCCAGACCCCAAGCATGGACAGGCGCTCGCCCCTCAGTATATTTTCACTGCAAAGGGAAAAGGGAAATCAGACACGTATTGAACAGCTACCAGGGAGGAAAAGCGAGTGAGAAACAAGCGTGCAAAACGATGAACTGCACACGGTGCACACAGTGGTAGTAGGAAGAAAACAAAGCCAAACCGGGCAAACGAAGGCTCTGGACTCCTCTTTGCCATAAAACGGAAGATAGTAAATGATCCCGTGAATCTCCATCAGCAACAGGGGTGCAATCAGCAAAATGAAGACTGTGAGGAATTTTACAAAGACAACAACTTGGGCTTTTCAATAAAAATAAAAGTATTAAAAGTATTTCTTACTTACAGGGAGGGAATGGGGAGAGTGGAGGGAGGGGGATCTGAGATCCAATGTAATATATGAGAGAAAAATAAAAATTCCTTACAGGTCTGGGAGCTCTAAGGGCTCTAAGGGCTGGCTAGCATCTGGTCACATCATCCAGTGCTGAAAATAAAGAGAAGGATGGAGAGCTGCCTACCTCACCCCTTCAATCAAAAAGCCACTCCCAAGATGGCAATTAGCATATTCATGAGGCTTAGCACTCACTGACCAGGCTCCCAATCTCTCTACTGCTGTATGCTGATTAGGGTTCTATCCTAAGAACTCCAAGAGCAAGATGTAGGCCACGGCTCTGATGGGGACGTGAACACTATGGTCACGTGTCTCTTCCTCAACCTTAGATCTGATACTGAAATCTTAACTTTTAGGGCAACTGTTTGAAAATGAGCTGAGGTGACTGACACCCTTGTAAAAGGGATCTGAGAGAGAGAGAGGGTCCCATTATCTTTAGTCACAAGAGCAAACAGCCACCTGAAACTGGCCCCCAGCAGACACCAAATCTGCCTTCACTCTGAACTTTACAAACACAGATTGGTCCCCCTTTGTTGTGGTGGTGGTGGCGGCAGTGGTTTTTGAGACAGGGTTTCTCTGTGTAGTCCTAGCTGTCCTGGAACTCACTCTGTGGACCAGGCTGGCCTCGAATTCAGAGGTCCGCCTGCCTCTGCCTCCTGAGTGCTGGGATTAAAGGTGTGCACCACCACTGCCCGGGAATTCCAAACCACCCTTTACACTGTTTTGCTATACCAGCCAAATGGTTGAGATACTATTCACATTACCTAGATTGTAACTCTAGAAGAGTTTTAAAGTTACAAGACAAGAGCCAGGCGGTGGCGGCACACGCCTTTAATCCCAGCACTCGGGAGGCAGAGGCAGGCGGATCTCTGTGAGTTCGAGGCCAGCCTGGTCTACAAGAGCTAGTTTCAGGACAGCAACCAAAAGCTACGGAGAAACCCTGTCTCGAAAATTTAAAAAAAAAAAAAAAGTTACAAGACAAGTACCCACAGGATGGTTCTGCTGACAGACGTACCTGCCACCAAGTCTGAGGACCTTCCCAAGGCTTGACAGGAAGAGAGAAACAACTCCCAGAAGCTGTCCTCTGACCTGCACACACTCACTCACACACATACACATAGAAAAGAAAGTAATAAAATAATGAATTGTAAGGCAAAGTAAATTTGAGAATCGACTGGATATTTGATAACAAAGAACTGGAGTCAATCTAACTTTTCCTGTTATCTTTTAATGAAATAGCCTATCACCATACACCATTATCAGAAGATGAAGTATAGTGTCTGTGATGTGTGTGTGTGCGCGCGCGTGCGCGTGTGCATGAATCTCCATGTATGCGCACATGTGTATAGTTTGTGTGTGTGCGTTCACATGTGTGTGTGCATCTATACGAGTCTACGCATGATAGACACGTGTGAACATTTGTGTTTGTTTGGGAATAAATACAGAAACTGAGGGAAAGCAGAGTGGCCCCATGCTGCTAATCCTCGAAGTGAATGAAGAAAAAAAAAAAAGACACAGGAATTTGTGAGACTCTGCTGCATTATTCCCTTGGCAGATAAATGCTTGAAATTATCCACAATATAAAATCTTTTTCTATTAAAAAAAAACAGTATATATTGTGGTTTGCACACCCAGAAAATCCCTCTGGGTGGCCTGTGGGTGTGTGTGGCCTACAGACATACTTTGCTTGAACTGTGGACTGTTTAAAAATGTTATTTCCTTTTTCATCCAGCATTTAAAAATAAGACTTCACATAAGAATTAGTATTTCCGACTTGTCTTGAAAACTGAGAAAGATCTGGAAGCTCCGGGCCATTGCAACAGGCCCTGGAGCAGCGCCCAGGGCTGACTCTCCAATCCTGGCATGCACTGAACTCTGCAGCCTCCCTGGATAGTAGTCCCTGGCGTCTGGCAACCCACCACCCAGGGTATCCAGAGCAGCAACTCTGAGCTGACCCCACGGCCAAAGTCTCCAGAATTAACATGTTCCCTGTCAGCCCAAACGACCAGTCGCAAGAGGTGCCTGCCAACAGCCGCAGGGCAGGTATGAGGAAGAGTCTCCGTTGACATTACACAGCGCCACGGCTGGAAACATGTGGGCTTTAACTCAGCACGAAAAGCAAACTTCGGGGTTCTGTCGTGGATTTGGCTTGAGGACCTCCCGGCCACTGTGCCAATTTTCCTTATCATTCAAGCTCAGGACTGGATCCTATCTGGTACCACAGACTTCCAGAAAGCAAAGGCAGGAAGGGGCTGAGTGTTGATTCAGAATCACCCTCCTCGTTTTACAAGTCAGGCGGAGGGAGGCTGAGAAGCTTGCCCATTCTCCCAGGTTCTTGAAGGGGTGCCTGGAAGAAATAGAGGAAGCCGGGCGATGGTGGCGCACGCCTTTAATCCCAGCACTCGGGAGGCAGAGGCAGGCGGATCTCTGTGAGTTCGAGACCAGCCTGGTCTACAGAGCTAGTTCCAGGACAGGCTCCAAAGCCACAGAGAAACCCTGTCTCGAAAAACCAAAAAAAAAAAAAAAAAAAAGAAAGAAAAGAAAAGAAAGAAAGAAAAGAAATAGGGGAGCCTGTGATATGAAACAGAGCACCGAGAGCACCCACACACATCCCGAAATCATGGGTTACAACTTTTTTTCTGAGTGTGGTTAGTGCCTTCAAAATACCCTCCCAGGGGCTCAGTGGTTAAGAACTGTACTGCTCTCCCAGAAGACTTGAGTTTGGTTCACGACACACTAGTCACAACTAGGCATGGTGTCCAGTTAGAAGCTAGAGCCTTTAACTCTAGCTCCCGAGGATCCAAGAGGCCCTCTTCTGGCCTATGCAGGCACTTGAACTCTTATCACATACACACGTACACACATATGCATGCGTGCAAACGTACACACACACACTCACACACATCATTAAAAAAAATAAATCTTTAAAAACATTATTCTAGCCATGGCTGGTGGTGCAAGTACTTAAACCCAGAACTCAGGAGGCAGAGGCGGGTGGATCTCTGTGAGTTCAAGTCTAATCTAATCTAAGCAGCAAGTTCCAGGGTGGCCAGAGCTACACGAACAGGAGCCTGTTTTGTCTCAAAACAAACACACAACAAGCAAAAAGCCCACAAATTGTTTTTCCAATGTGACAAGGGCAACACTTCTTCAGACAAAGACACGCATTCAACCTGGACCAGAGCTTTCAATGAAGCTTTCAATAATGCTCGAAGCACAGAGGGTTTTGGAATACGGCTTTAACTGGCTGCTTCCATGAGGTGTGGCAGTTACCAAGGTCTCCTACCACTTCACCAAAGCCTCCCACTTGCACAGAAGTGAGGACCCCCTGGAGAGTTCCATCAGTTCCCAGGCTCTTAGATTCTTTCTCCTCCACACAGCTAACTCAAAGGCAGTTCTCGGGGTTAAAGAGTGTCCACCATACTTGTAGAGTCCTCTGTGAACTTGGGCTATTCCCAAAGTGAGTTCATTTGGAAAACAATAGGCTATTCTTAAAATTTAATTAATTCAGTTGCAGAGGTGATGAAAAGAGGAAACTGAAAGCACCCTAGGGCGATTTAGGAGAAGGACTGAGGAGTCCAGAGCTATCCTGGCCCCCAGGGGAGAACTCATTAGCCTGTTGCCCCTCCTGTGAGCTGGCTCATTTCCCTCAGGCTCTCCGCAGTTCTAGAACGTCTCAAGTTAGCAACACTTTCTCCCAGTAAAAATGCAGGAAGACACAATCTGCCTTTGTCAATGGGGTCTAGAGCCACACAGAGAGGACCTGGCATAAAATACTGGCTTTGGGGAGCTCTTTCTGGAGCAGTGGTCAGAGGCTGCATCTCATCAGGATGCTGTGACTCACAGGCGCTCACCAGGGCTGCAAAGTGAGAGGCTTAAACTGCAAACACAGAAGAAGCAAGATTTCAGAGCCTCCGGGGCCACCTACAGCCAATCCCCCACTTAGCCAGAACTCGACATCACGGAGTGGGAAGGAGATGAGCCATGGAGATCAGACTGACAAGACAGGACAGTAATCTGAACAAAGACAGTGTCTTAGTTACAGCTTGTTTTATTGCTGTAAAGAGACATCATGACCACCACAACTCTTAGAAATAAAAACATTTAATTAAGGGGGCTCCCTTACAGTTTCAGAGGTTTGGTCCATTATCATCACGGCAGGGAACATGGCGGCATGCAGGCAGCTGTGGTGCTGGAGCTGAGAGTGCTGCATCTTTTTTTGTTTGTTTTGGTTTTATTTTGTTTTTCAAGACAGGGTTTCTCTGTAGCTTTTGAGGGCTGTCCTAGAACTAGCTCTTGTGGACCAGGCTGGCCTTGAAATCACTGAGATCCACCAGTCTCTGCCTCCTGAGTGTGGGATTAAAGGCACCACCTGGCTGAGAGTCCTACGTCTTGACTCAGAGGAAACAGGAAGTCAACTGACTGTTGAACTGAGTGAAGCTTGAGAAGAGTCCTCAAAATCCCTCCCCTACAGTGACACACTTCCTCCAACAAGGCCACACCTCCTGATAGTGCCACTCCCTTTGGGGGCCATTTTTTTCTTTCAAACCACCACAGACAGTGACCACAAAGATAAGTAGAAGGAATGAAAGAGAGAAGGGGGTGAGGGGAAAGTGGAGTTTGAGAAACTCAGGTAGCCAGAGATGCCAGGAGTCCAAATGACATCAAAGATTAATTTTAGAAAACTACAATCTCAAAATATTGGCTTTGAAATAAATGGTTTTGAGCATCTCTTGCATGGCAGGTACTGAGCAAGGCACTGAGGGCTTGTCAGAGAACGAGGGGAGCAGAAGGAGAGGCGGGACACTTCCAGGAATTTCTCTGAAGGAGTGGCAGGGATGAGAACAGGACTGAGCCCATTTGGGAAGCCGCTGACTGTAATATGATGTCACCCACACAGAAGGAGCTAGAGATAGAGTATTTAAATGATAAAATTTAGCCGCCAGTCTACATTAAAAAGATCTGCTCTATCTTTCAGATGGAAGTCACTCCTTTAGTTCTGCAAATCCACCTACTCACCACCCTTTCCTGGTATCCCCAAATCATCATCGTAAACACCAGCTTTTACTGTCACCCTTAAGCTGACCAAAGCCATCAGACATTCCCCCTGCCTACCACAGCTGTCAGTCACATGGTCTCCTTGTTACCCAGACAACACCTGAAGAATAGGTCACACCCTATGGGTGGCAAAGGATCTTCCCTTAAACTCAGCACCAGAAGGGAGAAGTCTGTGTGAGTCCAGGGTCAGATCTGACCAATGCTTAGCACAGTGAAGAAAACCAGCAGTGGGAACAGACTCCGTACACACACCCTACACAACAGAAACCAGCAGTGGGAACAGAATCCGTACACACACCGTACACAACAGAAACCAGCAGTGGGAACAGAATCTGTACACACACTGTACACAAAAGAAACCAGCAGTGGGAACAGAATTGTTCCACCCACTGCACACAACAGAAACCAACAGTGGGAACAGACTCTACCCATTGTACACAACAGGCAGAGGTAGCTAAAATACCTCATATACCAAGTGCTGGTTAAAAAAAAAAAAAAAAAAAAAAACACGTGAACTGAGCACCAAGTAGAAGGTTGTGGTTTAGGGTACTAAAGGCTTAGTCTCCAGCACACACAGCTTATTGGACAGCAATGAAACTTTTAAGAGGAAGGACCCAAAGGGAGGAAACTACACCATCAGAAATCATAGCTCCTACCAATCTCTGTCTTTGTCTACCTACAACCAAGATAACAGCCTCATCACAAGCCCCAAAGCAAGAGTCAAATAACCATGTTCTGAAACCCACAAACTGTGAGCCAGAACAGACCCTCCTCATAAAGATTTGATTATCGTAAGGCGTGAAAGGGACAGCAATATGGTGCCCAGCACAGCAGACAATCGGAATATGGACACGAAAGCATCTCTGGCTCCCTCCCTCCATTTCGTAGGCCCACTTTGCTGTCAGACTAACAGTCTACTCTATACACACCCACTTAGCTTTATCGGAGTGTCTCCTTTTACAACACTATTACCCTGTGAGGAAGATTAGTAGCCTCACAGAGACACTCAATTCCTAGCCAGAGTCTGATTCTCCTCTAATTGGCCTGAAAGTCACAGCGGAGGAAGAGTGCCCAGGAATTTGTTTACACTGTAAAGAGCTCTCTTTGCCAAGAGCTGAAAGGCCAATAGTTAGGCAGGGAGAGGCTAGGCAGGACTTCTGGGAAGAAGGACAAAGTTGCCAGCCCGACAGGGAGAGGAAACAGGAGGTGTAAGATGGAAGAGGGGTGACACCATTTGGCAGAACACAGACTTTAAAATATGGGTTATTTAAGTTATAAGAGCAAGTTGAAACAGCCTTAGCTAAAGGCCAAACTTTCATAACTCTCCACAGCATTATTTGGGAGCTGTCTGGCAGGACGGAAGGACAGAAGAGATGGACAGGAAAGGCTGTACAACCTAGTCCACTTGAGGACTCACTAGTGCGAGGTCTGCCTGGGCCCACTCACCATTCTGCCCTCACCCATCCTGCTCTGGTTCTCCCTGTTCAGAAGGAAGGAAAGCTTTCTGCCCTTAGCAGGAGAACACTCAGTATCAGGAGCTAAGCAAGATGGGGCAAGTTCTGCTTCACAGAAGCTGGAACCAGAAATTCATGCAACCTCGAGGATTTAAAATGACAACTGAGGGTCAGAAATGAGCAGACAAAAGAAAAACAAGTATTGATTATTCCTCTGGTCACACAATCCTATTAAATATAATTACGCTCCTTTCTAAAGAAAAACTAAATCTTCCTTTACATTCAGTAAGATTGGAATTTAGCCTTCGTTTAATGGGTGAGAGTGTTATGCCCAGTTTGGTTATAACAAGAGAAAGCAAGGGGAAATTTAGCAAAAGCCAGAAGAAAGATGAATTCCCCATGTTTATTTTATAACCAATGCTTCACACTCTTTAGCTTTGCGTCGTGAATAACGACTCTCTTGAGGACATCTGTTGAAAAGGCCAAACACCTCACTTTCTCACTCTCACACTGGGCTCTTTATCCTTATAAACTATCTTCTAAGACGCCTCCAGTCTAGGATGAGCCTCAACCAATACATTATAGAAAGTAAAAATCATCAGTTTGCTATTTGAAAAAGAAAAAAAAAAAAAGACACAAGTTCCAGTCACCACCAGCACCATAACAAACACTAACATAGCGCAGCCACCGCTATCCAGGTAATTGGGATTTGTGTACAAAGAGGTATATAAGTGTGTATATATTCCAAATGTGTATGCATTTATGTTCTAAAGTAATAAAAAATATTTGAAAGGAAAAATATCTAAAATATCAACATGAATTTCAATAGTAGGCAAATAGTTATTTTCTTAACTATTTTTTTCTTTCCAATGTTTACCATGCAACATTATCACCTTTATATGATGAGAGAAAATAAATGGCTCTATTTTTATCACATATATAGTTATGATTGAACAAGATAAAAGCACTAAGTACACCCCACATTCTGTGCCACCTCAAATTCCCCTGCAGTGGAAAGCAGTGACTCTGCCACACTTGTTCACGATGTGTGGTGATATCCTGTTATACAAATAAAGCTTGCCTGAAGATGTGAGGGCGGGGCTAACAACTAGAGATCTATAACCATAGAGATCTGGAGGTCTGTACAGACAGGCAGGAAGTGATATGCCAGGGTGGAGAGAGAACTGATCAAGGCGAGAGGAAGTGGAGTAGGTAAGATGGCTGTGGTTTGCTCCTTCATCTCTCTGATCTCTCAGCACTTTCCCCAATATCTGACTCCGGGCTTTTATTATAAGACCTGTTAAAACTCGTGCCGCAATGACGGTAGCTATTTCCGACGTCAAAGTGACACATGACACATGGAGGCCATCATGTGAAATGTGCTTACTAAGAATTAAAATCAGGTCAGTAGAACCTTTTTGTACATTATTACCATCCTTCATACCCTTCAAGTGTTTAAACGGTACTGCTACGTCTTTCTCCTTGGCGTTTTTGGGGGGTTGGAGGAGTACTGCAATGTAGAGTGTGTGTGTGTGCAGACCTCCAGTTCTTTCTTCTGTTTTTTTCAGGGTATGTGTGAGAATGTCCACGCCTGTGTGTGTACCTGTCTGGCCAGATTTCTCTGACGTTCCATTTGCGCTCTCTCTCTCTCTCTCTCTCTCTCTCTCTCTCTCTCTCTGTGTGTGTGTGTGTGTGTGTGTGTGTATGTGTGTGTTTGTTTCTTAGAATACCTGTTCTCTATTTCCTTACTCACGCTTTCCCCATGCAGCTAAAGTACACAGCACAAATAGGTGTGCACACTCACCTATGTGTGCAGACACATGTGCACATCTGCATGCTATCTTCAATACATACCTCTACATATCTGCTGTAGCAAGGATCCTCAAGGGAACAACTCTCAGGCTGTTGGGATTGTTTGTCATGTTCTGCCACACACGGGGCAAAGGCCCACTTTCTCTATACACTTCACGTTTCCGCCGGAAAGGTCAGGCAGTGTTTAAAGCAAACTCCTGATTACACGCGCTAATGAGGGCAAACATTGGCGCAGAA
The DNA here is from genome assembly GCF_014885135.2 of Alexandromys fortis. Lineage (NCBI taxonomy): Eukaryota > Metazoa > Chordata > Mammalia > Rodentia > Cricetidae > Alexandromys > Alexandromys fortis. Next base: position 524,015 of record NW_026068033.1, read on the forward strand.
CTGTGTTTGGCGCAAGATTTCCCTAATTGCATTCTGCTTAGGCTACCATCAAAATTAGCTAGTCCCCACCCCCCAGCCCACCATACACAAACAGCAAAGTGGGGAGGATACATTACCTGAAAGGCATTCTGGGAAACAGAGAGCTGGCAGACACGTAAAGGGGGCATCAAAGAATACAGAACTCCCCATAGTCCAAAGCCTGCACACACTTCTGTCGTGGACGTCATTTACACATCAATGTGGTCCCATTAGAAGGCCTGCATGCTGACTTGTTCAACTGATGGTAAAAAGCAGAGAGAAATCCAGAATTCCTCTGTATCTATGCTCCCCTGGATACACAATAAGTCACATGACTGCAGTCTGAGAAGCGTCAAATTTCAGGAAATTCCTTATGTGGTTTCTGGGACAGTTACACATGAATTTCATTTGCCCGCTCCTAAACACGATGAAATTTAAACGCCATCATGAGGTACCAAGAACTAGAACCTTCATTGGCGTTTATAGTTGGTCCTTGGGGAGCACGCACACAAGTTTGAGTGGGGTATGTGTGTGTGCGCGTGCGTGTGCGTGCATGCACACATGTCTGTCTGCAGAGGCCCAAAGTTGATGTTGGAAACCATCCTCAATCACTCTTTAAGGTAAAGTCTCTCAGTCAGACCTATAGCTTGCCAATATCCTCTCTTGATAGCCACCTTGCTGTTTCGATCACCTGTCTCGACCTTCCAGAATTACAGGTGGCCAGCCTGACATTTACAAGAGTTTCTAGGGGATATGAACTCCAAACTTTGATGCTCAAGTCTGTGTGGCAGACGCTTAGCAGCTGAGCCATCTCCTGAGTACCTGGCCCAGGCTGTATTAAGAGCAGGGAGCTCTACCAACTCTCACCATGTGGTGTCCTGTGGTAACTGAGACCTCTGCCAGCAGGAAAGACATTGCCAAAAGCATGCCCTTGATGCTGGGCCTCCAGAACTACAAGTCAAAGCAAACCTCTTGCCCTAAAATCGTAGTCCTTGCTTTGATTTATTAGCAACAGAAACACAAGACTACAAAGAAAGGGGGGGAAGTCTTGGGTGGGTTTGAAAGATGTGGCTCAAACTCCCTCTTGCTAAATCACCTCTCAGTCATGCCGCATGAGCCTTTCACAGCACATAAAAGGTGAACATACCTGCCTTTTACTTTCTCCTCGGCCACCCAATATTTTGGTTCTGTTCCACTTTCTCAAGGTCCTCCTTAAAATGCTAGCCATGTTGCTGGTTGTACCCTTGTGGTCTAGACAGCCTGCTGAATGTCTGCTGGGACCAGGCCGTCAAGCTCATCTTAGCCTGCAGATGGATTCAGTCATCTGTAGTGACCACAGCATCCTCTGACCCAAACTGCAAAGTCAACCTGCTTTGCATGTGTACGCGAGTCTCTTCCATTCTTTCTTCCTCCCAAACTCTGTAGATCTGTCTCTGTCAGAAGCCTTGAACAAGTTTCTGCGTTCCCTTCCCAGGTATAACCCTTAGTTAAGGGTGTCTGCACTGTACTGAAGACCTCACAGGCTCCCCATCCAGATGTGGAACTCTAGTTCAGAAGCAGTCACTGGCCACACTTTAGGCCAAGTTGATATAGGAACAAGAAAAACTAAGTAAACACATTAGGGATGGTGATGAGAGATTAACTGAAGGAAGATGGTTAAGAGTTAGAGCTCAGAAACCTGACTGCCTCATCATCTAGCATAGTCCTTGACTTGCACTTAAGTATCTGTGATGTCTAGGAAGCACCCTGTGTCTTTATAAAATGTTAATGAGGTAGTTTGAGTGTAACTGCTCCCGCCATAAGCTCACAAGGAATGGCATTATTGGGACGTATGGCTTGTTGAAGAAGTGTGTCACTGTGGAGGTGGGCTGTGAGGGCTCATGTATGCTCAAGCCATTTCCAGTATGACAGGCCACTTCCTGTTGCCTGCAGGATCAAGATGTAGCTCCTTCTCCACTCTTAGCTCCCTCTCCAGCACCTTGTCTGCCTGCATGCCACCCTGACCCTCTCTGATGTAAGCCACCTAGTCAAATGTCACCCTTTATAAGAATTCCCATATCACATTTCATAGCAGCAACAGAACTCAGTTAACAACACTACCCAGGCGCCCAGGGCTAGTGAAGTCTCGGAACTTGGAGGAGAATCCACAACCAGCTCCATACCAAAGTTGAATAACCCCAGACCACAATGCAGACATCCATCCTTATACCTGCAGGTAAGTGTAGTCCTAATTGCTCACCAAGGAAACGTCTCTTTGCAACAGACTGAGGCCATTACAGAAAAATCACAACTGATCAAAATGCAGAGTTATGGAGCCCAGTTCCAATTGATACTTCTACAATACGACGCCTGCACTAAGGTTGAGGAAGCTTTGCAGGAGAGGGGACGGAAAGAGTGTAAGAGCCAGAGGACCAGGGAGCTTGCTGGGAGATTGCATCTCCTAGGAATGCCAGAGGCTACACCCATAACATCTCACCAACACCACTGCTTAAACAGGAACTGAACAAGACAATAACAATAGACATGCTCATGCGGACAGGGACACCCACAAGGACTCGGGCCTACAAAAAGAAGTACTGGCAACTGAGGAATGCTGAGAGCAGGAGAATTGGTCTTCCCCAGGGAAGAGCATGTGGTAGGAATTCCTACTGCCAGTAGACTTTAAGTTACCCACCCACTTGGGTGTGGCCTCTTATACTATTTATGCCCATCTCCAGCCTCTTTTCTGGCTGTGGGATTCGGTTGCTGTTCCCTGTTTAAGCAGAGGATTGTGATCTATGAGACTACCCCTATATAAATAACCCTCTGTTATACTCAATTCTGAGCTAGTGTGGGATTTCTTGAAGAAGCACCCTTCTTCAAGAGCACACCAATTAGTTAGCCAACACCAAATGGTTAGTCCTGAAAACGCTCACAGGAGTACATCATCCAGACTGAGCAGGTCGTACTTTAAAATATATATGTATCTACATATACACATGTAATAACAATGAAAAAAATAGGTCATGAATTTGAAGAGAGTAAAGATGAGTATAAGGGAAAAGAGGGAAGGGAGATGATGCAATCATTATAATCTCAAAAAAAAAGGGAAAAAAAGAGGACTCAAAGAATAAGAAGAGGAATCAATGCCTTCTGGTCTTGGGTTAGTTTGAATTGGTTTCAAGCAGGAATCCTATCTATGGAAAAACCATCTGGTGGAGGTGTGGGGGGGGGGTGCAACAGAGATGGCTCAGCAGGAAACAGCATCCTCTCTTCCTCTCACAAAGGAGCTGATTCAGTTCTCAGCATCCCCTCAGGTAACTCACCACTGCCTCTAACTCCAGTTCCAAGGGATCCCATGTCCCCTTCCAGCCTCCTCAGGCATCATACTCACACACAAGCACAAACAAAATACAGAGAAAAAAAAAAAACTGAGCCATTTACTCTGCCACTACAGAGTAACCTACCCATTAGTGACATTTTTTTAGAATGTTTTACCATGGTCCAGTTTGCCAAAACTTGGCCCCTGTGCATTCTATGGAGATGGTCTGCCTGTGTGTACGTATGTTTTCTGAGATGGGAGCTCTCTATGCAGCCCAAGCTGACCGGAAACCCACAGCAATCTTTACCTCAGCTGCCCAAGCATTGGGATTATAGACAGAGCCAGGCTCAGGGCTTTCTCCTTTCTCTGTTCCTACAGTTACTGTGGTTCCTTGACTCTACAAGGCCGGGCCTCCCCTCACTCATGATGTCAGAACTCAAGAGGACACCGAGAAAAACTTTCTGTCCTTAAAGCACAATGTTGTGCCCTCAGCCAAATAAATAAATAAATAAATAAAAACCTCATAGAAGGTTGGGTAAATTGATGAATTATATGCAATTTGCGAGACTAAGTTGGTAATGGTGATAAAAGTACTAAGAATGATAATAATGACGATGGTGACAGTGGAGATGAGAACACATCAATGCTCGTGATCGTTCAAAACCTTACTCCAAAAAGGAAACACGAACCTGGAAGTCAGTTCCACATAAAAAGACGCACAACAGTAGTGAGTAAAGAAATTAAATCACACCTGCTGTACTGGTCATAAAAAGGGGGCAGAGAAGCGATCGTGAAGAGGCAGGAAAATGGGACCCGCTGCAGGGAGAAATACCAAAGGATGCCTCTGCTCTGGAAAACCCTCAAAGGGTCCTCAAAGGGCTGAAGCTAGAGCTTTCGCAGGACCCACCTACTCCACGCCGGGGCGCACAGTAAAGAAACAGAAGCACTCACATCCAGTTTTCATAGCACTAGCAACTGGAACAGCCGGAAAGAGAAATGAGCCACAAACCCATCAACTGATGAACAGATAAACAAAGCATGGAAAAGTCAGACAAGTGAGTATTATTTGCCATGAGGAGAAATGAAATATTGATATTGATGCAGGCTACAGTTCAGATGATACATCATGGGGAATGAAATAAACTCCCAAAAAACATTACACATTTCTCCTAAATGTCCAGAAGAGCTTCTCTGAGAGACAAATGGGTGGGGCAGTCTGGTGGACGGGGAACAGGCAACAAGAAAAGAAAAACAACTGCTAACAGTTTCTACTTTCCAAAACAATTTTGAGGATTATGGCAAAATCCTAAGAACTACTGAGCTGTTACGTATATGATTTGCAGTTCAATAAAGCATTTGATAAAATCAATTAGAAGACGACGAATCTATTACCAGCCACAATAAAAATAAATTAACAACATATTATTTCTAGTTCATTAAACTGTGGGTAAAATCCTAAACTTAATACACAAAACTTTCACAAAATAGTCTTTACAGCTAATCTGAAACAAAAATACCAGATTGGTCAGAGACAAGGAGTTCTGAGTTCAGAGTGAAGCTTGAGTCCCGCCCCATCACTCACAAAATGAATATCACTGGGAGGGGCTAAGTTTCTGCAAGCCTCAGTTTCCCTACCTGAGAAAAAGAGGAAAATAATAATGACCCTCAAATGGTTGTTGTAAAAAATAAATAACTCCCTTAAAGCTGCCAAGTAGAACCTGGCACAGAAGAGCGTTCAAACGCAACTCCACCCGAGTGTCTATGTAATATACCAACACTGGGGAAGACACAAATAACACAGCTCCCTCTGCCAGTACCAACCTGGGGTTTAGTGCCCTTACAGAAGATACAAGGGACAATCTCTCTCAACCATGAGAAAATACAGAGAAGATGGAGTCTTCAAACCAGAAGAGAGCACGGTCAGCAGGCACCCAGATCTCAGTCCTCATGTTCTTCAGAATAAAATAAAAAACAAAGCAACTACCATCTACACAACCAGTCTGCGGAGTCTCATTATACCACCTTGAAGTGAACCAGCTAAACTGGGAAGAAACGTGGCAGGTGGACACACTTTAGCTGGGTCACAAGGAACTGCTTCAATTAAGATCCTGAAGGAAAGGAGGAAAGGAGTGAGCGGAAAGAGAAATGCCTCGCCCATGAGATGCTGTCACACACACCAGACCTGGGAAGCTAGAAGCCTCAGCACTCACAGTGTCCTGTGTGCATAAGGACCACTAGGTAACAAGGAAGCCACTGGCCATGATCACAGGGGACAAAAAACCCAGCTTCTGAGAAGAACACAGCAGACACGACAAGGGAAGAAACAGTACAGACATGAACTGTATACTCCAACCAGGTCCCAAAAGAAAATGAAACACACAAACTCTCCAGATTAAGCACTTTGGGGCCAACAACACATGAGAGGGCAAAGAAGAAATTGTAACCCAAGCCAGCTACTTCATGACAGCTGGTTAGTTCTCCCCCAAAATTGGAGACCTCCAATGGTGCTTTTCTCTGACAAATGAAGAAACTAGAGCACAGCAAGAGGGAAAGATGACCACCTATGTCTTTTCTTTTTACAATTTATAAAATAAACTCAAAACATAAAACTAAGTTTCTTACTCATTTGGTGATATTTTAAATGCACATCTAAAGGACAAGATCTCTGCTATTTAAAAAAGAATAAAGAACAATACAATAATAATAATAGTGTAGAATCCCAGCAATCAGGTGACAGGTGGGAAGTTCAAAATACAAAAATATCATGAATATATATTTTTCCATTGTATTTGCTCGGTATTATGAACATCTTTCAAAAGTGTAAGGCATGGCCACCATTGTCATAATTTAAAACAACACAAAGTCGCGATCATTCCCTCTTCCAATGAAAACCGTGATCTCTAAGGGTCATGAGCCATGAAGCAGGACCAAGACAGTGCAAAATGCTATCTGGTAAACGCCCACTGGGCTCAAGCCTGAGCTACATGCCACTCACCAGGACCTCGTCGGAAGGATTCTGTCCCGATACATCTGCACACAACCACAGTTCTCTCATCCCATCCTGCAAATATGCGCAATCTGACACTGAACTTGTCCACCAGCACTGCACCCTAGTCCATGCAAGGTGACATTTACAAGGTCCGTGCCAGGGAGCTTCAAGACCGAGGGGAAGTCCTGTATCTAAACAGGGTCTGAAAGTATCTTGAAAAAGCATAGCTGTACACCATGTAGGTGGCCGTGCAAATGAGGAAGCATGAGGAATAGGGAGGAGAGCATTCGGGGTACCTAGTGTTGAAGTTGGCGTTGTTAATTAAGACCAGCTTTATGTGCTGTTACCTTGTACTTTCCAGAAAGAAAACCTGGAAAGGAAAACCAAACGACTCTCCAAGGTTATGTCACCAGTCATCTGAACAGTCTAGGACAAGGGACAGGTTTCCCAAGCTGACAGCTGTGCCCGTCTGCTAGGACCTGCTGTTTCAAAATTACCGTGCTCAGTCCAACACCCAGGGAGCAGAGCCAGGATCTAAGCAGAACAAGTGAAGATATGTGCTGGCTGAATGCATCCTTGTAACTCACTCGGGGCCACTCATCCTGTGGTGTCCACATGTGTTCAGAGGCTCCACCTGTGTCAGCACAGTACTGGAAACACAGGAAGTCCAAGCTGAATGAATGAACATAAAAGAATATTCTAGGAAATACATAACACCCAAATGGGCTTGAGGATATAAAAGGAACAGAGTAAATACATCATTAAATGTTTTGTTTATGTTTTTTAAGTTAGACACTAGGGAAGAAGGCACCTCAAGTATATCTTTTCCCAATTTTTTTGAATAATTCTCTGTACTCTATCATCCTTCAGAACTGAGCAACTTGAGATTGTTTTCAATGCCAAAATTAGAGCCACAGCATTCTACAGTAAGTCCCACAAACAGACTGTGAATGAACCTAAGAGGATAGCACACAGGCAAGAGGTCACAGTACTATGGGAATGGACAATCTTCCTCTGTGGTGTGTGGGAACCATGTCCTCTTTCTCATTATAACTAACTTTGAATGCAAATTGAAAAAAACTGTTCAGAGCAAAAATTAGTCACATCAGAACCAGATATGCAGACGGATGGACAGGGACATGAATGGATGGACGGACGGATGGACATACAGGGACACACACACACACATCACCTGCTCTGTAAACAAGACAGATCTGCTGACAAGGTACAAGAAACAGGATAGAGAAGCCAGAAGAGAGGACAAAGGGAGTCTATCTTGAAGGCTACTTGTGTAGTTTGTATGTTTCATGCCTCAAGCCTTCCATATTTGAAGCAGGGAGATCATGGTGGAGACACCTTTAATCCCAGCACTTGAGAGGCAGAGACGGATGGATCTCTGTGAATTTGAGGCCAGCCTGGTCTACAGAATGAGTTCCAGGACAGCCATGACTACACGGAGAATCCTGTTTTAAAAAACAAACAAATAAAAAACAGGATTTAGATAATTATATCTGCACCTTTGAGTTCATGTGAGAATATGGCTGGGACTACAGGTCAGCAGTAAAGCACTTGCCCGGCACATGGAAGGACCTGGATTCTGTCACGGAAGAAGAGGAAGAAAGCAAGCTGCTGGATCAGCGCCACCCACTGCTATGATGACACTCATGTCACACAGCTTGAAGGTAAATGTTGCTAGTGACAATCAGCTCCTGTTCTGATAAGCACGACACAGGAAATTTCTCTGCATGCATCAGGTCTCTCCACTCACATGTGAAATTCTCATGCTCAATATATGATGTGGGATTCCCCTCTGTATGCTGTTAATATGTTTTATTGTCATTGGTATAAATAAAGAAGCTGTCTTAGGTCAATGGCTTAACAGAGCAAGGCCAAGCAGAAAATATGAACAGAGATGTAGAGAGAGAATAGGACTGAGGGAGACACCATGTAGCAGCCGGAGGAGACAGATGCAGCTGACTCGTAAACCACGAGACACGTGGTAAAAATATAAACTAATAGAAATGAGTTAATTTAAGAGGTAAGAGTTAGTTAATAAGAATCCTAAACTAACAGGCCAAGCAGTGCTGCGATTAAGATAGTTTCTGTGTTATTATTAGGGTATGGGCAGCTGGGAAACAAATGAGCAGTCTCCATCAACAGATTGGTGCCCAACATGGGACACCTACATCCACATGAAACCTGAGAGAGCTTTCTGGACACAAAAGAACAAATTTAGCACAGCTTCTTGGTAGTCACGTTCCCCCCCCCCCCCATGGGCTCTGTTTGCTGGTGGCACGCAGGGACGCTGCAGCTCCTTTAAGAGAGGTCTTCCAAACTCAGCATTTGCAGCCAGTGAAGGCTGTGTGACTTCTTTAAGGGAGGGCTTCCTGGTCCGTGCTAGTTGTACAAACAGCTCTGGCTCTTTCAGGAGGCTGAGCACTTATATGGGGTCGGTAAGCAGTGTGTTACAAACTGCTTGATACTGACGTAGACCTGCAGCAACCCTGGAGCTGGAGCAAAGTTCATGGCTGTCAGAGGCAGCAAGCAAGCCTCCACCATGTAAGACTGGCGGAGCCAACAGGCAGGACTGTGGAGTTGGTCCCAGCCATGACCACTTAGCACTGGACGGGGCGGGGGGGGGGTCAGAAAATAATTACAGATACGCAAAAAAGACAGATTGAGACAGAAATAAACCTCCGAATAGGTCACAATGTATTTTTAAAATGTACATAGGCTTGAGAGAGAAAAATATATAACATATAACACACACAGTCTTTAAAGAAACAGAGTACAGACAGTCACGATAAAAGCTACATAAAGATGGAATATGCACAGAGAGTCTGGATTATTGTGTTTTCTTTGAAATTTTTGACTATGAATAAGCTAAGTACATTGAGACATTTCATTGTACAGTCTGCTAAGCTAAATAACATATATATTTTAAAGGTATCTTGGCTTCAAAATGTAAGTCTATGGTTATGTTGCTTTGGAAAAGAGGTTCTGGTTTTGTTTCCACATAGGATGAGAACATGTGGATTCCTTCCAGACTGTGGTTTGATGGACCAAGACCCTCTGAAAGGTCTCTATAAACCCTAAAATTACTTTGCCCAACAAAAATCAGGAAGCAGCTTAAAGAGAACTATGCCCTAATTCCCAAATATTGTTTATAAATGTTTGTTTACATTTAAAGGGAGATATGATATAGAGATGAATACTTTGTACTTGTATGGATCTTAGTCTATTGATACAAATTTAAGGTCAATTTTGTTATATGTATATTTCTGCTCTTGATTAAGGTATTGTGTTTGTGCAACTCATTAAAAAATGTAATGGATAATTAAGAAATACAGGTTAATAGAGAGTTATCTATAATAGTTAAGCTTGTAGTCATGTTGGTTAGGTTTTCTAGGTATACAGAGATGTATTTCAGATGGATCGTCTTGAAACTTTTCAAAGACTAATGGAATATGGCATTTAAAGTGTTTTAAGAACTTAGGACTTTTCACAACAATGAGACACATCTGCTCCTAGCAACACTAATCTAGTTCAAGAGGATGATGGGCATTGAAGAGACTCCTTATGGAGTTGGTTAGCCGCTTGGGAAAGAAAGTGCTCTTGCCTGGACTATTTGATGAACTGGACATGCAGGACCCACAGAAAAATGACTGCTGAACTTGCCTAAAGTTGAGACAGTCCTTCAGGGTTCCTCTTTCATGGAAGAGTCTGCCAGACATTCTGCAGATACAGAAGAAAGTCACTGACAAACTGCCAATACAGGTGGAACTGTCTTTGAAATTTCCTGCTTCATGAAAAAGTCTGCCAGATACTATGGGACTCTAGGCTGAAGATGGGTGTCCACAATGTTACAGAGAAATTTTGGGTGACTGTCCAGGCAGCAAGATGTCTCTGTCAATTCCAGAGTTTTAAAAGTTGCTTACAATGCACTTCCAGTTTACTTGGGTAATATATTCTTCTGGGGTCTCTCCTTTCTTCCTATGAAAATTGGGTAAAATTTCAAGGGTCAACAGCAAGTCAAAGTTGGAAGAGTCTTCATAGCAAAAGACCCAACTCCTTCTTCTACATGGGTAGAAATCTAGCCACAGGGAAAATGAGCCCCTGGCCTGGGCACTCACTCCACAGTGGCACCAGCCACGCACTGCGAGGAGCCAATGAAAGAGGCAAATCTGTCTACCAGACACCTTTGCAGATCACACCCTGGCACTGTGGTCCACATCCAATCATCCATCTACAAGCCTGTCACGGAAGGGCCAGGGTCAGCCCTGCCCGTGTGCTCATGCATCCAGAAGCAGCAATCTAGGTTACGAGATCCGTCATCTGCATTCCTCTTCTCTGACCTGCTTTCTTCCATCAGGAAGAAATGATGGCTATTTAGATTTTTTACAGTTTGCTAGACACACACAATGCATGGAATACTATTTTCACTTGCGTTAGGTTTGGGGACCTGGTGGGGGTCAGCGAGTCACTAAGGGGAGTAATTACACTACCGCCGTCTCCGCATTTCTGCCAACACACCCAGAGGATGCCAGAAGTGGACCCTAGACTATGCAGATCATAAGATCCACACAATCCCACATCAATGGCCAGGTCCCCCCACTGGCATTACAGACCACGGCTGGCATAGCCACACCAAAGAGTCCTCCTAACAGCACTGCAGACCACTGCTGGTATAGCTGCCCACACACACACCAGAACCGCAGACCACGGCTGGCATAGCTGTGCCCCCCACCAGCGCTGCAAACCACAGCTGGCATAGTTGTGCCCCCCAATGGCATTACAGACCACGGCTGGCATAGCTGCCCCCCCACACCAGCACCGCAGACCACAGCTGGCATAACTGTGCCCCCCCACACCAGCACCGCAGACCACAGCTGGCATAGCTGTGCCCCCATTGGCATTACAGACCACGGCTGGCATAGCTATGCCCCCCAGCAGCACTGCAGACCATGGCTGGCATCGCTACACTTTTTACAGAGAAGATTGCTGGGACCTCTGTTAGCTGTTCTGTCAAGCTGGCACTGTTTGTTTGAATGTTGAGCATCATAAAAAGCCACTTAGGCAGTTTTAATAGAAACAGAACCAGAATTTGGAATGCCCTAAATCTTTCTTGTCTTTACCACCAACTGTAATAATATACAATAACCATATGTCCTACATTTCCAGCAGAGTTTCAATTTCACGTATTTTGTTACATAAAATTAATAAATAGGCTGGTACAGATTGTTTAAGAATTCTTCTTTTTACATTTTCCAAATGTTACACATTCAGACATACGTTTTCCTCATAATCAGAAGAAAAAAACCCTCATAAAATATATATAATATTTAAATATATCTTTTTATTATGTACACTCAAAATTATACAGATGAATGTTCGTAGCAGCTTTATTCCTAATTTTCAAAGCTCGGAAGCAACGGTGATGTCCTGTAGGAGCTGCGTATGGTGATGCAAGTCTGCCACACAAATAACTCCGACAAGACAAATGAGCTATGGCCATCCCATGACACAACGTTATTCAGACCCAAAGAGAAATGACCAAGCCACAGGGAACATGGAGGAAAGCCCAAAGCACACTACTACAGGGAGGCTCAGGGCTGTATGTCATCACCTCAGTGATAAGCTAGAGCAGGCCAGGTGACAGAGGGTGGCAGTGGCAAACGGTGAAGAACACCTAGGTGGAGCTCGGGGGCTTCAGGGCGTGGAAACTGGTTCCGCAGATCACAGGTGTCCCCTGGCTTACAGTGGAGAGGATCACGACGCCTATACCAGTCTAGAGCAGGGCAGCCCATGGAACCTCCTCAGGACAGTACCAAGAATTTCCCACAAGGCTCTGCTGCTGCTCAGCATCACCTGCGGCTGGAGCATGGCATGGCCAGGGGGGGGGGGGGGGGGGGGTCCAACTGTAAATCAATTCCACACCTTCCGAAAGACAAAGGAACAAAAACAAAACAAAACAAAACAAAACAAACAAACAAAAAGCCTAAGTCAAACTACCATAAATTGGGGGTTGTTTGTATAACAGTAGATTTGTCCAAACCCCAATAAGGCCCAACACCACAAGTGGAGCCCAGTGTGAACTGCAGCCTCTGGGTGGAAACACTGGGTGAACAATGGCATCCCTCTGATACAGGAAGAGGGGGCATTGAGGCTGGGGCCACAGTCAGAGGGATAGGATGGACCAAAACCTCCTCTGAGTGAAAATCTTTTCACACATCAGAAGGCACTGGCTCACAGGGCTCGTGTAGCCTTCTCCTTCCTCACGCATGAGCCTTTGGTGTCTTCTGATTTTAGCTGCCTATCACCTGCCACAGCCATTATTCAAGATGAGTAACAGGGCACCTGTGTAGAGATGACTCACCATCTAACCAAGCCACTTTCAGTGAGGTTACAGAGAGCCCCACAAACAATCACTGTCTGCCTCCAGGAGGCCAGTGTCTACCGGGGTCAACAGGTGCAGCAATGATACAAGCATGGTGGCCTTCACCCAATAGCAGGGGAAAGGGAACCAAAGGCGTCCTTGTGGGCGGGGACACACACACACACACACACACACACACACACACAAACACACACGACATGACCCTAAACACAGTAAATCACCAGATATGCCAAAGAGGCACAGAGGAGGCCAGCCTGTTCCCTATGACGGGAGAACTTAATACTGGAACCAACTGGGAAAACATAAATGAGCATTAGCAGAGGCCAGGAGGGTGGCGGGAGGTGCCAGACAAGAGAACAGTACGGACTCCAACAACTATTCTGAGGAGGGGACAGAGCAGCTCCCTTGGCTGTGAGATAAAAATGGTTGTCGTACTGACTGGGGAGGTTACTAAAGAAGGGCACAAGATTCATTAACAACTGTCTATGCAACTCTGCCACAATTGGGAATCAACATGCAAGATACATGAAGCAGCATGCCACGCCACACACCAACCTCAGACCTGTGAGAAAAGCAGGCATGCTAGCAAGTGAGTGGGACAGGCTCCCACTGGATTAGAAATTCAACAGGAACATGGCTTTCCCCCCCCCCTTAATGGCTGCGAATTTGATTGGGATATAGGCTAATAGAGGTCCCCAGAGTGCTAAACTAAATTAGAGGAAGTCCTATAATTACAGTTAGCAGTTAATTATAATATGAAAGGAATTGTAATCAAAGTAACAGATGCACTATCATTCCCCATCTTCCCCTCAAAACCCATCTAACAATCTCAGAAGAGCAGCGGAGGAGCTTGTGCTGGGGTCCAGCCTCCCTCCCGCATATAAGCAGGGCCTGTGACCCGAGTCCTTGCTGCCTGTCCCCCCATTTGCAGTGCCTCCTGCCTGGAATGTTCTTTCTGCAGAGTCCAGCGTGAAATGCTGGGAAGGAAGCCTGCTCCCATCTCTGTGGAGACCTCAAAATCACACTTTCTCAGGGAGGCGGTCCTGGCTCGGTCTGACCAGAAATCCTCAAGGTGGTCGGTAACCACCATCTCTGCAGCATCGCCGTGGCCATGCTGGTAGTCAGCAGGAGAGAGAGTGAGGCGGCTTGACTGAGAAATTTCCCCCGGAGGCTCACATTTTGGGAGACTTGGTCTCGACTTGGTGGCACTGTTTGGGAAGGTTGCGGAACCAATGGGATACAGAGCCTTGCTGGAGGAAGTGCTTGGCTGAGAACGGGTTCCAGCCTCGCTCCTCTCCCAGTCCTCTCTCCTTCCCGCTCCCGCGTGCCCGGAACGAAATCTCTCAGCTCCCTGCTCAGGCCGTCATGATGGGCTAGTCCTGGGAACCATAAACCGATGTAAATGCTTTCTTCATGAAGTTGCTTCCGGTCGCGGTACTTGATCTCCGCAGCAGAAGAGTAGCGGCTATCATCGGCGACTCGTCAGTCTGATTCCCAGAAAACACTGCCCAGCTCTGAGCTGGACCTCAACAAATGCGATCAACTTAGAAATCTTCCAAAGCGTTATGCCCCTGACGCAACAGCCTAAGGTTCTCTAGCAAAACCTGTATTGAGGATACCACAGTAGCAATGAGGGTTTGTCTTCAAAACAGCTAGACATTTGTAATGCAGTACAGTCCGGGAAGGGAGATCAACTTTTGAGATGTCTTTCATGTCTCAGATACCATGTTCAGCTGTGAAGAAAGAGAACCGCTATGGGAGGAATGGCACGTGAGTTTATAAATCTCGCAACAGGCCACGGCAAAAAAGCTGGCTGGGCCAAAGTCACAAAAACAGTAAGTGCCAATTTCCCACCCAGGTCTTTTCATATCACAAAGCAATGCTGGGCTGGTGACGTGGCTCAGTAGCCAAGAGTTCTGTCGCCAAGCCTGGCTGCCTGAGTTCAATTCCCAGCGCCCACCAGCTAGGAGGGGGGGGGGGGGAAAGTGAGTCCTGCAAGTCTTCCTCTGACCTCCACACACGTGTGCCCCGCACCCACAAACGTAAGAACGGTTTTAAGGCACTGGTAAATTTCCATGCTTCTGACTGCTTTCCCCTTCCCTCCCCTTCTTCTAGACTTCCTTCCTTCCTTCTGGAGAAAAAAGACAAAACAGGAAAGTATACCACCCCTTCACGTGCACCACTCGACATGAGCGCACTGCATTGTGTTAGGTTTGCTCTATGGACCTTTTCTTTTTCTTCCAAGAATGAAAATGGAGTCCGGGGAATCGATCCCATTTTCTCTGAAATAAACCACAAACTATACCATCCATTCTCCTTCCCCTGAAGTTTAGACAAAGAAAATGTTGGCAAGACATTCTGCCACTTGTACAACCGCAGTTCTGTATAAATTAAAAGCATTCTTGGCGCCAATTTGGAATTGTTCTTCCTGTACTTTGGGACATTTTGTTAATTGCCTGCAAACCTCAGCCCCTCATGGTCCCCGTGTGGTGTCTAGTTTAAAGTCGTACAGTCAGACTGACCAACACACTTAGGTTTAACTTGCCCAGTACACCCTGCCAGAAAGGAGATGACAGGACAGAGACTTGATAAAGCTTTGCTGCAGCCTACAGCCGTCGTCACTGGCGTAGCGCCAACCTGTTATGGCCTCGCTTTGCTCTGCTTGGGGAAGCCGTCCCTGTCAAAGGCAGTTCTGTGTGGAGCCAACCTCTCTCTCCAGAAAGAAGCCCTTTCATGGCGGTCTGAGAGCCAGCAATGTGAGGGTGCCCGCTGTTTTCTGCAGCATCCAGGGAGGGCAGAAGAAAGGGATACAGAAGCAAAGGATCTCAGGGGATGGGAGCAACAGGTCTCCACGCTGACTGTTCAGGGAGAACAAAGGGGTGGGGGCTGTTTGGTGCCGTGCTGTGGGATGAATGGGAGCACCAGGCTTGCTAACTGCCTAAGCAAGCCTCAGCCTGTCTCTGCGCAAATCACAAGGGCCCACAGGCCTCCCTGCGCTGGCTGCCTTGGGCATCCCCCTCCGCACCAGCAGCCTTAGGACCCAGAGGTCACAGGAAGTGCCTAATCTCTGCAAGCAAACGTCAATCTTCAGGGCAAAGACCATCATGCCTTTGTTCTTCAGAACCAGGGCTGAAACACGGCCGAGATGACCGCATGAATTCGGCCCCTTGAGTTCACAAAGGGAGCACCTGTTTTCAGGATGAGGCGGAAAATCTTAAGACAATCTTACTTTCTGTGCCATCTCTCTGAATGAATGACTAAGGGTATGATGGCCTGAGGGAACCAGGGTCTGTTTTCCCACAGAACAGTAACGGTTCTTGTGATCAAGGGAAAAGTGAAAATATGTGTTTCAAAAAAACCACCACATAACTTTAATCTGCTGTAAATGAAACTGAAGACAGCCATGGGAAATAGCTTACATCTTTTCTTTTCTTCCACATATGTTAAGCATCCAAACACACTGATTCAATGACAAACATGCTGTTTTGCCCCAAATTCTTGGTACAGGCAGGACTTGACCATCCTTATAGCGTAGCTCGCCATTCATGGGTCTGAAATGATGCTTGCTCCCTCGGTATGAGAGCAGAGTTAAGATCAATTAAAACAGCAAGTGCTTTAGCCACTTAGGGAGAATAATTTGACGCAGCGTGAGGTAACGCGACTGACCGCTAAGCCTGTGTAACTGACGATGAGGAGACCTGTGAAGCTCAACCTCCCCCTCCCCCACACTCCTCTCATGTAGTCAAAGGCATTCTAGGCAGAACCAAAGGGCAAGTTAAGGACTGTTTCCTTACAGAATTTGTTACTAGGCTATACCAGAGCAATGAATTCCTACGGCGATAGATGTTCTTTTAACATTTGAGCATTCAGGACTCTCAAAGACACAGAAAATGTGTCTGCGAGGCAAGAAAGGTTTCCTCTTGAAATTCCCGCCACTCCATTGTTAAATTCCTGGTACCATTTCAAACTGTAATGGTTTGGACTTGCAGTATATAACAACCTATTAATATTGTCTTTAAAAGAATAAAGCTCAGTTAACTAAATTGAACAACTTGCATATATTATTTCTTCAAACCCCAGGGCAAAGAAAAGAAATCACTCCTTTTGGCTGACAGAATGAATCGTTTGGGTCCACTGAGAGATAAAATATTTTCCTTCAGCTAAGAAAACCCAAGAACCTGCTCCACAAAAGTTTCTGTTTCTCACAGCAAAAGTTATAAAATGTGAAGGTCTCTTGTTTTTTTTTTTTTTTTCAATTGGAAGATTTTTGTGTCTTGGGTATATATTATAGTCCAAGTCATAAGTAAAACTCACCGATTTTGAAGAGGCGTTATCTGAAACCGCCCAAGCTGAAATTCAATATGGCATTTAGGGTCATTAAAACCCATTAAGATTTTTAACTTCGAGTTCATAAAAGCAGCGTGAGTGATCCCCAGCACAAGCAGGACTGGCTTTCCCTGTCATCAGTGCCAGGACGCCAGCTCATAAATGTCTTTCTCCGGCTTATTTATTCCCTTAACACAAACAAAGTTAACTTAACATTTGCCTTAAAATCCAAAGCTTTCAAGGAGACATTGACATTTTTATTGATTCTCAGTGGCTCATGAGAGCATGTGGACACACATGCCTACACACCGACTCTCATTCTCTATCAGACAAATAAACCCACCTGTCTGCTGCATGGCCCTATCTATCAAAAAGAAAATGTTTTGACAGATTGAAAGGAAAGGTAAGGGCACTCCTCCTTTTGGTATACAATTAGAAGGCCAGAGAGCGAGATCTTTATGGACTCCTGAACCCTGACCCTGACCTAGAAAAATACCTTTGACTGTAAAAACTCATTGAATCCTAACACCAGCAGGTGGATGACACCTTCACTCCACCTTCAGGTGAGAAACAGATTCCATGAGCTGAGCTAACCAGGAGACACAGCAGGCTGGAGAAGACAGGGGTGTGGTCCTGCCACACTTCTGTTGTCCAGTAACCTCCAACACAACAGGCGTCCTTAAGCACAAAACTGCAGTCTCTGCTTGGCAATATGTATTTTTCTTAAGTCAATGCTAGGCTCTCCAAAAGTAAATGAGTGTGTATAAAAAGACAAGGTATGGCCGGGCGGTGGTGGCGCACACCTTTAATCCCAGCATTCGGGAGGCAGAGGCAGGCGGATCTCTGTGAGTTCGAGACCAGCCTGGTCCACAAGAGCTAGTTCCAGGACAGGCTCCAAAACCACAGAGAAACCCTGTCTCAAAAACCAAAAAAAAAAAAAAAAAGACAAGGTATAGGTTAAAGAACCTCATTTGCTCCTCCCTCCTCCTCCTCCTCCGCTCTTTGAAGGCAGTTCTCATCTTGTCTTCCAGACTAGCCAAGAGCTGGCTCTGGATCCAGGATGGGCTAGAACTCATGATCTTGCGGCCTTAGTTGTGCGCCATCTCACCTGGTTGGAAGCATCTTCTATATTTAATACTGACTCTCCACAGGTGAGTCATGCATCCAATACCTGGTCAGTAACAGGACTGATCAAGTCCTCACCCCCTAGAAACAGATTCTAACACTTCAACACTCGTTTCTTCATTCTACTGGCTAGAAATGAGACTTCAATCAGGATGACTCAGAAGCCAAGCAAGACAAGGCCAAACAGGAATGGGCTAGGCCTTTCCACTAGCAAGCTAGAGTCAAACCCAAACAACGGTTCATTGTTCTGTTATTGGAACAGGGTAGCCACGCCAATCAATACCCCCATCACCTCTGCCGTGTGTGCCTGCCTAGGCCCGTCTCAGACCGCCTGGAGGAGACAGGCTTCCTTTCTCCCGGCAATAGCCAGACTCTTACTTAGAAATCTGGACCAGGAACACTAGGAGAGCAAGCCCTTATCTAGAGGAAGGGTCATGAGGAACTGACTAGACCATACAGCGCCAAGTCAGAGCCATTTGGCGAGTAGAGAGTCTGAGCATCCCTGAGGCAGAGTCAAGGGGGAGAGCAGGGCGGGGCAGGAAGCAGCAGAGTCCGCCAAGAACAGCAATGCACAGACCATGTGGGGGTCAGTACGGCGTCCCCTCCTGATTTCCTGCTCCAGGCCTTCACACTCTTCACCATCCACGATATGTCTCCATGTCTCCTCAATAACACTGCTTTTCTGGGTGCTCATTTGTGAGGGCTGCTTAGGTTTGCATTGTAACCAAATGATCTGGAGGACATGCTACTACTGCCCCTGAGTACCCCATATCAGAAAAAAAAAGTCTGTAGGTCCCTCAAAAAAAAGGCCACGCGTGGCATGACAATCTGAGAAGGTCACACTCACAGACCACTGCCAACAACCTTGCAACCTAGATGTCCAAAGGCAGCCACCTATGAATTAGAAAAGCCTTAGATAAATACCCCAGGAGTTAGCAGAGAAGGTATCATCGTGCTTTATAAATAAATAAACAAACAAATAAATAAATAAATAAATAAAAGCAAAAAAAGCCCCACGGTACATGGGAAAACAAGCTAAACTTTACTGACTTTTTTTTAAGAAGAAGATCCATTAAGTTCATAGGCCATTTCCAACACTGCTTCTACAGGACCGTAGAACAAGGTCACCCTGACTTGGGACAAGCCAAAATGACAACCATCCACCATGACTGAGCCTCATTGGCTTCAAATATACATATCATATAACCAAGGCCCAGTTAAAAACATAAAATGGATGGAGTAAAAAGAGTTTAGAAGAGAGGTCCATTCTACTTGATGCTGGGAGAGAGGAGCAGAGTTTTGCTTTGCTTTGTTTTGTTTTTAAAAAAAAATGATTTAGATAGACCTGCCTTCCCAGAGCTCCTAGTCAAGCCAAGAAGACAGGCCCTCCCACAGACAGCTCAAAGCCAGGGCAGGCAGAGGCTGAGGCTGAAGTGTGACGGGTTCTCCAAGACAGGAGTAATTATTCACCAGCAAGCCAGGCAAGCAACATTGAGCCCAACTCATGCAAGGCTGTCATTTTTAAGACAAATCCACTCTTGAAGTAACCATGAAATCTGTATCATGCTTTTTGTGTCCATCCCCCACCCCCACCCCCACCCCACCCCCGTCACCCGTACCACTTATCTGATAAGTCAAAATCCCTGCCTCTCCAGAAAAATAAATCTGTTTATCTTTGCCCAGGAGCTCCGGATGTCTGGTTGACCCTGTGACCTTGAATTATTCTTTATCTCCTGAAAATATCTTCCTTCTGAAAAGGCAACAAAAACTGAAGATAATATCCATAAGGTCTTCCAAGACCATAAATGAAATAAGCAGGCTGCTCGGTCGTGTTCCACGTCTCGGCTGCTGGTCTTCACATTCCACTCGACTGTAGCCGTGTTGGAGCGCTCAGGCCAACAGTTCGATGAGAAAGCCATCTGTGTCTGGAAAATGTTTACTGTGGCTCTAGTCGGAGCTTCTCCTGCCCACCAAAAATCACCACTCAGATTTTACACCACGTCTAATGCAGGAGGCAAAAATCCGCAAAAACTGGGTCGATTTTTTAAAAAATTATGTTTTCCCAGTTTTGATAACACATTGTACTTAAGTAAGTTGTCATCACTGGGGGGAGGGGTGCTGGGGGTGGACACAGAGGTCATCAGTGGGAGTGTTGGGGGTGGATACAGAGGTCCTCACTGGGGGTGCTGGGGTGGATACAGAGGTCCTCACTGGGGGTGCTGGGGTGGATACAGAGGTCCTCACTGGAGATGCTGGGGGTGGGTATTGCTGGGGTGGGTATTGCTCTGTCATGGAACCCTGTTCATTGAAACTTCTTCCTCCAACATACACAATGTGGATATGAAGTAGTTAAAACACAGAGAAAGGTAACACTAAGTCAGCCTTATCTTAGATTCTCACCCCCATTTCCTTGGGTCTTAATTCCAGCAAACCTCTATCTACTATGCTTGTTAGAAAAACCTAAATAACTAGTGTCTTGTGGAATTCAAAACACAAGGCAGACTCAACAGAGAGCTCCCTCCTGAACGGCACTCAGAGACCAGCAAACAAGCAAACTCCCTTTGGGCAGCACCAATCATGCAGAGTGCATCCCCCACTCCCTGCCCCACCTCAACTGTCACCTAACATAAATTGAGTGCAATAGCTTAGAAGTTATCATCTTGAAAAGAAGAAAGAAAATCTGGACAGCCCAATATTCTCACTTCTGAGCAGGCTCTCATCCAGATATTGCTAAAATATCCTAACATTCCAAAACTCTAGCAATGTGGGGTACAGGGCAGTGATGTGGAGAATCCATTGTTGGGGCCTCCAATCAATTTCAGTTGAAGGGCATATCCCGTATATGACCGGAACCACTGCGGGCAAGTCAAACTATTGCTGGCAGTTTCTGCACATAAAATGGAAAAAATAATAGGCTTAGGATCTCACTTTTTAGATTCCCGTGGGTGTTACATTAGTATGTACAAGAGGTTCAGAACAGCATGCACCATATATCAAGCCCCTTTTAAAGGACTGTCCATTCTTATAACTCTGGCAATATACTTATCTCTTCCAGTTAATAAGGCAATGAACTTTCACTGAGCACAGGAGTGCCAAACCCTGTGAGTACAAGACAAAAGGAAGTGCAGTCACTATTCTAGAAGAATCTCCATGTTACCGAGGACAGAGGATTGGATCATGCTGACATCCCAAGCCCCTAGCAGCCTAAAACCTAACCTTGTAAGTAGAGTTTGAGTCCCAGACAGGGATGGCCCAAGAGGAACTACTAAAGGCTCAGACAAAAACAAACAAACAAAAAATCAACAAAACAGACACATTAAAATATCAGCAGAACACGCCCCTCCCAGTCCATTCTTCACCAATCTTTCATTAAAAAAAAAAAAAGAAAAGAAAAGAAAAATTCCCAAAAACATCTCACACAAAGCCTGAGCCGTCAGAGGAGGTTCTCCGGTTCTGCGGGTAATTCTGTGTGCCTACCAGTGACCCTAACTAACACCAAAACCTCCAAACAGTCTTACTGTCCTCCTAATGCCGTCCCTCTTCAGGACACTGTCATGGCCACCCACCAGCACCACGGAAGGGGGGGGACCCAGGCAGGTGCTCTTAGGAGGAGGACACGCACCATCCCACCCAATTGTGTGAAACACCTCCAAGAAGCAGAGGTCCTTGTGTTTCCTGAAAAACTGCCAAGCACACAAAGGAAGCCCGGTGTATGGTTTTTCCAGCTAGCTTTATGAAATAATTACAAACCTACATGTGTGTGAGGCTAAAATTATAAATACTGTTAAAATCCCTGCAGTTCTTTGATATTGTTTATTATGATTTTCCATGGCACCCCCAAAATTCTCTCACCCTAGGCTTACAGAACATTTTATTAATTTACATATTATCAACGGAGTTCACAGATGGTGAGACCCAAACATAGAAACAAAGTCTGAAAGTCTTGGCTAAAATCCCAACCACCTGTAAGCGCTGTGCGTGTCTAAAGGGTTTACAGTGATTCAGGCTCCTTGCGGACACTGTTGCCATCGCCGGGGCTGATGTCCTGCTCGGTGGAGACTCTTGCTTAAAGCCAATGGCTAGTGCCACCAGGAACAAACTCCAATCCAAGGTCAAATTTTTCAAAAGAGGCACTTGTTCTTAAACTATTGCAAATGAATTTGTGAAAGAAATTAGTGATGACTGACCCGTCTAACTATAAAGCAAGCAGTAAAGAAAGCGTTTCAGAAGTCACCACATCTATATTGAGACAGGCTCCCTTAAGTCTTGACAGAAAACAGTAAGTCTGGGAATTAGGGCAAAGAAATTGGACTTAAAAAATACATTTGTATTCTAGCTAAACATGGTGCCACATGCTTGTCTTCTCAACACTGGGCTACACAGTGAAACTCTTGTCTTTAAAAACAAAAATAAACAACAACCAATCAACAAAATCCCCAAAGGGCTGGAGAGACGGCTGAGCAGTTAAGAGTGCTCACTGTTCTTCCAGAGGACCTCAGTGTGTCATCCCGTGTCCCACAACTGCCTCTAATCCAGTTTCAAGGGATCAGGCAGCGTCTTCTAGCCTCCGCGGGCTATGAATGTACGTACTTACGTACATATGTATGTACACAGTACACTTAAACTCAGGCAAACAAACACACAGAGAACAAACACATCTTTAAAAATTTATTTTTAAAACACAAACCAGAAAATAGCCTAAGGCTTATCTTCCTATCACTCCCAGGTCACTCAGAATATTCTAGAAGTGTACTGAGTCTAGATGTTTTAGTTTGCATTTGATTATCTGTGTTCTTTGATTTATATTTTGTCCTTATATTTGTAGCCAAAGTCTTACACTGAGGATCAGCTACAAAACAGAGAGAGAAGGAAGAAATGAGTCTGCCACACACAAATCTATGCCATTGACATACGAAGGCCACCTTGGCACAGAGAGGACAAACCTGGACGGTGACAGAAAGAAAACTCTAGGGGCCCTTGAGTGACCTTCTTTTGTAAGCAAAAGTTCAAATGAAGGACTCTACTGAGTCGGCCAGAAAGATTCAAAAATACAATGAGCCAAATATTGGTTTTGAAAGACTTCCTGTTTATGAGAATAAACTCCCAAAATGCAGAGGAATTAGATTTTAATGATCCTCTGCTACAGCGGGATTGCTCAATGGAATTTGGCTAAACTAGCTTAACCCTTCCTAGAACCTAGGAAAGCCGGACACTGTCATCTCATGGGGCCCCATTCCCGTTCACCACATGCAATCAGTGTCCTGCTTTTACCTTCACGTTTTAGTTTTGATTTTATGTGAGGGTGTGTGTGAGAGACAACAGGAAATGAAAGGGGAGTTGACGTTAAATAGTCAACATGAGCTCTCTTTTACAAGCGGCAGAAAGGTGGCTTCATGGGGTCCTGTAGCTGACAGCAACTGAGACAGGTCCAGAAAAACATGAAGACAGCTAGGACGCAAATCAGGAAGGACCATCCTATTGCATCCCTGGGAAGGAATTACCAAGAACCCCTGAAAAACCGTAAATTATAGACAAAAGCAAGGTTAAATGGTTCAGGGAAGTCATAGTAGGGGGCAGTGGGGAAGGCACAGGAGGAGGGGAAGGAGGAGGAGGCATTGGAGGAGGGGGAAGAGGTGGGAGCATAGGAGGCAAGGGAAGAAGAGAAGGGAAGAGGAGGCGGCATGGGGGAGAGGGAAGAGATACTTAAAACTAGAGATTTTCAAACGAAGTTGGTACTATAGTCTTCTCTGACCATCCTCCTGGGCACTTTAAATTGTCTCTAGATCGTTTTTGTACCTAATACAATGCGAGTATATTAATAGCCACCACGTCATACCGCTTAGGAAATGAGGGCAAGAAAAATATCTGCACATGCTCAGTACAGAAAGAACTAATTTCTTTCGGAAATTGCTGGCACACACACATCCACAGCTGGGCAAGCAGCTCACACTTTGAACCCCAGAACTCAAGGCAGAGGCAGGTAGATCTCTGTGAGATCAAGGCTAACCTGGTCTACACATTGAGTTCCAGGATAGCCAAGACTACATAGTGAAAGTCTGACTTTAAAAAAATAATAATAATAATAACTAAATTCAATTTAAATGTTTGAATCCAACGGTTCTGATCCATGCTGAGGCCTGGGAGAGCAGATCCTATGTCACAAGAACCAGCTCAGAGCATCAAGGTACTGGCCACCAACCTGGACAATCTCAATCGGGTCCCTGGAGCCCACGGGGTGGAAAGGCAGAGCTGAATCCTACGAGTTGTCCACTGATGTCTGTATGCACTTTGTGGCACACATGTGCACAGATAAGTAAGTAAGTAACAGGCAAAGTTTTTTAAAGGACATGAAAAAAAAAGAAGCAAGATAATCAACACAACTGGACATTTCCTGACGTGTCCTTCCTGCCCTGCTTCTGGGTCTCTTTCTGTCTCCAGACATCTCGCCCTGTCCTGTTCTCTCCTCCACTTCCAGCCTTGTCTTTATTCCCCCCAAGAGAGACGGAATAAAGCAATTCTCACCCCACATCATCAGAAGAGTGTGCAATGCCAGTCGAGCGCCTGCCGGACCCCGTCACATCTACTCTTCCCCTTGAAGCCCGGACCCATGTTTAAGGAGGCCTCAGGCAGAGACAAGGCAGACAGGAAGACCATCTGCTCGCCTTCCCCAGGGACCAGGCTGGAAATGAGGTGAAGATTCAATCCCAGAGTTGTGAGCCTCAGCCGGGCTCCCCTGCAGCAGCAGCATCTGGAGTTACGTCACCTGAGCAAGTTCAGCATCTGGAAATGCACAGAAAAGCCCTGGCGGATGAGAGTGGTGCTCGGGGAGCATTCTTCCAAGTTCATGGCGACTCCAAACATGACAGTCGGCGGATGGTGAGTGAGGCCTGGAAGAAGAGCTGTGACCCGGTCCCTCGCCTCTGTCCTTCATTCTCTACCAGTGGTTCATCCGGGGCAAAACTCTTAGGAGCTTGTGGGTTTGCTCTGAAAACACAAGAGAGTTCTAAAGCCGCACAGGTACAATGCTGATGAGCCCCGGCACAGGCCAAAGCTCATTATCTTTGTAGCGCTTAGGGCACGAAACACAAGCGTCCCTGTGTGAAGGCCCCCTCCTCACGTGGATATCCTTAACAGCCAGGGAAGTAGTCGTGTCCCTGAGCAGAGCCTAAATACACAGCACACACGCACACTTCTCCTGCAGATGGTTTCCATCAAGTTGAAAGGGAAGCTATCCTTTTTCTTCTCAAACACAAAGGTTTCCAACGGACTCGCAAAGCTCTCAGGAGGAATCAGGCACAGGCACCAGGGGCCAGCTGGGATGGAGGCATAGGGGGATGGAGGACAGAGGTGAGGAATGGCGCATTCTGGATCCAGGGAGCAATCACCCAAAGCTGCGTCTCGGGTCAGCCAAGGACCCTCCCCGCCCCCTTCTCGTCTCACAAGCCATTTGATGACTTCCAGAACTAGGCGTTTTTAAAGCGTCTATGCATCAGGAAACGATACCAACCAGAACCGCGCAAGGCTCTGAAGGACAGGTGTCTGGCTGTTGGACCTGGACCACAGGAAAGAGAAAAATCTCTCTTCTGTTGCCACCGGTGCAGATGGACAGGATCTGAGGATCATTTCCTCAGCAGGCAAAAGCCCAGGGAAGAGGAACCAGGGAAAGGTCACGTCCAAACAAATATATCAACCAAACTAAAGGACTTCCAGAATGCGCTCGGGACCCATACCACCTACAGGACTAAGAGAGAGCCGCCGAGGAACTTAAACAGCCAACAATCACTCCAAGAAACATTCCTGCAAATGTTCCCCTGAGAAAGTCCCGTGTGGCCATAGCTCCGGGGAGGCGGGAGGCCACTACAAAGATCTACCCCTGGGAGATGGAGACGCTCTCCACCATCCACCAGTGAAACCGTGGCACAAATTGAGCACTTCATATAAAAAACAAACGGAAGACGAAAATTCGCCCCATATAAGACGGTAGGGTCAGGAAGTCTCAGCAAAAGCAGGGAGGGCTCATAGTATTGCTGGTCATCCTATTAACTGTCACGGCTGCTAGGGATGTGTGAGTTCCTCCCAGGATGAAGACATACCTACTGTATGAGCAGATTAGTTAGGCTAGCTAAGAAAACAGTTTTGAAAATCAGAGCTATTCAAACGGTTCTTTCCACGTCCAGGGCAGGTCTGTGTAAGAGCTCCCAGGGGCGCCCTTCCCTGCTTCCCCATCTCTAACCCAAGAACCAGGTACAGATGTGATCAATGGCAGACGCTAGGAACCTGACCCCTGGCATGCACCACATGGCTCCTCCCAGAGTGCTTAAGTCAGTTACGGAGGCTCTCCTCCCCGAAGACAGGCTGAATGGACAGGACTGCTGCTGCTTCCGAGGCCAGCATTCCCTGCTCCCAGCCCCTTTCCCTGGTGCTGCTTTCTTCCCCAGGGCCTGTGCATCCATTTTCTTGGCTAGGGAAGAGATTGGTTTTTCGGAACCCCTGAGTAAATTGGGAGGAGAAACAGACCTGTGTTAGTCACTATCCTGTTGCTTTAAGAGACGCCACCAAGACAACTCTTACAAAAGAAAGCATTTAATGGTGGGGGGGGGGGGGCTTGCAGCTTCTGAGAGTTGATCTTATCATCATGGCAGGGTGCATGTCAGTCCACAGGCAAACATGGTGCTGGAGAAGTAACTGAGGCAGCTGCATCCTGGTGCACAGGCAGAGAGAGCAAGACAGACACTAGGCCTGGCATGGGCTTCTGAAACCTCAAAGCCCACCCCCATGGACACACCTCCTCCAACAAAGACACGCCTACTCCAACAAGGCCACACCTCCTAATCCCTCCCAACAGTCCACCAACTAGAAACCAAGCATTCAAACATACACACCTATGGGATCACTTTTGTTCTAACTACCACATGGGCTATAACCGCAAAGAATCCTTTCTCAGCCTGTGTCTTCCACTCTCCTGTCTTGTCTGAGCCTCAGCCACAGGTCAGGTCTAGCTCATCTCTAACCCAATCTGTAGTCACAGCCTTGACAGAGCTGTCTTCTCAGCATTCCAACCAAAGAGCCTTTCTAATTCAAGCTCAAGGGATTTCTCTAAAGACAGGCTGTAAGCCGGGCGGTGGTGGCGCACGCCTTTAATCCCAGCACTCGGGAGGCAGAGGCAGGCGGATCTCTGTGAGTTCGAGACCAGCCTGGGCTACAAGAGCTAGTTCCAGGACAGGCTCCAAAACCACAGAGAAACCCTGTCTCGAAAAACCAAAAATAAAGAAAGAAAGAAAGAAAGAAAGAAAGAAAGAAAGAAAGAAAGAAAGAAAGAAAGAAAGAAAGAAAGACAGGCTATGCCCACCATCTTCCCAAGGGGGAAAAAAAATCTCAGTATGTTTTTACATTCTGACCTGAAAGGTGTCCTCTGGCTCTTCAGAAACAGAGTAAAGAACATACAAACCAACGTGGAAAGAAACAGCATCCCTGGGTGATGTGGGAGTGTCTATCTATCTGTTGCTTTCATTGGTTAATTAATAAAGAAACTGGTTGCCCTTTAATAGGACAGAAAATTAGGTAGGCGGAGTAAACTGAACAGAATGCTGGGAGAAAGAAGCCGAGTCAGGCAGTCGCCATGATTTTCCCACCGAATACAGACGCAGGTTAAGATCTTCCCTGGTAAGACACCTTGTGGTGTTACAGGGATATTAGAAATGGGTTAGATCAATATGTAAGAGCTAGCCAATAAGAGGTTATAACTAATGGGCCAGGCAGTGTTTAAAAGAATACAATTTCCGTGTAATTATTTCGGTATAAAGCTAGCCATGCGGGCAGCCAGGTGCCAGGAACGTAGCCCGCCGCTCCTATTATAACAGCTGGGCAGGGGAAAGGGAGCTACAACATCAACATATGGACACACGGTTGCTGTCCTCAGTCACTGTTTATATGAGCAGCTTCCAGCAGGACTCCAAAGAGAAAAGAGCCGTGGAATCCACCTTCCCCAGCTTGGTGGCCTCTGGTACAAAGAACAGTAGCCACCGTGGCAAGGGACAACACAGGACTGGGATGAAAAGAACACTCAGCACCTTTTCAGGCGAGCTCCTCAGAAGCTATTACCAGAAAAGTCAGCAATATTTGGCTCAGCTTTAAACACGGGGTGCGAAGGGGTCACCCTAAATACAAAGGAAAGCAAGAAAAGCCTTCTGTTGGGAGCTCGCCTGGCTGCAAGGAGCCAACTCATCCTGCCAAGGAAGAAAAGCACCCAGATACTGCACAGAACTCAGTCTCAGAGAGTAGCCTTTTAGAGATGGCGGGTGGCATGCCCTTTGAGAACTATCCCTTCCTTTATTACAGAGGAAGGATAGAAGAAAAGAGGAGTCAAGGTCATGCTCTCGGACATCTTTAAACACAGACTCCCACAGGGTGTTCTATCCCAATAATCCCAGGCAGAAGATATGAATAAATTACTTTCTGCAGTACAGGCTCCTGCTAGCTGGCCCTGGCAGCCCTGACTGTGTCTGTGGATGGGGCCAGCATACCGTCCTAGAGGAAAAGCAACCCTGGAACAGTGGGTCCCTGGCCATGTGTGAGACCTGAAATAAATCCCAACCCTACCAACCCCCTCCATCCTTCATGAATGAAAATGCACTGGCCGCATGTGTGAGAAGCTCTGAGTCCAAGAGCAGCGCTCAAAAGGAGACTTCACCCTTGGGCCAACCGCTGTTGCCAATTCCCAGCCTGCTCTAAAAGACATGAGAACGTTATCTAAAGAGACACAAGCATTTGCTGGTACTAGAGCCACTGGTGTTGCATCTGAGTTTACTGGCAAGATGGTGGCACAGCTCATATACTGCCGTATCATTTTAAAGGGATTTTTAAAAAGTAGGTTCACCTTAAATTAAATGCCATCTCCCCTAGATTCTGATCCTGGTCAAACTTCAAACCGTCAAGAGTGCTTCCAAGGGCTCTGTTGAGCCAGCACTGCATGTTCAGCTCCGGCGCGACGGTGCCTCAAATACTCTTTCCACAACAATATGCATTGGAGGCATTTAAAATTTTATGGCCTTTACCCAGTGAATCTGTACTTTAAATTTTTCATCTACAGCTGTAATAAAAGATGCAAAAGGCTACACGCAAGGATGGTCCCAGGCTACACGGGTAGAAAAACAAAACAGGCAAAATAAATCAATTAAACCTATTTAATAAAGTATGCTATAAGAAGCTAAGAGGCAGAGACAGGTGGATCTGAGTTCAAGGCCAACCTGGTCTCCCGAGTTCCAGGACAGCCACAGTGACGCAGAGAAAGCCTGTCTCCAAAAAAGAGGAGGGGGAGGAAGCAGCAGCAGCAGCAGCAGCAGCAGCAGCTACGAGGCAATTAGCACCAAAGAGTGACAACATGATTTATGCCTTTCTCTGGAGAAATCTGCACATGAGCAATGTTGGATTAGAAGCAAATTCTAAACTATATTATGTAATAAAACTGTCATAGTAGAAAAGACGCCAGAAAAAAGGGGAAGTAAAGAACTGAGCACAGGATAGCCGCGTGCCGCCATGCAGATCCCATGGAAAACACCCACGGCTCAGGAAAGCGGCGTGCCGCCATGCAGAGTCCATGGAAAACACTCACGGCCTAACATCCCATGCTACCGTTCGGCCCTGTCAATTACCCTGCGTCCACCCCGTAGGGCAGGGGAAGGTGGATAGCCCTCCCAGGAGACAATGCACTGCTCCTCCCCAGCACAGTCCACACAGGGCTGCTGCCATGCAGTAAACCTGCCACCTTCCCTGAATTACACAGAAAGGTGTTTTGGTTTTCCCCTTTTATCCCATGTCCTTTCTAAGTGTGTCTTCCCATCACCCTTCCTCCAAGCTGCCATGGCAGCCATGTGGCTGGACTTCATGCCGGACCCACTGGACCAGCATGACATGTCTTCTGCATCTTTCTCCTGTGGCAGCTGCCGAGACGGACAGTTGTTCCACTGTGCTTTTCCTTTTCAGTTTTTACTGCTTCGGCTTCCCTTTGAATCCATTCTTAACACTCTTCTAAAACAACACTAAGGACCCAAAAAGGGGAGCCCTAGCTTCCCCAGTAACATGAGTTGACTCTACTGGGACTCCCCAATATTTCCGAGAACACTTGCACTCCACAAAAGCTGCAGGAACTAACAAGAATCAGTTCACCATACCAGAAAGGTTTGTGTAAAGGAAAGAAAGGGATTTTAGAACTCGAGACACACAAATAAAATACCCTAAAGAAAGTGGAAGTAAAAAAAACTCAAAAAAGTCTCTGAGGAGGGGCAAGGGGGCTCTCGCAAGACCACGTATCTACTGAAAGGGGCACTCAGCATCTTTTGCAGCGTTGGTGAGTGTTACTCGGAATGATTTAATCAAGTAAATACATCAGGGATTTTATAGAGTTACTTTTATGTGTATGGGTGTTGTGTCTGCATGTATGTCTGCATACCGTGTGCGTGCAGTACCTGTGAAGGCAAGAAGAGGGCACTGGATCCCCGTGCAACTGAAGTTACAGACAGTTGTGAGCGGCCGTGTAGGTACTGGAACTTGAACTCGGGTTCTTTAGAAGAACAGTCAGTGCTCTTAACCGTTAAGCCATCTCTCCAGTTCCGAGTATGTATGTCTTAAGTCCTTGTTAAATGAGGTGGCACTAACTGCCTCCAGAACTCAAACATCTGGGAAATGAACAGAACAGTGTCCACCTCTAAGATCCAAGTTCCCATGGAACACCACATAGGATCCTTGCGGTGTGAATGAGTTAAGATGAGGTCAACATGGACAAGCCGGCTCCTGACTCTGCAGCTAATGGCCTGATGATGGGAGAGAGAGGTGGGCTGGGGCAGCTGCAGTCCAAGGAGTGTGGGGGAAAGGTGGAGGGCAGGCTGGAAAAGGTGGAAAGGATTCCTCCCTAGATCCTTCATAAGGACCTTAACGTTAGACTTTTGTCTTCCACCAAACTAAGAGAATAAAACTCTGTCATTTTAGCCGGGCGGTGGTGGTGCATGCCTTTAATCCCAGCACTCGGGAGGCAGAGGCAGGCGGATCTCTGTGAGTTCGAGACCAGCCTGGTCTACAAGAGCTAGTTCCAGGACAGGCTCCAAAACCACAGAGAAACCCTGTCTCGAAAAACCAAAAAAAAAAAAAAAAAGACTGTCATTTTAAGCCACCAAACTGTTGTTAACTTCTTACAGCAGCACAAAAAATGAATACAGTCTACAAACAAAGATCCCAAAGCAAAGATGAGTCAGACAGGAAAGAAGATCATCAAGAAAGGAAGCGGGTTAAGCACACAGGCCATCTCTCAGCTCCACCCCGGGCTATGTGTCAGGGATCAAGACGCTCATGGAGGAGGCCGAGGGAAGAAATTAATGACAAGATACTTACAGACAGTTTCCTCATTCGCTAGAGCAGGGGCTTCTCAGTGTCGCCAGACACAAACATGATTCAGCAAGGGCATTAGTGCACAGAGGCCCAGGCCTCCGTTCCAGATGTACCCCAGACTCGGATGACATGCATATCACAGAAATAACTGGCTGCTGGAGGTGGTGGTGATGTCTGTCTGTCTCTCCACCCAGCAGCCCTAACCCACACAATCCCATCATGCCTGAGTTAACATCGAAGATGGCTGCCGCCAGGAATGTTCTGACCCTCCACCTGTACGGTCCTTTGCCTGGCTTCTCCTCACTCAGCGGCCCAGATATCCCCACCTCACAATAATCTCCTGGACCACTCGCGGTTTCCTGGGTCTCTACTATAGATCAGTCTCATGGTTTTAGGAATAAGCCACTGAATTAAGACAGCAAAGGTCTACGAAGCCTACGTACGTGCTTCTAAAACATTTCAAAGGCTTGTTTTATTTTTAATTGTGTGTGTATGTGCGTGTGTGTGTGCCTGTGTATGTGCATGTGTGTTTGTTTGTGCACGTGTGCACTAAAAACTGGTTCTCGATAATCAAAAACTATCCCAAGCCATGCAGTAATGGTGCATCCTTTAATCCCAGCACTCAGGAGGCAGAGGCAGGCGGATCTCTTGAGTTCGACATCAGCCTGGTCTACAGAGCTAGTTCCAGGACAGCCAGGGCTGTTATACAGAGAAACCCTGTCTCAAAAAACCAAGGGGAGTGGATCCCAAGAGCCAATGAGATGGTTCAGTACTGCGAAACAAACAAGAGTAGACACAACGCCCCCCAACTAAATAAACGTTTAAAAATATTAATAACCCTAAATTTCTCTATAAACTGAACTTGTAACTTTTCATAGAGCTTATTAATAATACTGTGTGTGCACGTGCACAAACACACATGCGCACACACGAACTAATTATCCTTATAATTTCACTGTTATCATTAATAAGTGCCCACAACAGGGCAGAGTGGTTTGTCTATTAGGAAATGTAGTAAATGACTCCCTCAAGGGTTGACTAACACCCTGCACGGCATTCTGTGTTACAGAGTCAATTTAATTTTACACACACACACACACACGCACGCACGCACACACACAAACCACTCCCTTATCTTAAAGATAGGATATGTCAAACAGTAATGTCGCGATGTTATTAAAGGGAGGTAAGGGTTTAAAGGTGGACCCAGGAGAATTTGCCTTGGATTTGAAGGTAGCAGGGAAAAAAAAAAAAACAGGAAGGACGGAGTGAAGAATGTGGTCCAGCATCAGAATCCGGAGGCTTCCACAACCCAGCACTGCTCAGACAAAGGGGCATACGTCATCCACGGTGGTGCAAGCGGGAGCTGGGAGGACACCCGCTGCCATCACTATTTCCCTTCTCTCAGCCAGCCCAGGCAAAGGCAGCAACAACGGCATTCCCCAGACCTCTTCACTGTGCTCCAGGTCCAATCTGCAGAGATAAATCCTCTCCAGGTCCCTCCCCAAGCTCGAACTGATGTTTAACTTTTAAGATATCACACAATATTTCCCCCTAATCTAAAAAGAATCCTGTAGTTTCTGTATACTTAAACAAGCGCGTACGTACTTCACTTAAATCCTTACAACATCCTCTGGTCCCTGGTCTGGCCAGCTCTGATGGTCATAAGGATGACAGCAGTCACAACGGCGGTAGCAGTCACCATGACCCTGGGCACTGTTTGGTGCATCAGACATTTCCCTAAACCCAAACGCTCTGCCCCTCCCTCCTCCCCCACCCCACCCATCTGCAGAGCATTCACTCAGCATCAAAGACCTACCTCACGTTAGTTAGCCACTGCCTAGAACGTCATTTCCCCAGTTACCCCAGTGGCCCTCTGACGCACAGGCACACTTCCGCAGCTCTTACCAAGATATACCAAGCACATTTCTCCTCGGTTGGAAATCTCTTAAGACTTAGATTACTTTATTGAGTAAGGAGAGAGGATGGAGGTTACTGGGCCCCGTCTGGGAATTTTTCACTCAAGAGGGTCTGAAAGGGGACATTCTCATGCACAGAGTCTGCAATGGGGGCACTGTCACTCAGAGGGTCTGCAGCGGGGACACTGGCACTCAGAGGGTCTGCAGCGGGGCTCAGAAAGCATACTTCCAGCAGGCTGTCAGATATCAATGCAGACATGCTGTAAGAATCCCTGTACTGGACATGAGACTGTTAAAGGGGCGGTCTTCACCCCTACATGCCAGGACCAGTGCATCCCTAAGCTCAGGACTGTGAGGGATAACTCAGCCATTTTTGAGCTGTCCTTATTGCACTTACTAAAATGAGCTCACAGCTCACAAATGACGGAACAGCTTACATCACTAAAGCGCACCACAGTTGAGTAAGCACACGTTTTCCTTGGCCAGACTCCCGTGAAATCACGGACCCCCGATAAATACAGAATAAAAATGCCATGCGCCTGATACCCCTTTTGCATATGGAACCTTTATGGAAGCTCCTCCCATTTTACACAGAATCATCAGACATTCTCTGCTGCTCCAAGATCAGGCAGGTGGAGGCGGAAAAGAAGACAGGGAAGATGTAGATAGTACTCTGTTCCCAACTTCTGTCTAGAAAGAGCCAGAATCCCTTCCCAAGTGCACCTTCATACTCTCTAACCTGTCCCTCATCTTCTCTTACACAAGCAAAGTGCTTCAGGCTGGTAAATGACCTCCCCAGACACCTGCACCACCCAACCAGTGAGAAGGCTTGAAGAACAGAGGCATTACAAAGGGGCTATGGCACTCGGTGGTAGGGCGGCCCAAGGTGAAGGGCTTGAGAGAGGAAGGCGAGGTGCTCGCTGGGAAACAGGAGGAGCAGAGGCTATGAAAGAAAGGCCAGGCCATGTCCCTGCAGTATGTTCCTACCTGGCAGCCGAGGGGTGACACAGCTGGAAAGGAATTTGGGGTTAAGCTGTAGAAAGCCTGAAACGCTACACCACGGGATCAGATTTTGATGTGTCTCAGTTCCTCCTGTCACTGAGGGGTGGCAGGGAACTGATCCATCTACATGGAGGAAACAATGACGCCGCTGCCTCACACATCACAAGCTAACGTTTGCGTGAGCACGCCTCCATCCAGCAGTGAACTGGGACCCGGCATTGTTCCCTTCTGAGTCTCTTCTGGCCGCATCCTCAGACTGCGTGAGGGAGACAAACGAGCAGTGGATGCTGGAACTGCTGGAGAAACTGCCAAGCCAGCCAACAAATCTTTCAGACTTGACCTTGGCCTCTAGAAAACAAGAAAGCCTTTATCGGGGGAAAAAACATCACCAGTTAGTTACTGGTCTCAGTAGAGGCTTTACAGAAGAACTAAATTTACTTTATGCCTTCAAAACCAAAACCTTCTGAAATGGGCTGGACTCCCAAATTAACATCCAGGCCATTTGAGGGTGCAAACTGAGCGTAAGGAGAAAGAAAACAAATGCGTCCGTTTCCCTGCTGGCGAACACAGCCTCTGGAAATAGACTGAGTGAGCTGAGGGCTACACCAGCTGCGGTTGTGACTTACAGTCCAGGCCTGCCACGAGGAGCCATGGCAAAGCATCGCAAACTCTGGAAAACACAGCCTTTTCCTTTAGAACAGTTTCTCAGAACATCAGAACAGGCAGCAAACAATTAATAAATTAATAAATAAGGAGCAAGTTGATCCCCTGATGGCTGAGAAGAGAGACTTCAATTACGTTTTAAGACGAAGGTGATAATTGACTTCTATTCCAAATTGACAGATGCGGTGACGGATGAAAGGGCCGCGGAGTGTTCTGTTCTTCAGAGGGGAAGCTTTGTGTTTCTAACTGCCCAAACCTTCTAAAATTGTTCTTCTCAAAATCGGTTAGCATTAACAAAGTTCTGTAGAACCTCCATATTCAGCCAAGACAACTAAGGGTCAGATTCAGAACCCTGCAGGAGACGGCTAAGACTGGACACACCAGACAGAGGACAGAATTCCTTCCTTCCAGACACAGAGTAACCTATAGCTCAGGATAGGAGTCCCTGGCAGACTGGAAACAAAGGTGGTAAGGCCTGAAACTAAGCCAGCACCCTTTCTGCCAGGACTTGGAGCTGAGAGGTGAGAAGGGAAGTCCAGGCAGAACCCTGTGGTGGCCCAGAGCTATGCAGCTGGAGCTAAAATCAATGTCTCACCACCCTGCATTTGGACGAGCATGCTGAAGACAGTTCCAAACATGGCCACCTATTCGATGCCAAATGGAAACTCTTGGAATTTGCTGTTCTATGGACGGATCGGATTTCCTTGCTTCTGAAGTGGGTCGTGTTCACCCAGCTACAACCGTAGGTTCATCCAGTGAGTGTCCGTGGCGTCTCCCCACACCCTCTCCCACAGCATCTGCTTCATGTGGACGGCTCTGGATGAAAACTTCCAGCCCTCTCCAGACAAGACGCTGAGCAGGCACCGCTGTGACCTTCCTGATTCTCTGCCATGTTCCAGGGAGGAGAGTCTCCTTGACAAGTGGCCTCCAGCCTGGCGCACAGTAAGCACGCGGTGAAGAACAACTGAATTAATTACATCCATTCCTCAAGTTCTACTGTAGTTTTAGATCCTGCTAAACTAATCAGAAGTCCAAAATATCCGGGGCCAGCAAGATGGCTCTGCAGGTAAAGGTGCTTGTTGCCCAACCTGATGACCTGATTCCAATCCCTGGGAACCACATGGTCCAAGGAGAGAACTGGTCCCCATAATTGTTCTCTGACCACATACACACTGCAGCAGATGCTCAGCCATAGACTTACACATGTGCCCACCAAGGAAATACAAACTTTAAAACGTAGCAAGTCAAAAACATACTAAGTTGGAAATGCACTTGATTTCCCCATCTATCAGATAGTGTCGCTTAGCAACACAACATGCCGCAAAATACCAGCTGTTTCCTCTCAGGACTGTGGGCCTGACTGGCAACCACAGCTCACGGCCACTGCTGAGTATCCAGAAAGAAACTCAGACGACGGTATGTTGGCAGCTCAAGACAAGAAGCAGATTCAAAAACCCCAAGGATTTGTTGACTATCCTTAAGTAATAAATAAATTAATCAATAAATATTACTGGCACAGACCCAGCAACAGTCTATGACCTTCCATAACCGGTAAGTGAAAAATAAACACTTTTGACCTGGCTCAAAATCAATCTTCTTCTCTGCGTCCGTTCATTCTTCATACAGAGAACAACCCAAGCAGATCGAGTAGACCACTGTAGTAATAATGTCCTTCGTGGAGAAAAACCCCCAAGGGTGCCAAGAATATGAAACCTGTCAAGCCTCCTCCCTCCAGGGTCAAGGCAGCTTGTAGGGGAATAGCTCCACAGTGGCAACGTCTGTCTCCAGTTGAGAAAGTCGGCGCTAGATTGTTTACTTCTTTTATAAAAGGACAAAAAAGACAGTCAACTAGAAAAATTAATGTGGTTAACTCGCCTGATGGATGTCCAAGAAAAGGTGCTATGGTGGGGAGAGGGTG
Organism: Alexandromys fortis; assembly: GCF_014885135.2. Taxonomy (NCBI): domain Eukaryota; kingdom Metazoa; phylum Chordata; class Mammalia; order Rodentia; family Cricetidae; genus Alexandromys; species Alexandromys fortis. The sequence continues at coordinate 561,053 of NW_026068033.1, forward strand.
CTGTCTGCCCTGATTTGGAGAAGAGCAATGTAACAGGTGGGCTTGAGTTACCATCGTCAAAGACTGGGTCAGGTTGGCTCAGCGGTGCCTACCATGTTTCGAACCATAAATTTAAGGCAGGCACACACCAACAAAAGGAAAAACAGAAAAAAGAGGCTTATTTACCTCACAGTTCTATTGTTTTCTAGATCAAGATATCGGAACCCCATTGGTTTGGTCCCTGATAATCACGGCAGGACCCTGACATGAGGAAGTAATCACTACTCAATCCAGGAATTATCACGTATATAAAATAAAATAATGCACGGGTAGCCCCAATCAACCTAAAGACCACCTATGACTTACCGGTCACACACTACCTCCCCAAGCTCTCACTGTGTGGACCACTGTAGAACAAATAACATCCACCCAAGCCATGTTCTGTCCCCATTAACTCCTATGAAAACAGCTGGTCGGAGAAAGGAGGTTGGCATCACGACTTTGCTTCAATGATACCCAACCCCATCTTCTCTTGACCTTGGAAGAAGAGCACCACAAGCTTTCAGAAGCATTTAATTATTTAAGATACTTCTGACTGAACCCCGAAAGAAACTGCAGTTGACAAGTCATTAATATGCATAAGCTCCCTACTTTATCTGCGTGCACACTGCACCATCAAAGGGAACCAAGAAAGAGGGCTGACTTTACCCACATCCGCACAGAGCTGGCAGCAGAGTGCTAACCCAGAAACCCTAATTACCAAGCAGGAAAGCAGAAGACAGACATGCAATCCATGTGGAAGGAGAGGGGGTGTCTCTCCCGGAAGTGCTACTTGTCCAAGAAAGCAACAGCTAAAGCAGAACCAACCAGACCCGGGGTAGGACAAAACCCTCGTGACTCAGATGTCAACAGGGAAGTGACCACATGCAACACACTCCTTGTAGCTACCCGACTTCTCTATACCCCTGTGTTCCTGCCTGGATAAAATGGAGATTAAAGAGAATTCATACCTCCTCATGTCATTGAGAGGAAGAGATGAGATGGTACCGGAAGCCATACACAGTAAGTACTCCACAACCATCATTACTTACTATCAGAGCCATGTTCAATGTCGCGTCTGCCAGCCTGTGCCGTGTTTGTCAGTAGCTTAGCAACAGACCGTGTTGAGTCAGAAGCTTAACAAAAGTCTCTTGAAGTAGCCAAGAAATCACAGTCTGGTATTGTTTTCCCTTTACCTACAGTTTGCTCAGATCCTATCCATTGTTGGTCCAGACTGTTCTTGGTCTTGCAGAAACAAGGGGACCCAATGACCACATCGCTGGCCTCCCTCCCTCACCACTGCATGTTTCTGCATATGGCCCCATTCTAGAAACCAAATTAACCCATCCTTGCTTTAAAAGTAAAGGACCAGGCCTGTGAGATGACTCAGTGAGCGGAGGAGGCACTTGGTCAGAGGCTGATGACCTGAGTTTGAGTCCCAGATCCCACAATGTGGCAGGAAAGAACCAGCTCCTCAGAGTTGTCCTGACCTCCACACACACAGTGACATGCATGGATCTGCACATGCTTGGGTGAACACACACACAATCAATAATCAAACTAATCAATTAAATTTAAAAGTGAGTAACAGGCTGGGCGTGGTGGTATACACCCTTTAATCCCAGCACTCAGGAAGCAGAGGCAGGTGGGTCTCTGGGAGTTCTAAGAATAACCTGGTCTACAAGAGCTAATTTCAAGACAGCCAGGGCTACAGAGAAACTGGCTCAGTGGGTCGGGAGGTGGGTAACAGATGCTGTCAGAGTTGCCCTGGTCCCAGATGAAGGAGTCTCAGAAGAGGAACTTAAGAAAACACTTATGTTTTCAATAAGCTACAAGAGACAAGCAAAACCGCCAACCCCCAACCGCCCATCGTGGCTAGAACTAAGGAAAGAGACACTGGTGTTCTTATGATCAAGAATGTCACGAGGCACCATAGGCCATCAAGATTGTGTTAAAGATCGATAAGATAATTGCTCTACTCCTAACGCAGAAACATTGCAACAAGATGATCGTGGTGCCACTGGCCGCCAAATCAGCTCCTTGCGCAAGTCACCACACGTTGGCAAACTCAGGATAAGCCACAGAAGATCAGAATTTATTTCTTTGTTAAACTTCTCTTTTCTTTAAAACAAAAGACAAAAACCCAGTATGTCATGTACACAGAGCAACACAGCCAAAAGGACCCTTGACAAACACGGCACAAAAGGCTGAGCACGGTGCTGAGTGAGCTCTGCACCGCAAGCACATGGGACACTTGTTTGAAATGCAAGACGCGCAAAATAACAGACAGCACCCGAGCCTATACTTCCCAGTCACTGGGGAGCAGAAACACGTCCCTGTGACAAACCTCTGGCTAACGGAGCACACATAGAAAAAATGCATATAGCGAACTTGGGTGCACAGATTGCAGATGGCATAGTCGCAATGTGGAAAGAGCCTGGGTTCCAAAATTACCATTTAGGAGACAACCTGATATAGAAAAAAAAAAAAAAAAAAGAACTTTGTTCAGTTAAGCCGATACATTTCAGATTTTGATTTAGGAGTCAGTCCTTCCTAATAAATGCGCAGGGTGCTACTTTGGACGTACCATGGAAGAACATGGGTTTTCCTTAAAAAAATTAATATGAGATATAATTAAAGAGAAACAAAATACAGGTACTGCAATTGGGGAGGTTGGAGGTTAGCTCAGTTCCGAATCCAGGAAGAGTAACAGTGGACATACATACAAGGTACAGGGTATGGAGTATTACTAAAAGGGACCACCAAGAGTCAGAGGACTGTGGTGGTTTGAAAGAAAATGGCCCCCAAAGGGAGTGGCACTATGAGGAGGATTGAATGCCTTGTTGCAGGAAGTGAGTCACTGTAGGGGTGGACTTGAGGTCTCTCTTGCTCAAGTTTCCCCGCAGTGTGACTGTCAGTCTGTTGCCGGCAAGGTGTAGAACTCTCAGCTCCAGCACCACGTAGTCTGCCTGCAGGTCACCAAGCTCCCCATCATGATAATGGACTGAACCTCTGAAACTGTAAGTGAGCTGCCTCAGTTAAACGTTTTATTTATAAGAGTTGCTGTGAGCCAGGCAGTGGTGGCGCATGCCTTTAATTCCAGCATTCGGGAGGCAGAGGCAGGTGGAGCTCTGTGAGTTCGAGGCCAGCCTGGTCTACAAGAGCTAGTTCCAAGACAGCCTCCAAAGCTACAGAGAAACCCTGTGGTCATGGTGTCTCTTCACAGCGATGAAAACTCTAAGACAAGAGCTCTTGCTCAAGTAGCCTAATTTCTATTAGGAATGGCTAAAAACGACTTGTGATTATAGGTCAAAGATGAGGCATGAGCAATCTGATCAGTCATCAAGGAGGGTAGAGTAGGCAGCCTCACGGGATTCTTTGCTAAGACTGGGACAGGGCAGGCAAAGAGAGGCCTGGGTCAAAGTCAAAGCCTCCTGGCCAACAGGCAATAAGGAGCCTGATTTCAGCGTGGTCAAGGGCAGAGTCTTAGGAAAGACGAGGCCCTGAGATTCTTCAAACATATCTCAGACATACCTGCTCCTCGGAATTAAAAGTCACAATTAATTGGTTTGGAGCGGTGACAGTAGAAATCTCAGCAACCTAAAAAGTGGAAGACGAGGATGCTCTCTCCCATCTCGCAGCTCTAACTGAAAAGGACAGGGCAAAAAAGCTGGAACATTATGGGTTGCCCAGAGGCTGTGAAGGCCATGGCCAGGGCTGGGTATCCCCTAACTACTACTGGTGATCAGGAATAATTAGGCCTTCTCATAACAAGCCAGAGAAAATGAGCAGGGTTTCAGGGCCTGCTGCCAGATCCTCTGAATCCAGAAGTGGGGAGAGCTAACCTCAGAGCGATTACCTGGGAGAGCCAGATTTGCCACGGCACACTGAGCGCTTGAGAACTGGCCGCTGCCTCTGCAGGCCAACGCATCCTCATCAGTGTGACTTAGGGTTGTGTTTTTCAAAGAATATTTTAAAATGTAGTAGTAGGGGATGGAGCACGAGCTAAAGCGCACGTGTGAAAGTCGGAAGATAGCGCTGTGGGATCAGTTTTCTCCTTTCACCCTTATGAGGGTTCCAGGAGCCAAATTCAGGACAGCAGGCTTGCACAGCATATCCCGAAGGGCCAGGTGTGGTGATTAACTGTGACAAATAAAGCTTGCCTGAAGTTCAGAGAGCGGAGCTAGCCACTAGTTAACCAGAGAGTTAACCAGTCTGTACAGACAGACTGGAAATGGTATGGCTGGGTGGAGAGAGGAATGTAAGGCGGGAAGAGATGTCAGTTCCGCCCTGTTTTGGCTGAGGAGTTAGCAAGGTAAGAGCTGGCTGTGGCTTGCTTCTTTCTCTCTTCGATCTTTCAGCATTTACCCCAATATCTGGCTCTGGGTTTTTATTATTAAAACTAATTAGAAAGTCATGCAACAACTGGTTTAAATACAGTCATTAGAAATCACATTCAAGGAGACTGGAGAGATGGCTCAGCTGTTAAGAGCGCTGACTGTTGTCCCAGAGGACCCGGGTTCAATTCCCAGCAACCACATAGCAGCTCACAACTGTCTATAACTATAGTTCTTACACAGGCAAAACACCAATGCACAGAAGATTGAAAAAAATTTTTTTAAAGAAGAAATCACACCTAAGCTGGAGAAATGGCTGGTGGGCAAGCTGCTTCTGTGACACCTGATGACCAATCCCACAGGGTGAAAGGAGAGAACTGACTCCTCAAAGTTGACCTGGGAACCTACATGCTGCCCCTGGCACGCACTGGTATGTACATATATACATGCACAGACACATATGCACACACGTACACAGCATAATAAATACATGAAACAAAAAGGAGTCACCTGACCCACCCCCAAATACTACTGCAACAGGCACCCCCAGAGATCAGACCCTGCGGTCCATCAGTTTTCAAACAATCACATTTTACAGCTGCGGTTTCTATAATGAGCCTTGAGCTACATAGCCTTTCCAAACGTTCGTTCCCCAGGAAGCTAAGAGCATCCCTATCCCCTTTGAAATCCCCTAAAAACTGGGATTTGAAATTCATTGTATGCAACATAAATCTGACTGGTTACATAATAGAAAACATCAGACGGCGCTGGCTCTCATTCAAGTCATTTAGAAGAGATTTCATAAAAGCTGGACCTCACGGGATGCAGCCTCCCACAAGCCAAAAGGAAGCCAAGGCCAAACCGCAGGCTCTCTAAGCCGCTCGTCCTTGGACCCTCCAGTGAAAACAGCCAGAAGAATCCAAACTGATGAGGTTTCAGACATGGGAACCGTCAGGAAAGTCAGGTCTAACCTCTGCTGCTCCCGGCAGCCAGACCTGAGTTTCGATGAACAGCACTGAACCACAGCGGTCCCCTGAAGCACGGCAGCAGCCAGCCCACACTTCCACTGCACTCGTGAGTGGCGGCCCTAAAGCCGCTTCATCCGCACGCGCCCAAACGAGTCCGCATCCACCCAGGAAAGCAGATTCCTGCTTTAAAATACATCAATAAAATTCCACTAAGATGTCTACCCACTCTTATTGAATAATATTTCAAAGAAGGAATGACAGCTCTCAAGGAACAGTAATGGCTGAGAAGTTCCCGTCTGACAAATTCCATACTCACGCTCTGGGGATTTAAGAGAAAAAAAAAAGCGGTAAAAATGACTAATTACTATAATATTAACTTCACATTTTTATCTCCTCTTAAAGCACTAAGTCACTATCTGTCAGCCTGAGGAAGCGATACTGGGCTCGGCGTCATCACGTCAGTGATGGGGAGTCCACTCAAGGGGCCGGCAACTAAACCCCCACACCACCACCAGCTCGGCGTGCTGCTCTGAGAAGCAGTGAAGCACTCGGACAGCCAAGCTGCTATGGGTGGGCGACTTCAAGATCAGCCAGGAGCAGGGCGTGTTTCTGTGGGAAATGTCACCAACTGCGGGAAGGAAGCCTCAAATGTCACACACTAATAAAAAAAAGGTCCGCATCAATACGTAAATCTCAACCTCAACCAAGATATTAAAACCCCGAGCCCTAACTTCTATTTTAGTGACGGGGGAATATTTATTTGTTGTGTATTTTTGCTGTTTTCTAATAAAGGAAGAATCGTGAGCCAGGCAGTGGTGGCGCGCGCCTTTAATCCCAGCACTGGGGGTGGGGGGGCAGAGGCAAGCTGATCTCTGTGAGTTCAAGGACAGCCTGGTCTACAAGAGCTAGTTCCGGGACAGCCTATTTCACAGAGAAACCCTGTAACAAAAAAACCAAAAAATAAAAAAATTAAAAGAAAAAGAATTCAGAATAACTTTATCACTAAGGCACTATTGGCTTTAGGATTCTGGAGAGTGTTTACTGGAGATTGAAGAGTCTTCTAAACTGGTGTTTGTGTGGTGGAAGGGTGTTGTTTTCTGAGACAGGGCTTCTTCAGGAAGCCTTGGCTGTCTTGGAACTGGCTCAGTAGACCAGGCTGACCTTTAACTCACAGAGATCTGCCTGTGTCTGCCTTGCAAGTAGATGGATTAAAGTTGTGCTCCACCACCCAGCTTCTAAAATGTTCTTTAACTTTTACTGATATTATATTCCCTTTATTTTGCTGAAGAGAGAGTAGGGCTCGCTCTTAAGGGCCCCTTCACGTAAAGTACAAATTTATAATAGATAATTTGGCAAGTCTTAAAAGTTTTAAACAAGCCGGGCGATGGTGGCTCACGCCTTTAATCCCAGCACTCGGGAGGCAGAGGCAGGCGGATCTCTGTGAGTTCGAGACCAGCCTGGTCTACAGAGCTAGTTCCAGGACAGGCTCCAAAGCCACAGAGAAACCCTGTCTCGAAAAACCAAAAAAAAAAAAACAGTTTTAAACAGCCCCTAGCTATCCATAACGTTGTCTGTGATTCCGACACAAGAGACACACATCTTTAGTGACTGCAGATTACTGTTTCATCACAGCAAATACCACTTCCATCACAGGCCATCTGGCCAAAATCTCAGGCCACTGTGGCATCACCCAAAGCTCTCCTAAGAAACCCAGAATATCCCAATTCCTTGTAAAACCCAAAGAGTAATTTAAGATCACCATCCCTTACCTCTTGAGTTGAAATGTGTCTACTGAATTCTAATAGTCGGGCCTCTCAGACCTAGAGAAATAAGGGCCATCAAGATAAAGAAAGGCAAACAGGATTTCATCGTCTCCTACAGTGGAATATTTTTTGTATCTTAATAAATAAATCTTGCTTAAAGACCAGAGTCAAAATTAAAGTCACTAGACATCAGGTAATGGTGACAGACATCTTTGATCCCAGGATTTGGGAGACAGAGGCAGATGGATCTCTGAGAGTTGAAGGCCACCCTGGGCTACATAAGATCAATGCAGAAATAAATCCAGGTGCTGGAGGCTCACACCTTCAATCCCAGCACTAGAGGGAATAAAAAATGGAAGGAGAGAGAGAGAGATGCTCAGTCAGTTTAGTCTGTGGTCACCCAGCCTTGGCAGAGGTGAGACTCCTCTCTAGTGGCTTGACTGCCTTGCTTTCTGGTCCTCAGGTTGAACCCCAGTTTCTGTCCCTGGGTTTTCAGACTTCGTGTTACAGCTTCTATTTGGGGCTTGGGTTTGTTGGATGTTGATTTCATGGTTTTGTGGTAATAACCCCACCATCCGCTGAAATTCCTGTAGCTGAGAAAGAAATGAACCCTCTGGCGGCTGTCTAGTGCTGCTAAGTTCTGGTTAAAGGGGCCTCCTGGCTCAGACATCCACTCCAGACACAAGCAGCCTGATCACATCAGTGGGAGCAGGTTCACTAGTGGTCGCTTCTGGGGAGAATGCTGAGCCTCCACAGGACGCCTTTCCTAATCATTTCGCCACGAACTAAACAGGCAAACGCAGTATTTATGGACGTTACCGAGAAAACCAGGCCATGATTAAACATGGATAGAAAGACATAGAGACGGCAAAGGAATTAAGAAAGGCTCACAGAAATCCTCTCCCACTGATGTTTTGCCTTTCATGGCTCCAGAATCCTACAGTCAACCATGGTCCAAAAATACTAAACGGGACATCCCGTCAATAAGTAACTTGCACTGTATATGCCACTCACCCAGTAGTCCCTGAGAATCTTGCCTAGTTATCAGAACAGCGGTCACAGTCCACAGCGCCATGCTACTCTGCAGGCCTTAACAGCGGCAGCAAAGCACAAAAGCAAAGGCGTTCCCAACAAACTGAGCGAGGCTTCCTCTGAGTGAAAGGACTGACGTTGTTGACTACGGGAAGAAAACATGCATATGCGGAAGCCGCTCAGATCTGAGGTCAATTGCTCACCCAGCCTAATTTACATATTCAACATCAGGTTAGATGTGCGGGCATAGAATAAAAACATAGCCTAGGTAAAAAAATCAGAACCGGTGTGATCTTGGACACCCACTAAGGGCGTGAAAATGTACCCCCACGGCTGAGGACAGAGCATGCCACAGAGTGTCCCCAATAGAACATGGAGAAGTAAGGCCCCACAACAGTGGGAGAACCGTGTGAGACAGCCCCCCCAAAGCTGTTAAGAGAGAATGAGACAGGCACGCTGTGCATCATGATCAGAAACAAGGAGCAAACGCAAAGACCCAGAAGGAAATTAGAGACAAAGAGTAATACTAGAAAATATGGATTTGTAGCCAGATGTCTTTAATCCCAGCACGCAGGAGGCAGAGGCAGGTGAATCTCTGTGAGTTCGAGGTCAGTCTGGTCTACAAAGGGAGTTCAAGGATAGTCAAGGCCGTTACACAGAGAAACAGCCTGTTTCAAACACACACACACACAAGTCTATAAAACTGGTAGTTAAAGAAAGATATTTAATTGTAAGAAAATCCCGTGGCTGGAGATTCTGAAGAGGGTTAGTGAGAGCAGTGGCCATTGTGATAAGGATATCAATGCTATCGTTACATTTCATGAGTGTGATCCGGGGATGTGGTGGATGTGGTCACATGAGTGTGTAATACATGTGCACTGTGCACACATGTGCAAAGGCTAGCATTTGATGTCACGTGTCTCCCTCTATTAGCCTGGCACATCAGTTTTTTGGGACAAAGTCTCTCACCAAAAGTCAGTTCATCAATCCAGCTAGACTTTCTGGTCAGCAAATTCCCCAGGATCCTCCTGTCTCTGCCCCCCAGGTGTGACTAGCACATGTTCACACACCTGGATTTTAACACAGAGAGTGGGGACCCACACCCAGGTCTTCATGCTGGCCCAGAACCATTGTCCACAGAACCATTTCTGCCACTCCCACGCTTACGTTTATGAACTATGATTATTAGAAATACTTTAAATTCAAAATAAAACAAGAAAAGTAGGGAGTGGGGTACAGGGAAAGAGGGAAAAAAAAAAAACAAAGAAAGTAGAGAAATACTAAGAAATCTTCCTGGTGTCACTGAACAAGGATTAGAACCAGAGGAGGAAGATGAGAATCTGAGTTCACGGATGCCTGAGCAGTGAGAGCCAATGGAAATTCCTGCAGTGCCCTCAGGAACACTGGGTCAGACAATCCCAAGCTAAGAATGAGTAGATGCGCCATCACCCAGAGTGAGCACTATCAGGGTCCTCGAGAGGAGAGGACCTACCACCGACATACAGACACACCCCCACAGCACATGTACAGCATCATGATCCTACATAGTCTGACATGTCTGAAGATCTGCACTGAGCAAACTGCAGACCTGGAGAGTCCAAGGCCAAACACACTCACGCTGGGGACACCCGCCTACTGAGGGGGTGTGAGCCACTGATTTTGTTCAGGTCTCCAAACGACTGCATGAGCCCTTCATACTGGGGACAGCAATCTTCTGCCTCTCTCACCTCTGTTATTATATCTCATCCAGAAACATTCTTGGAGAATACCCAGAACGGTTGGTCAAATGTCTGGACACCCTGTGGCCAGAGAGGTGGACACATAAAATACTATCAGGGCACTCCGTGTGTGCTAGGTCCCACTGACAGCGTGTGATTATAGCAGCCACAGCTAACACATCCACACTGGCCGAGACGAGAGGACAGAGTCCAAGTCAGCAGTGCAGGGGAAAAGCCTAGGAAAGGAGCTGGCCACGGAGACGTCCTGTAAGCAAGCACTCTTGACACCACACACATCCATGGCTATTTTTGTCTAACAGGCTGGCAAGTCCTCAAATTCTGCCCAGGAACAGTGGAGTCAGAGTCCAGCTCTACCAACCTGAGTACCCAGGATCCACTTCTGAGGACACTTCCCCGTGACCACTCCCCAGTGTCTATGTTCCTACTTGAAATATCACTCTTATAATAGCTAAACTAGCTCCGGGGAATAAGTAATACAATGGGTACTGTATCAGTCTGATTTCTATTGCTGTGATAAAACACTGACCAAAACCAATTTGAGAAGAAAGGGGTTATTTGTGTCTTAGGGTTTCTATTGTGAAGAGACACCGTGATCACAGCAACTATTATAAAAGAAACTATTTCATCGGGGCTGGCTTACAGGTTCAGAGGTGTAGTCCACTATCATCATGGCAACAAGCAGGCAGACGTGGTGCTGGAGAAGGAGCTGAGAGTTCTTTCCACATCTGGATCCACAGGCAACAGGAAGTGAACTGTGTGCTACACCGGGAGTCACGTGAGCGTGGAAGATCTCAAAGCCCACCCACACAGTGGCACACTTCCTCCAGCAAGGTCACACCTACTTGAACAAGCCACTTTCCAATAGTGCCACTCCCTCTGGGAGTCATTTTATTTCAAACCATCACCATTTGGCTTACAGTCCCCTATTGAGAGAAGCTGAAACGGGAACCAAAGCAGAGAGAGACCACAGAGAAACACTGTCTGCTGGCTTGTTTCCCCTGGTTTGCACAATTGTCTTTCTTAGACAGCCCAGGCCTACCTGCCTGGGGCAGCACTGCCCACAGTGAGCTGGGTCCTTCCTCATCAATCAACAATCAGAAAGATGCCCACAGGCAAATCTGACGGAGCAACTCCTTAACTGATGTTCCCTCTTCCCAGCTACGCCTAGGACTGTGTCAAATTCATAAAAATTAACTATGACAGACAGGGAAGTATCATAAAGCCAGGAACATGCAGGTGCTCAAAACATAGAAGTTATTTTGACTTTGTCCTTCTTTGTTTTTGAGCTGGCTGCTGGTCATCTCTGCCAGTAAGAAAAATACTGCATGTTCCCACAACTCCCTCTTCTTGCTTGGGTGAGACCAAGTTTGGAGCAAGGCAATTCATCATGCAGATGAGAGCTCCTATAGTCGCCAAATTGATGCACGCATTTCACATCCAGGCAAAATCCAATCAAGCAGAAAGTCAAGCGTCTGGCAGGCAGAAGACAGAGAATCGGGGGTGCTGGGAGTCTTTGCAGGACACCTTCTTCCCTGTGGTGTGAACTTTTCCTGGGAAGACAGGGCACCAGTGACAGACAAGTGATTACATCCAATTCAGGTAGACAAATAAATGTAATTTGGTTCCTCATAGGGCCATGGACAACTTACAAGTGGGTATACCACTGAAGAAAATAGCTCTCCCAATAACTATTAACGGCACAGATCCTGAGGGAAGAGGGGTACCCCAGTAATTGTTAACTATTCTCTGGGAGAGGTGTGCCTTAGGAGCCCTCCCCCAGTAAGTTTTAACATCTATCTTTGAGAAGGAAGGGCCTTCTGAGTCTCCCCAACCAACTGCTATATCCCTTCCATAAGGAACCATGAATCGGCCCAGTCTTGTGTGGATCTCCTGCAGGTAACTACAGCTGCTGAGAGATCAGGAGGGCAGCAGCAGAGACCACGAGGGGTGATGGGAAACAGGACTGCCTTCTTCTGACGTGGGATTCCCCTCGTTAATAAAGAAGTTGTTTCAGCCAGTGGCTTAGCAGAGTAAAGCCAGGTGGGAAGTCCGAGCAGAGATATAGAGAGAGAGTAGGCAGAGTCAAAGAACTGCCATGTAGCTGCCGAAGGAGAAAGACGCCGCTAGAACCTTTCCAGTAGGCCACAGCCTCGTGGCAATACACAGATTAATAGAAATAGGTTGAGATATAAAAGCTAGCTAGAAATATGTGTGAACCATTGGCCAAATGGTGTTGGAATTAATATAGTTTCTGTGTGATTATTCAGATTTGGGCGGCTGGGAAATGAACGAGTCATCTCTGGTAACAGGCTTCCAAGAATACTGATGCCCACTGTCAGCCACTAGACAAGGTCAAGATTCAACACTGATCCTCCCTAGAACACAGAAGACACTTCTTTATCTTGCCATAGCTGGGCTCCCCACACATGCCTTTGTTTCAAAGGAGCCACCCACTCCAAATCTCCATCATTAACATAGTACCTTGTTCTTCTGTCCCAACAGAAACCGGGACGAAGGCACTTCCTGGAAATGACCCACTGGCTTTCTACAGAAGCAGGTCCTCAGCCACAGCCACTCTTGCCACTTTAAAGGCCTGCCTCCCGCCTAGACCTAAGTTCTCTATGGCAGCGTAAGCACAGAGGGAAAGACCTAGTCGGGCCTCAAGGGACAGACCTATGTCCTAGATACTAAAACAGAGTCATGGGGTAAAAGCCAGCCTGGGCTAGAAAGTAAGCTCTAACTTAGCCTGGGAAACCCAATGAGACTGCCTCAGAACTTAAAAAATAAGGCAAAAGAAAGCTGAGGATGTAGCTCCGTGGTAGGGCTTGCCTAGCATATGCAAGAACTTAGATTTAATACCTAGCGGTGTGAAACAGGAAACCGCCACTGAACCACGGAGGAGCCAGGGGAGCTCTTCCCTCCTTAAATGTCCATCAAGAGAGTCCCTGGAAAACTCGGACAATAGAAACAACACCCAAGCCATCCAGCAGTCAATTTAAGAAGCTGAATGAGGAGCCAGAGGTAAAACAGTAAAACTCAGAATGGCCATGGTTGGGAGGTCCTACACCAGGGCAGGCCCCAGCATCTGCATCACTCCGGGAGTGATGGGAGGCCGCAAGGTGAGAATCAATCAGGCCCAGAGCAGCAGGCACAGCCATTCAACCAGGCCACAGTCACCATGATCCTGGTCGTGCATCAAGCTGTTCCCATCTGGGGTACCTCGCCACAGGCATGGTTGGCACAAGGAGAGGAGGATTTTGTGACTTAGGTCACAGTGACACACTTCTGATTTAGTAATCATCTTATTATAAATTTTTAAGGTTCTGAATTTTAATGTATGTTTATAAATATATCTGTGCAATATATGATGCATACAGAAGTTGGCCAAGTCTACACATGGCTGAATAATCCAATTCTTGTGACCTTGAGGGCTCTAACACGAAGAACGTCTTTAGGTCTAAGTCGGCCAGCACCTGGAATTCAGAAAAGGAGAACCACAGGGGCATGGGAGCAGGAAGAGATGCAGCTGATGAGAGACCTGGAGAGGCAGAGACACTGAATTGCAACCTGACTCAAAGGAAAGACGAGACAAGACAGCTGAGATCATGTTCTGGGGAGAACGTGATACTGAACCGTGTCAGTCACTCAGGCCAGAGGGACTTTCCTGGGGAAACAGAGAAGCATCTGCTGGGCTTGGAAATGTCTCTTGTAAGAGGCTGGCAAATTCCTCTTGCTGCTTCCTTAAATTGCAAAGATCATGGTTTATTTCAGGTGACTAACTTTCAGATTTTAAATAAAACCCTTGTTCTATTCAAATAAATAAATGTCTTTCTCTCTTTCTCTCTTTCTTCCTTTCTCTCTCTCTCTCTCCCCATTCCCCCCCTTCCTTCTTCCCTCCCTTCCTCCCTCTCTTTCTCTCTCTCTTTCTTTCTTTATGGTCTTTTTGAGACAGGGTTTCTCTGTGCAGCTTTGGAACCTATCCTGGAACTGACTCTGTAGACCGGGCTGGCCTTGAACTCACAAAGATCCGCCTGCTTTTGCCTCCACAGTGCGTGCACCACCACCCGGCCTACTTTGTCCCATTTCTTAAGACAGAGTCTTGTTCTCTGCAGCCCAGTCTGGTTTCAAATTCACAAATCCTCCTGCCTCCGCCTGCCAAGTACTGAGGTTACGGGTGTGCGCCAGCACTCCCCGTTCTTCGGGAAGGCTTGTAGGATGGGTACACAATCAGCATGTACCCACAATCCAGCAGCAATTCCCTGTACTCCCAGGCGGCACTATTGCTCTGATGACTATCTCAAGCATCCTGCTGTGTCCTTTACAAATACATCAGTGGGGCGTACTTTTCATATTCATAATCCCAACACTTTTACAGGTGTTTGCCTTTCGCATGTCGCCGAAGCTGGTTACTGCTCTTTCAACACCTTCCCTCCCCTCACCAAGTCAGGGTCCTAACAAGATCCAAGGCTGTGTTTGCTTTGGTGTCCTTCATCCTCCCTTCCCACTGCAATATTGTTCCTGCAATTCCTCTTCTTCACCTTGAACTCCATGCAGGTTATAAGGACTTCTCTGGCCCTTATTTTCTCTTCCATCTCTTTAAAAACAACTTTTGCAGAGTGAGCTGGAGAGATGGCTGAGTCGTTAAGAGTGTGGACCGCCCTTGCAAAGGATCCTGTTTGTTCCCAGAATTTATGTCCAGCAGCTCACAACTGCCTGCAAGTTCAGCTACAGGGCATCTGAAACCCACTCCTAGAATCTGTGGGCTCCTGCACACAGGCAGGCGCGCACACACACACACACACACACACACACACACACACACACGTTAATCCTTTTTTACATTATTGTGATTGGGGCTGGTGAATGTCTTAGCAACTAAAGGTGCCTGCTATCACCCTGATGGTCAGAGTTTGATCTACAGGACCCAGGTAAGAGTACAGACTACAAGGTCAGGCATAGTAGTGCGCACCTTTAATCCCAGCACTTGGGAGGCAGAGTCAAGTGGATCTCTGTGAGTTCGAGATCAGCCTAGTCTACATAGTGAGTTCCAGGACAGCCATAGCTATATAGTGACACCCTGTCATGAGAAAGAGAGAACAGACTCCAGCAGGTTGTGCATGTGCACGCACACACACACACACACACACACACACATATACACACACACACAAATGAATAAATAATAAAATGTAATTTAAAAACTGCTGCCAGCAAACCCTTCCTAAGCCTGAAATACCAGCCTGTTCTACTGAGACTCAAGCAAAGGGAAGATGGAAGAAACAGCATTCTCACACCGTCACCCTTCACGGAAAACAGAGCCACAGATAATCCCCACAAACACCCTGCCACACCCTGCTCCAACGCTTCGCATAACTCAGGAGCACCACAGCTCCTGGGTCTCAGCTCGGTCCCATCATCTTTGGTTTTAAGATTTATTTATTTTTATTTGACATGTACGAGTTTCTGCCTGCATGTGTGTATCTGCACCGTACGGTTACTGTTGCCAAGGAGGCGAGAAGAGGCATCAGATTCCCTGCAACTGGAGAACTGGGGCTAGAACTGGGGACCAAACCCCAGTCCTCTGTGGAAGCAAGTGCTATTACCTGCTAAACCCTCACTCCAGCCTTAGCTCCGTCATCACTAATATTAAGAAGCACAGCGGAGCATAACCATAATACCAGCTCTCGAGGAGCTGAGGCAGGAGGACCTGGTCAAAGCCATTCAAAGGAGAAAAATGATGCCACTGATGAATTTAGAGGTGATTTAGAGGAGAATTCGGGGGCTATTAGATCCTATTTCCAGAGAAGACCCTTGAATTCTGAAGCAGGAATGTCTTTCCTCACTCCTACGGGGCTCCAGTTGGCTTCCTGTGGCATCAACTTCCCCCATGGGCTGGCACTGAGGCACTTGAGGACCAAGGGGTGACAAAGAGCGCCCACCCAACCAGCTCAATCACTTCACCACCACCTCTCCCAAGGAGGAGCCTGCATGGACCGAATGGTGGCAGGAAAGAATGCCCAAAGGAATGAGCCAGAGAAATGGTTCCTTCCAGCCAGTTCTGCCCAGTTTGTGCTCGCTTCTGACCTGCTCCGGTCACCCAACCTTTAAGGAGCGGATCCGTTTAAGGAACGGATTTAAACAGCACCAGGTCCTACGAGCTCCCCCCCCCCCCCCGCTCCGCCCAAGCTTCAGCTTCATACTTCAAAGGAAGACTGTTAATTACACATTATGATACCAATTATATAGAAATGCATTATGAAACGGAATCTTTGCTAAGCAATTCTACTATTTTAATTCTTTTCTTCTGCCATTTTTTAATAATCACTATGGTTTTTATTGCATTAAGATGCAATTAAGAATGAAAAGTCTTTTATATTTTAAATCTGCTTCATTATTCTCACATAAAGAATTCCACAGCCATCCATAATAATTTAACAATATGGCGAGAAGATAGGGAGGCTATCTTAGGAAAAGTGAGCTGAACCACATTTAGGAGGAAGAGTCCAAGTCTCTTTATTTTGAAAGCCCTTAGCACAAGACGATAAAGTAAGTCACACAATAATGCACGTTCATATGGAAGAGGAAAGAAGGTCTTATCCTAAGGAAGTCAGTGAGATAAGACCTCAAGGCTTGACCTCCTTGCCAGGCAGACTGTTAGCCTCTGCCATCCACAGAGTTCAAATGCCATGACTAACATGAACCTGGCATTGCTGAACTGTACTTCGTTTGAGCTACAGTTGGGCCTCCACACCCAAAAGTTCAACCACCAGACCTGACTGAAAACACAGCCCCCCAACCGCCTCTTCTGTGTTGCTTGCTGTCCAGTTGCCGTCATCTGTGGTCCCACGTGACCATCAGTCCCACAGCCTCTGCCCTGTACTAGGTGCAGTCTGGAGATGGTGGTCAGTTTGTTATCGTTTCTTAAAGCAGAGCATTCTCACACCCGCACTGGTCTCAGTACCGCTATGTAACTGAGGAACTCCTGATCCTCCTGCCTCCATCTCCCAAAGAAAAACACTAGTTGACTTAGTTAGGGTTACTACTGTTGCAAGAAACACCATAACCAAATGCAACCTGGGAAGGAAAGTGTTTATTGGGTTTACACTTCATAACACTGTTCATCACTGAGGAAGTCAGGACAGAAACTCCAGCAGGGCAGGATCCTGGAGGCAGGAGCTGATGCAGAGGCCATGGAGGGGAGCTGCTTACTGGCTTGCTTCCCACGGTTTTCTTGGCCTGCTTTCTCATAGAACCCAGGACCACTAGACCAGGGATGGCCCTACCAATGGGTTGGGCCCTTCCTCATCAATCACTACTAATTAAGAAAATGCTCTACAAGCTTCCGTGCAATCTTACGGAGGCATTTTCTCAGCGGAGGCATTTTCTCAGCAGAGGCATTTTCTCAGCGGAGGCATTTTCTCAGTGGAGGCATTTTCTCAGTGGAGGCTCCCTCCTGTCAGATGACCATGGCAAGTTGGCACACTAGCCAGCACACTGGTCCACCAGGGAACATTTCAACCTACAACTTCTCCACCAATCAATTTCTACCAGCTGACTGGCCAGAAGGGCCCAGGTCTGCTCTGCCCCATGCAGAGCGAAGCCTCAAAATCTCCCTCAAAATGAACCTAAAGTCTGTCTGCTTCTCACCCGATCCATCACCTGCAAGGTCCTCATAGCAGTTCCGATAGCTCTCCGCGACTCTGCTCCTTTCTTTCTTTCAAATCCTGCAAGTTGTCCTGGGACCATACACACACACACACACAATCAAATAAAGAAAAACTGATCTCAGTTCTTCATTAGAGAACCAGTTAATAACGTACAAATGGCAGGACCCAATTCCCATCTCTATGTTACTCTGAAGAAAAGATCACACCGATGATCAATTCCAGATCATCAATGGCTATATAGCCATGTGGAGCTGATAGGAGCTCCAGTGATGGACGATGGGCTGGCAGTGCCTATCAATCATTATTAATGATTAAGAAGGGACTGTATTACACTACAGTCTACGCGACATTCTTTTTCTTTTTTCTTTTTTTGGTTTTTCGAGACAGGGTTTCTCTGTGGTTTTGGAGCCTGTCCTGGAACTAGCTTTTGTAGACCAGGGTGGTCTCAAACTCACGAAGATCCGCCTGCCTCTGCCTCCGCCTCCCAAGTGCTGGGATTAAAGGCGTGCGCCACCACCACCCGGCCTACGCGACATTCTTGCCCCCCCCCCCCGTTTTTACTCATTCATTCGACATAGTTGCACACCTGTTTCCCACACTCGCCCTGAACTCCTGAAGCCAAGGAATCCTTCCATTCCCCTTCCTGAGTCCCTGGAGCTCAGTATGTGTCACCATGCCTGGCTGGAACGGAATCTGATCATATCTCTATAAAAACACTGGAGGACAGTAGGACACATGACGGCACCGTTCCGCAACACCAGCAATGCAATCTATACCATAGAAACACCAGAGGACGAATGTGCTGGGGAGCGGGGGGCAGACAAGGAAGGAGGAACCACATTCTGAAATGAGAATCATCAAGACCTCCCAGCGAGCGCTCCTGTAATCCCCACACCAAGGATCTGGGAGCAGAAGGAATGAGTTCTAAACCAGCCTAAGCAAACACAAACAGACCCTGTCTTAGAGCAGTGGTTCTCAGCCTTCCTGATCCTGCGACCCTTTTGGTACAGTTCCTCATGTTGTGATGACCCCTTCCCTGAGCATAAAGTTATTTCATCCCTACTTCATAAGTGTAATTTTGCTATTGTTATGAATTGTAATGTAAGTATCTGATATGCACAGTATCTGATATGCTACCCCCGTGGAAGCTGCATTTGAACCCCAAAGGGGTCGCGACCCACAGTTTGAGAACCACTGTCGTAGACAGCTGGGGAGCCGAGGTCAACCCCATGCGGTGTGCGTATTGTTTAAGGTCTTGGGTCGTGCTGAGGCATTTTTACCAACTGAAAACAGCTATGAGACGCCAACATCCACGATGCTGAAGAATGAACTCTTGCTCATTTATGTGACAATAGGATCATGGCGGCGCTGGTCACTTTAGAGGACCGCGTACACCGAGAGCTGGTCTCAGTCCTTCGGTCCCCTCAGAACTGTTCCTCGGGCAACTGTACAAACCCCTGCAGCTGTGCTGGCCATACAGAATCTGCGTGGACTTTTAATACCTCGAGGAAAAGGTCTAGAAGGAAGGGTAAGGAATGAGAACCAATTAACATAAACATTGATCTGGGGGCTTTTTTAATGCTTCAGTGTACTCGCAACACCCCGCTAGTCCTTCGAGGCTCACGGCCAGCGTGTAGGGGGCATAACTACTCACCGTTCGGAGTTCAATCTTCAGAAAGTACCAACATCCAGAACACAGCTGGCCACCTACAAGTCCAAAAGAAAAGGCACTGACTAACAAGCAGCTTCGTTCCATAAGCAAAGGGGAAAGAAAAGAACGCACGCATACATCAGTGGAGGAATCTATGCGGCCACCACAGCAAGGGCAGGCACGAGAGGAAGAAATAGAGGGCTGAGAATTGGTAGCCAAGTAACCTAGAACTCTCATCAGCTAAGTGAGTCACAGAGAACCCACCCTAGTGACATCACCCTAGTTCCACTAGGAACAGTATCCTGGAGCCGGTCACATGGTCCTCCCAGGCTCACAGTCCTACTAAAGACAGCAGGGAAAGGCCGGGTCTGTAGTCTCAGCTAGTCAAGAGACCAAAGCAGGAAGGCCGCAACAGCCCCCCCAGGAGCTCGCAGTCAGTAAACAACAAAGCAAGACCCAACACTTAAAAAAAAAAAAAAAAAAAAACAAATAAAACAAAGAGCAAGAGGAAAATACACATGTATTCTTATCGAGATGACTAGACTTTTCAACGCTAACGTACAGTCTCTTGAGGAGGGACCAACCATGGAAGAGACAGAATCGAGTCAAACAAGTACAAATGAAGATTTCGGACTGGAGACCGGGGCCTGGCTTCTTTTCAGTGAGAATCAGACACAAGGGGTGACCCCCCCCAGGGGTGGCGAGCAATGAGCCCCACATTGCTCAGTATTGGGTCTGGCTGGACCACACATGATTTCCATCAAATAACATTTTTAGAAATATTATTTGGACATGTTACTTAAGGCAGGCAGACTTCATGCAGATGACAGCAATGGACAGATATCAACCCTGCTTGAATAAGGGAGTGGACAGGGCTCAGCTGAGAACATGGGAAAGATAGTGGCGGGGTGGGGGTTATAGAAAGAGTGGGAGAGGGAGGCCAATGGGTGGGAAACTACTAACAGAAAACATCGATGTTGGACAGCTTCTTGATGGATGCAGGTCCAGCAGCGGGAGGAAGGGGATAAGAACTCATAGATACTCAAGGTGATCAATCATACCCCACAGAGATTATCAGGGACTGATTTAGCGCGGTTCGGCTAAAACTGCACAGCAAACCAATGATAAGTTGACATCTAATTTTTAAAATGTTCAGAAAAGCCTGACTTGAGTATAGTCAAACATAGACTATCAAGAACAGCATAGGCAGATATCCTGACCCCTAGAGGGGCTCCAGGTCCAGAGGGTCTCTGCGGCCTTCACAAGGCCTAAAGAGAAAGGATCCTGGGAGGCAGGAAGGTAGTTCTGTTCAACAGGGCTTAGTATCTGGTATTTGATGTGGGATTCTCCTCTGTATGCTGTGAGTACCATTGGTTAACAAAAAAGCTGGCTTGGCCTGATAGGGTAGAACAGAGCTGGGAGATGGGGCGCTAAACTGAATACTGGGAGAAAGGAGGCGGAGTCAGAGAGAAGCCATGGAGCTGCTGTTGGAGACAGACTTGCTGAAACTTTGCTGATAGGCCACAATCTCGTGGTGATGCACAGATTAATGGAAATGGGTTAAATTAAGATGTAAGAATTAGCAAATAAAAAGCTAGAGCTAATGGGCCAAACAGTAATTTAAATAATATGGTTTCTGTGTGATTATTTCGGGGCTGGGTGTCCAGGAAACCAAGCAGCCGTATTGGTTCAAACTTCTGGAGTCTGACCCTGGGGAGTTTATTTTAGGCCTATTTAAGCAGAGCACAGTTTGGAGAACATTATTCTGGTAATATGAACTCCATCCACGTGCACAACAAAGCATGCATAGATCTCTTGGAGGAACAAAGTTAGCCAATACAGACCAGATATGACTACTTGGAAATGCTTTGTAAAGTCCATGAAGATAGGTTCCACGGACTGACTAAGGAAAACACATTTACAATATGGGTTTGGGGAAGATGTTCCAGAAAAAGGTGCAGTCTCTATCCACCCAGAAAGAGTCAAAGTCCCCAGGCTAGTAAACACTGTGCTCCCAGCCTTCTGGAGGGACTACAGGTACAGCATTCCTTCCCTTGAAGGAAACCCTGTGTGCTTAACACTCCAGGTTTCCCTAGTGCTTCTCTGTGAATACAAAGACAACCAAGCTTCATACAGTCTAGAAGTTGCCCATGGTGTTTTAACAAAGCAGTACAAGAGTAACCAATAAAGAGATGAAGAAAAAAAAATCAAAATTGAATGCCTGGACTTAAAATATCACACAAAACCCAAGAAGATTTTGATCATGGTCAAAATAATAAATCTCCCCAGCACTCAGCCTAAACAATTTCCCCACCACCCGGATCCCAGGAAGTGCACTTGACAGATGGACAAAATTCCTTCCTTGCATCCTCAAGTGTAACAGACACGTGTGTTATTGAAGGGTGTGGCCGGGGACGTTGATAGTCTTGGCATTCAGAAGGAAGAGGCAGGTGGATCTCAATGACCTCCAGACCAGCGAGAGCTACATAAGTGAGAGCCTTCCTTTAAAAATAAATCTCCAAGGGCAAATGTGCTAAATATTCTATTTTATCTCTATCAGCAATAATCTATTAAGGCAGCTCTCCCTCCCCAGACCCTCTGCAAGCCCAGAAGAAGCCATGAAAGGGAAGGCAGGAAGCTGATCCTGCTTCCTTCCTGATGGGCCACCTGGGGTCTGACCATCACTTGGCTTCTTTGAAGCCACCTGCCCCTCTGTTTCAGTTACAGGGGATGAAGAAGGGATTTCTTCCTTAAATCCCCATGTCCCTCTAGCCCTTCCTAACCTTACGACCCCTTCACCCAATACTCAAGTAAGTCACCTCTTTGAGTATGCTATGTATTTTCCTGTTCGGTCTGTAACATGGATAGTCAGAAGGCAGAGAATCTGAAACTCAAATTACCATATCCGCTCTCAACTACAGGAGAAAGAGAGAGAGAGACAGAGATGAGGAAGAAAAAAAGGAGGTAGGGAGGGAGAGAGGGAGGGGATAGGAAGGAAGGGAGGATCCAGTTTCTCGGGGACATTTCATAGGGCGCCTGGGACGGAGTTAAAAGTGGCAGGTGTCCGAGGAGGCTCTAAATTTAAAGGTATCTTAAAAATCTTCCCAGATTTTGCATATACATGCACTTTTCTGAGAAAAGAAATGCAAAAGGAAGACGATCGCATTTGTCATGGGAGCCTCCAAAGTTGACTGAGATACTGCTGCAGGAACGGGCCAGCACAGAGGTGGCCGCCCGTGTCCTCGGGGAGGAAAGGCGGGGCAGCACTCACACCTACATCAGCAGGAGGGGGCCGACTGCAGCCTCCAGCTGGGGCTGGAGGCCCTGCCACCCTCCACCCACCCTGCAAGGCAGCTGGGATGGTGTGTTCCTGTGAATATCACTCACAGCTCCCTCCCAACAATCAAGTGACATTTGCAAAGCTCATCAGCTCAGCAGGTGTTCAGATGCACAAGCAATAGAAAAATAGTTCCGGGCCTGAGGAAAAAAGAATCATCCGTAGCATCCTGCCCTGAAACCCCCCAGGCTGCTGGGAGAGTGTGGGGCAGAAAACCAAGAGACAACAGACAGCACAGACAAGAAGTCCAGAAATGTCTAGGGAAGTGGTGGCGGGGGGGGGGGGGGGGGGGGGGGGGGGGGGGGGGGGACGGGACGGGGACTCCCGCAGCAGGTGTCTGTACCCCAGGCTGCAAACAGCCCTACGAACATGTGCCCCCAACCCCCTGCCTGCCTGCACTGTGACCAAGCATGTGATCACCCTGCCTAGTCGCTAGCTTACCCTGGTTATGGAGATGATACAGTACCGCACTGCCATGTCACTGAGATGTGCCTTGCCCAGCCCAAGGTCTGTTGGACGGTCTCTGTGTCCTTCACAACAAGGGTGGTCTGCACAGAGCAACAGAAGGTGACAGGAGACATATGAGCTGACACTAAGGTTGATGCCAAAAGGAAGTGACAGGCCATCTGGGCGACAACAGCTCCTGCGTGGAGCCCCACGATTCTGCACTCTCCCTCATGCTGTCCTCAGCCCAGGGCCTTGCTCGGGAGCCCTGGTGGACACCAAGGCGTTGTGGTGGACTGTGAGGTGGCCCTGGCCAAGGCAGAGCACTACTCTGAAACTGTCTCCTCACCTGACTACCAGGGGTCATCGGGGTCACAGGACTGATCTTTTCTGAGGGCTGAAATTGTGCAAAGTTCTCAGAACAATGGCCAGAGAGCAGAGATAGCCACGTGTGAGCTGTCGTACTCGGGGGATTTCAGCTGGGTCTGAAGAGCCGGGTAACAAAGCGGCATCTGTGCTACAAAGAACAGCCAAATACTGGCACCACCAGCCCAAATGACAGCCACGCATGTCCTTGATCCTGAGATGGGTTGTGGATTTTAATGCCTCTAGAATTACAGTGGGCACTGAATTTACCATGCATCACGCCGCCTGTTAAATGGGGACAATGCATGAAGCCAATGGGGTCTGCAGAGGGGGAAAACCCCAACAATGTGTGCAAAACGCTCTCCAAAGGGCTTGGTTGGGAGTATTCAGAAATCACTTGCCTGTGCTTCTGTCCACCATCATGAGAAGCACAGAGATTTTTCTAGCTCTCACATAATCTCACTCTGCTAACCAAGATGCTGGTCAAAGCCTTGGGAAACAAAAGACGCTGTGAAATTTAGGCATTTGCTAGAATCTCCCTGTTCTGCCGGCATCTCAGGACGACTGACTCACAGAACGTTCTTTACAAGTTGCTGAGTGGCATCATGCAACATCCCGAGTTCATCCAAGGTCGATGCTTTACTTTTTTTTTTTTCCTTGTGAAATAATCTGCGTGTCATTGGGTTGCCTTTTTGGTAGCCTCTACAGGAGCAGATGTTCCCCTATGAGTCTGAGAAAGTCCCATGGAAGAGAAACCTTCGGCAGAGGGGCTGAAGCACTGGTTCAGTGGGTAAGCACGTCTACCGCACTTGCAGAGGCCCAGGTCCCATTCCTAGCACCTACGTGGCTGCTCAACTGCCCGTCACACTTGTTCTCCAGAGAATCGATTCCCTCTTCTGGTCTCCATGGACACCAGGCAGTCACAGAGCGCACATACATGCACAAGCAAGTGAAACACTCATGTAATTAAAAATAAGTAAAACTGAAAAGAATTAAAATTAAAAACCATTTAGCAGAGGCTCCAGAGAAACCAACCCACCATGAAGAAAAGGCACCAATAAAAGCATTCGAGGGGCTTGGGGACTGAGCTTAGCAGGAGGGAGCTGGCCTGGGAAGCACAGCCCTGGGTTCGGGACCCAGCATTTAAAAAGAAAAAAATGCACCCGAATACCTCAGAGAATAATTATAAAAGGGCGGAAAACTAAAACATTGAGTGAACCAGTGGCCTCCATGGAGTCTGGGGAAGTCACTACAAGCTGATCCGCCCTGGTTTGGTACTAGAAGGGCCAAACTTCTAGTACTTAGCTTTTTGAATTTGTCTTTATTTTTCCCCCTAGATTTGGGGACATTTCCATATACATGTTGAGATGCTGGAGGATGGAGTGAGCCACTTGTTTGTCCCGGCCGCCCAGTTAGCTTGGCCCCGAAGTAACCACCTTGCAACATGGAGATACCTCGGGGACAGAACCCAAGTCTAAACATGGATATAGCTTACATATATAGTCGTGGGATTGTTTCAATAGTAGCAAAGTCTAAACATGGATATAGCTTACATATATAGTCGTGGGATTGTTTCAATAGTAGCAAAGTTTGAACTTTTGGAGAGTTTGGATTTAGGTGTGCAGCCTTTTCCTTTCCTTTATCATCGCCACGGCTTCCTTGGTTCCCTGAAGACTTGAGAAACACTAAGCAAACCAGGGTCCAATCAAAACCACAGATGCCTAAGAGCATGGGCCCTAGGTCAGATTGCTGGACACAAATCCTGATCTCCCTAACAGCGAGGCTCGTGACCCTGAGCCAGTCCCCCAAGATCCTGTATAAAGTGAGGGTAACGGCAGGTGGAGGGAGTGAGGATTTGGTCAGCAGATGCTCCTAAGAACTCCCAACACGGCAGGCCACACAGACCTGCAGAAACCGTAAGCCATTCCTATTTTATATCAACTGGACCCCAGAAGCGGGAGTGAGGGTGGAGGGCTCTGGTCTCCAGCAGGCAGTGAAACGGGAAGACAAGTGGTGAGACGGAACGCAGGTCACAGACGTGCCACACAGAGACCGTGTGACCGCGGTGGGTTTTCTTCAATACCGTTTTCTCTTGAGGCACTGGGGAGCAAAGCCCAAGGGTGCTAGACACACGCGCCACCACTGAGCTTCTCCCCTACCCCACAGGAGCCAGTCCTGTGTTGTCTGGGCCTCATCATCCGCCCCAGCTGCTGCACAGGATCGCACTGAGAAACCAAAACCCGCCTCATCATATCGTATGAGTTTTCTACTCTTCTTTGCTGTCCTGGAGTCAAAGAGGGGCAACAAAAGCAAAACCTAGATCCTTGCCACTCTCGAGAAAGTGTGTCACTCACACGCATGGAAGCCACTGGGTCAGACATGACCAATGGCGCCTTCCTAGCTAAGACAAACACCCAAGTCACTGGGCCTGGCCACATCTTTCAACACTAAGCCACCATTCATCTTCTACCCAAAGCCTGGAGTGCGAGACCCAGCCAGTAAAACCCAGGGGAAGGGAAAAGAAAGACCTAGGATCCATTGTCCTCACCAGCCCACGCAGTCTCCCCACAGGTCACGGGGAGTTCTGGACTCATAAACTGGTGTTTGAGTCATCATCAAGAAAGGCTAGGGCAGGTGTCTGGCGATAAGTGTGTGATGGATAAGGAGTGTGGATAAATGTCAAACGCAATGCCTGCACGGGCTGCGGGACAGCTTGCTTACACAGCTGTTTCCTTCCCCAGACAATGATGAAACAGCACTTTGGAATGTAGTTCGTCTTCAATTAAGACGGTTCTGTTGAAAAGCCCTCTTGGCAGGACCCGCGACGTACGTGTCACCGCTCTCTCACGTGGATCTCTCAAGGGTGGCAGGGCAATTCATTTTTGTTGATTAAACCAAATACAAAGGGAAAGGGCCGAGCAACCGGTTAGCCAGTTAAACGCAATGATTCTTGACGAGGACGTACGATGATGGGTCATTTTGCTAATGCTACAGACTGGCTCCCAGTTTGCTTGCATCCAGGCTTGGTATCCAAGCAACCACCGAAATCTGTGCTGAGAGAAAGATAAAGTAAGGTTGACTTGTGCACGATTCTTCTCTGTGATGGAATGTACGGAAGAGGAAGAACAAGAATGGGAGAGGACAGTCACCGCGAGATGAACAAGCCGCGGGATTGGACGAGGGAGCTGCTGTCAGTCACTCCGCAGGACTGGCTCTTTAGTAAACTACAGTAGCCACTAATCACAGCCACTTTGTGGAGATGACAACGGCTATAAATACCCAGACATTTCATTTTCTCTTTTCCTTTTCCAAGAGAACAAGGGTCCTGACAAGCAGCCCAACCAAGTGATGATTTCTGAGGCTACTGCCGACTTAATCAATGCACGAAAGGGCACCAGAAGCCCATTTCCACTCCAAACAAAGTTTTCCTTTCATTGTTGCCACAAGGTCAAGTCTACAACTGCAGTGACTTCACTCGTAACGGCCACAAGATGTGGAGGCAGTGGAATGCCGGGGCTTGCTAGTGGTCAGAGCATGAGTGCTGCAAGGCTGCTACACACTTTTAAACTTGATTGTACATAATTGTTAATCACTGACCCATCTCCAACCTCCTGGGCCGGAACACGTTGCTAGGCAACCCATTTTGCCCTAGATACTTTTGGAAAGCAAGTCAGACAACCAAAGTGTCAACTAAGTAAACACTAACTATTAGTGACAGGTCCAAATAAATAAGGGACGCCCAGCATCCTGAAGGCATATTTACTTCATATTCCATCCTAATGCAAGCGTGTATTTCTCCATGTCTTACAACTGAGCCAATAAGCTGTCTTAGGTTCAATTGGATACAATTGCCCTTTTGGTACAACCCAGACAAGTTGCGAGCCAGAGGGGTCCAAAGACCATGCAACAGAGGAATTGCTTTCTTGGGGACCACAACCGTGCTCTGCATCCCAAGCATCTCATTTACTGGTCCACACACCAGCTGGGAAGGACAACCTACTTCTAAATGCCCAGATAAGGAGTCGCCTGCACTCTTCTATTTAAGATGATCACAAACTGATTTGACTATTGCTTGGACAATATCCACACATCCCCTGCCTTTTCAAATGCGCAGAGCCACGGGCAACAGAAGTAATTTTATTGTTCCTAATTTAAGATCAAGAACACCAGGGAACATCATGAAGATGGGGACAGAACAGCCAAGTACATGGGAAAAAAAAAAGTCATTTAATGGGAAAGCTTAAGCAAGGCGGGTGGCTGGTGTCAAGGAACATGACGTCATTCCTAGGAAGAATGTGAAATCTAATGACTCTTCATGTCCACATCCAAGAAGCCCAGTTCACCACAGGGAGTTAGTGCTAAGTAACTAATGGCCCTGTGTCTGTTCTCAGAGAATTGCCAGGAAGTTTTCACATTCGCTACTGTGAGTAAAAACCAGCTCAGGTAATGCTGGGGACAGGTGAGCACTGAGTAAGGTTACAGCTTAGGTAGTGCTGGGGACAGGTGAGCACTGAGTAAGGACAGCTTAGGTAGTGCTGCGGACAGGTGAGCACTGAGTAAAAACCAGTAACCACATTAAGAAAGAAATGTCGGACCACCATGATGTTTCAGTAAGTAGAGTAACTTGCTGCCAAACCCTGACAACCTGAGTTTGAGCTCGTGACCCACTGTGTACAAGGAAGGAACCGCCTCCCACCTGTTCCGCTGACTTCCACGGGACACACATGTACACATGCACGCACAATAAATGTACAAATAAAATTAAAGAAAGAAATGGATAAAAGTTATCCGGTGAGCTCACAGTGAGGTTTAAAGTTAAGACCTCTGTTCTGTCTGCAGACGTTTGGGTGTCTATGTGCTGTCGTTTGCCCCCCCCCCCACAGGCTCAGGTGTTTGAACATCTGGTTCCAAGCTGGTGGCACTATCTGAGAAGCATATGGAACCTTTAGAAGGTAAAGTATCTCACTAGGAGCTAATTTTGAGGTTTCCCCACTTCCTGTTCTGTTTCTCTGTTTCTTGTGTGTGGATGAAAACACAACCAGCTAGCATCTTCTGCTCCTGCCACCATGCCTTCCCGGCTATGATGGATCCATCCCTCTGGAGCCAACAGCCAAGGTGTTCTCACGAGGTACCTCGTCACAGCAGCAGACTGGTAACTCATACACTATATACTATGCAATTACAATGTTCTAGTAGCCGGAAGTACCTAGGACTAAGAAGCGCAATCTACAGATTAGACATAACAAACACGACAAGAGACAAATGACAAACTATCTAAGCAAGTAACAGAACAGTCACACGAGCCTGCTTAAGTCCTGTGGACCAGGCTGGCCGTGAACTCAGAGATCCGCCTGCCTCTGCCTCCTGAGAGCTGAGACTTAGTAAAGATAGATACTCCACCACCACCGCCTGGTACTGAAGCATCTTTTAAGTGGAGCCGTCTGGACCTCTCCATAGCCACCGCCCATTTTCCACAGTTCCCAGATAAAACCCATGGAAAGTCACCTCCCCCCCATCCTCTACGCTTGCAAAGACTTGAAGACAACCGAAAGAATGATCAACTATCCATCTCCCTCAAAAGTTCCCATGTACTCTGCAGAAGCCCAAGAAAGAGAAAAGAAAGTTTTCAACCCACAAGTATGTCTAAGGATATGCAGCCCGGTGCATACACTGCTAGTTGGTACCAAACTTAGGGACTTCCATTGGAATCCCATAGGAATGGCATCTATGTCTCACAAGCACACAATGAAATAAATAAAATCTAGAAATAAATACCAAGAGCCAACTGCTCGGTTCCATTCGGAAGCTCACCGCCGCACACTAAGAGAAGAACGTGCTTCCAGCAGGGACACGGTGAGCCAGCTGCGAAGGCAGCTATGCCCTTCTGGGAAGCTGCAAATAACAAGTCAACAAGGGCAATAAATTCACTCACAGGAACGTGGTGAACCCATGTCACAGAACAAGCAAAGGCCAGACACAGCCGTGGGACTGGCAGCAGAGTGATGTGTGCAAGTGGATCCCATGCTGCTCCAGATCACAATGCACCGTGCCAGATCAGAACTGGAGCCTCCACGATGCAGGGCAGGCAGCTGCAACTGAGTTCCCAACTCAGACCAGGAGAGATTTTTTTCAGAGGCAAATCATTTGTCTAATATATGCATTTCCATGCCCAGTGCCACCAAAAAAAAAAAGATTGTCCCCTTTGTTGAGAACAGTTTTCTTATAAATAAAAAAAAAACTATGAAAGGAATTGACTAACTATGTTAGTGAGGGAGAGGAGTAGAAAGTAAGTCGGAAGGGAAGAAAACAGGGATGGATGGATGGATGGATGGATGGGTGGATGGATGGATGGATGGATGGATGAATAGATGGGTGGATGGATGGATGGATGGATGGATGGATGGATGGATGGATGGATGGACGGACAGACGATCGGAAAAATGGATGGATGGATGGACGGATGGATGAATAGATGGGTGGGTGGGTGGGCAGATGGTCGGAAAAATGGATGGATGGATGGATGGATGGATGGATGGACAGAGAGATGGTCGGAAAACGGGTGGATGGACGGTGGGTGGGTGGGGGGGTGGGGGGAGGATAGTTGGATGGATGGATGGATGGATGGATGGATGGATGGATGGACAGACAATGGATGAACGGATAAATAGATGAACAGACAGGCAGACAAATGGGTGGATACATGGATTCAGGCCTTTCCACTCGTTTGGCAAAGGCAGTCTATTACCATACTGAGGCAGGACAAAAACACAAAGATGAGGACCAGAAGGAAAGCAGCCTGTGATCCTGGAGTCTGATTAAAGTCTCTCAAAAGCCAAGAAGCAAGAGGTCCTGCAGGGCAACAACACCTGCTGCAGAGGCTGAAACAGGATCAGTCTGCTTTTCCTAGTCAACACAGCAACAACCCAGGCTTAGGCTTCAGCGTATATGACCTTGAGCCAGCCCTGGTCCTTTACTCAGACGTTGAGACTCTAAAACTGTTTATATGCTGGTCATGTTGTTGCATGGCCTTAATCCCAGCACTCAACTCAGGAGGCAAAGGCAGGAGGATCTCTGTGAGTTCGAGGCCAGCATGACATGTTTTAATTGCACCTCTTAAGTGATGGCTTACAATTCCATGTGGCCACTGTCCATTCAGATGACCCCGTTCAACTGCCAGCTGTCTCAGAGCAGCCATAATTCACCTCGGCTCTTGGTGTTTAATGTCCTTAGAATTAAAGCAGAGGATTTTAACAAGGTGGGGCAAAATCCCCCTTGCTCATGAACAGTCCCACCTGGAGTGCTCGGATTCCATCCCAGGCATCTCTGCAGAGCAGATTTTAAGGCTATGACTCTCCAGTCCACTTACCCCTAGATTGCAGTTTTCCATTAAGTCGGATAACCTACATTTGCCACAAAACAGTGCAGTGTGACACTGACCCACTTCGTTTCATTTCTTTGCCAGTCAGTGACATTCATATGTCACTGTGAATTGCATTTTAACTATGGAATTAAATATATTTGCCCTGGATTTACTCAAGTGAGCTCGAAAAGCATTAGGATTCACCCGCAGGATTCATTGTCTAATCCACCGAAGTGGCTCGGGCAAACCGCCTTCGCTTTCTGTTCCACAGACGACCCAGCCCATTAAATGAAGGCACGGGAAGAACACTAACAGCAAGCCATTACCCACTCTGCACGGACGTCAGATGAGCCACACACACGGGACTATCATTGTCAACAGAAGGAAGGATGGTGTTGAGTCACCGGCACAAGAGAGCACAAACCAAGTGGCTTAAACAAGATGTCATGGTTGACACTGAGAGTCAGCTTGACTTACAACGCCCTAGGAGACAAAGCACTGAGCACACGTCCACTTTTCTAAATAAGTTGAGCGAGGTAGGAAGACCCACCCTAAGCGTGTGCAGACTGAGAGAGTCCCTCTGGGCTAGAGGAAACTCCTGTGCTGAGCCCCAGCATTCTGCCCTCCCTGCAGTGGAGACAATGTGGCCGCTGCTACACCTGCTGCCATGGCTACTGTAACTTCAACTCTGGGCCAATGAGAAACTCTCCCGTAAGCTGCTTTTGTCAAACATCTTGTGGCAACAGTAAAAAAAAAAAAAAGTAACTAATAGAGAAGAGAAACTGGTTTCCAAATGGTTCTGGGTACCAGGAATTCCAGGTTGAACTGTAGTCTGGTTTCTGGCCTTTCCTGCTGCCTCACACCTTCTTGGTTCCTTTAGAAGAACGCCATCCCTCCTAGAATCCACTGAGTACTCACCAGACATTAATACCTAACTCCTCAGACACTAAGGAGGGAACGATTTTACCCCCCACACTCAGGAAAGGAAATGTCGGCGACTGAAAAGTCCTAGAATTCTGTTGCAGTCTGAATTACATCCCCCCAAACTCACACTCAAGTCCTAATCCCCAGCACACCGCGGACATGGCCTTGTTTGAAAACGGAGGTATTTTAGACATACTTAAAAGTAGGTCATACTGGAGCAGGGTGCCCCCAATGCAATACAACTGGCACCCTTATATAGTAGGGGAATTTGGTCATGGGCACACAGGGAGAATGTCATACAAAGAAAGAGGAGAAATTGGGGCACTGCATCTATAAACCAAGGAAGGTTGTGAGCAAAGTACTAGAAGGTAAGAGAAAGGCACACAACAGATTCTCCTGTAAGGCCTCTGGAAAAGCTAACCCTGTCCTGGGATACCACCATCTCAGCTGGACTTTAGGACTCCACAGATATGAGAGCCCCCTGCTGCTGAAGTCACACGGGTCAATATTCGTTTCTGCAGCTCAAGAGGAGAACTGACGTGGTCGGTGACATCGGGAAAAGATACCAAGTACATGTTGCCCAGCACTGTCTTCGTGGGCAGACCATCTCTGGACCTCCGCTCCTCTGCCCTCTTCCTAGGGCTGGCAGCCCTGCACATGGGAAGGCTGGCAGACAGCCCCGTCTGGTGCCCACTTCTAAGCCTGTTCTCCAGCTAGCTGTACCATAATAATCTCAATATTTTGACCTCCATCTGTCTGAATTTCGTGTTAAATTCATCAGTTGGCTGTAAACTCTAGGAGGACAACGAGGCAATTAATTATCACCACCCACACCCCTGCAGTGGCCTTCATTCAGACGGTCTCACCACACAGCACCCTACGCCATATGTGCGACATTTGTCTCCTGAAGCCATGGTGTAACTGTATCCCCAAAATTTAAAATGTTGGAAACTCGTTTCTCAAATCTATGATACCTATGTGTGATGTATTTGTGAAGGAATTAGATTTCAGAGGTCACCAAAGTAAGTCCCTCACAATGTCAACCTAGGCTCTTAGACTTCCCAACCTCCTGAACCATGAGATGAATAAACCAGTCTTTATAAAGTACCCGCTGCCAGACATCTGCTATAACAACATCAAATACACTAAGACACCTGGCTATCCACAAAGGGCTATTAATCTGCAACAACAAGAGTGCAATCGAGGTGTTCTAAGCAGAAAATCCCTTCCTGTTCCAATAAGGCCTGGAGCTGCGAGGTGGCTGTATCAGGACATTGCTAACAGTACTTGCATAAAGAACCTGAGCTCAATGCCCAGAACCCATAGTCATGGTGGGAGCACACGCGTGTAATCCCAGGACTTTAGGAATGAAGAAAACAAACTGAAGGATCCTTGGGGCTTGCTGGCCAGCAAGACTAGCCCAATAGGTGACCTCCAGTTCCTACCTTAAAAACCAAGACGGAGCTGGGCAGTGGCACTGCCCACCTTTAATCCCAGCACTTGAGAGGCAGAGGCAGGCAGATCTCTGAATTCAAGGCCAGCCTGCTCTACAGAGTTCCAGGATAGCCAGCCAATACTCTGTCTTGACCTTTCCTTTCTTGGAGGATCTGATCCTACTTACATTGAAACTGGTTGTGTTCCTAACAGCCTTGCCACCAAATGTGAGCAGCTTTCTGCAGACTCAAGAGCTCCCCAACTCTGGATACCAGCTGAGTGCCCCACAAGCTCAGAAACTTAACAACGGTGTGAGATGTGGGGTGTTGAAGACCTCAGAGGGCAAGGGCTCAGTACCACCTCAGACAGTGCAGTGGGCACCCATGCCTCTGCTTATCCAACCCAAGGGAAATCACAAACCCGTCCTCAGGTCCAATAATTTGCTAGAATACTCACAGTACCCGGGAAAACCCTTCACGATCAGTCACAGGGTTAGTATAAAGGATCTAACTTAGAAACAGCAAGGTGTTCAGGGGTAAAGTAAGAAGAAGGGATGTCGGGTCTCCATGCCTTTTCCAGCACATCACCCTCCCAGCATCAACCCAGAACCTTCATTGTCCAATCATGATGAAGTCACCAGCTACTGTGATTAGCTCCATGTCCAGCCTCTCTCCCCTCCCTAGAAGGAGGATGGAGCTGACAGATTTGGCCTCTGAAGACCTTTTGGTCTCTCTAGAGACCAACCCTATCCTGATGTGTACCAGGCCAGTCATCTCATTATCATACAAGACAAAGAACATTCTAGCAACCCTACATCAAGAACAAAGGCCAAATCTGTATTGCTCATGACATATATCTTGAGAAATTCTTCTTGAATACAAATCTAAATATCTGACCTTCTTGTCACTGGGTTAACCAGGCTGGCATTATGAAATCCAGACAGGCCCATGCCTTTGTCAGAGGCTGTGCCTGCTCCTTTTGTTTGTGTGTGATGATAGCCTAGGTGGGAGGGGAGAGGAATGGGAGCCATCGCACAGCAGAAGGGTGGTGAAACACACAAGCTGACATCCAGGGACACTCCCACCTGCTACCCATGTGCATCTGGGGAAGGCCTGCAAGTTCTGCCAGTCCCTCAGCAGAACCAGAAGCATTGCTACTCAAGGCCACCCTATGCCAAAAACATTGTGGGAGACCTTGGCGGTGACCCAAGACAAGGACTTGTAGGAACCATTAATTTTTAGTAATAATAAATATCAGTTATTGACCGTGCCTTTGCCAGGCACTATCCATGGATCATTTACAAACACCACCCAGAAAATGGTAATGATAATTGTGAACCTAGTTCACAAATATGACACAAAAGCATAGACACTACGTGGCCTCGGGCCACGCATCAGGTGGCCACACATCATCAGGTGGCCTCCGTCAGGTGAATGATGGAGAACACAGACTTGGGCCACACTGCATCACACCACCCTCCCACAATACCCTCTGATTTATGTTTTAGAAAGGTAGTTTTTGCTGAACCACAGTAAGCTAAACTCAATGGGCCCGACAGCAGATGGCATGGCTGGACCCACGACGCTGGGATCAAACCCTCCCTTCTTTGTTTTGGGAAGCCAGAGACTCTGAAACAGATCACATGCAACTGTACCCCACGCTTCAACCCACAAGACTCAATGTGTACAAGGCAGCAGAGTGAGTGGGTCTTGTGCCAAGAAGCCGAAGCGAGTTTATTTTCAGCTCAGTGTTAAGACAGCCAGCGCCAGGTTGAGGCTGAGAAATGCTCCTTCTAATTAAACTTTATTTTCATACACATGTCACAGCTTCAACATGGTGAGCCTCATGTCTTGCTCTACGGATGGCTAAAAGGAGGAGGAGAAGCTACTTCCACTGACAGACAGCCTCTCCCATTCGCTTCGGAACAAGCAGAGAATCTGGGAAGATGTGTTTCATCCCCATGGCAGGAGAGAAGTCGGGAAAACATTGAAGACAATCGGAGAGCCCAGAGAGGAGACTGTGGTAAACCATGATGATGCTGTAAAGGGCACTTCCTCCTGGTGGGTTCTGCACATCTGGGAACAGGGTCTCAAAAATCAAAAGGAGCAGAGGCGATGGCCCTGTCCCATTTGGTGGAACAACAGAGCTCGGTAGGACGCCAAGTCCATCCAAGGAAGCCTTGGGAAAAGGACACAACCCAGGACGTTCAGCTACGACATCTCAGAAAGAAGTCAGTAACCCCACCCCCACTTCTCCATCTGCCCCCCACCCCCACCACTGCTACGGTCTGGGTGGTAACAAAGAGGTGACGGGAACACAAGTGGGACCCCACTAATGGACTCGTGTGTGATGAATTCAGAACAGTAAGGTTATGGGGGAGGGGCCTGATGGGAGGAAGCAGGCACGTGTCTCAGCTTCCTGACTGCCGTGGATGAATACATTTCCTCTGCCAGGTCTTTCCGCTGCGTGCCACAGCAATGGCACCATCTGACGGTGCACTGAAAGAGCCAAGGCTGGGATCCAGAGTCATTTGCCCTCCCTTTAAATGTCTACCAAGTGTTCTTCAAAGCAGCAAAAGCTGCCCAACACACAACCTGAACAGACTGAGAACCCAAGAAGAACATCATCCCCCCGATACCTGGCACTCTTCATGTCCTCCTCTCTATGAACGGACCACAATGCACAGGTGACGCACAGACCCACAGGAGTGAGTGCCACACACCATGTGACCTGCTGTCTACATTCACCACAGAGTCAGCACTGTGGGCAGCCTCCAAAACTGACACCCATCCTGGGCAAGGTCCTGACCAGAACAGCAGCTCCAATCACTGCCAGAAACAAAAAGGAACAAAACCCAAAAATCCGAGGAACCCTACAAGACAGGATAGAATGTGTTCCAAATCGTCACTCACCACTTCCTGGCACGATTTGAACGGCTCAGCCACTAACTCCCTCCTGGGGTCTGTAGCACAGCATGGCCCATAACCTCAGTCTTGTTCATCCAGAAAGAGTCTACAGACTGAGTAGCCATGGCCATCTTCTCATCCTAAGATTCCATGTTACAGACTGTGCAAAAATCAAAACGTCTGTGTCTCCCCAAAATCCATGTTGAACCCCTACCCCTCAAAGTGGTATGGAAAAATGGAGTCTGTGGTAAATCAGGTGTTGTGGTGCATGCCTGCAGCCCCAACACTCAGTTGCATGAATCAGCTATGGAATACTAGAACAAATTATTTGAGCCTGGTTACTTTGTAAGGAAAAGAGGTTAATTTGGGCTCTGGGTTCTAGACATGCAAAGTCTAGGGGCCTCCTCTAAGCGAGGGCCTTCTTGTTAGCAAAGAGCCTGGCATGGTAAGAGATGGGAGAACATATGCCTAAGTTCACCTGCCTGTAAAATCACCAAGATCCATTCCTGGCCCCACCCGACCTTATCCATAAATGGATCAAATCCCCGCCTCCTAATAACATTAGCATGTAATTTTAAAGATTAGACTGCTGTGACACACAAAGTCTTGGAGAGGGCTCAGACTCTCCAAACCACACAGAGAATAGGCCACGAGGCACGGTGCCCATAATTATTGGTTCTGTTGCCTCAACAGAGTCTAGAATCTCCTGGGAAAGGTGCCCCAGTGATGGACTTCTCAGACCAGGCCGGTCATTAGGGGATTATCTTGATTAAGATGAGGTGGGAAGACCCACCCACTGCAGATGGCGCCATTCTCTGAGAAGGGAACCCTGGATTAGATAAAAGAGTGGAGAAATCGAACCAAATGGGATCCTAGATGCATGGGCTAATTTAAGGCTCTTGACCTCAGAAGAAATATGACCAGCTGCTTCAAGATCCTGCCTCCTTGATTCCCATGCGGTGGACTGACTGTAGATGGGAATTTTGAACTAATAAACCCCTTCTTGTTTCTAGTTGCTTGTGCCAGTGTATTTTTATCCCAACAATGGGGGTGGGGGACTAATATTTAGACCCCAAAGGGCTACTTCATGAGGACAGGAAAGGACTGCACAAACTATAGATCAGGAAACAGGTTCTTACCATAGCAGTCCTTCCCTGAAATCTAGGACAGAGAGTCCCCAGAGTCTGCCAACCTATGACCCTTCAAGTTAAATCCACGGCACATCCAGAGACTGGGAGTGGCTGGAGCTGTGCCTGTCCCAAATGGGTGCTTGTCTACCTAGTCACCGATAGTTCTGTTCCGGATGGCTATGGCCCAACACGGAGGAGCGGAACCTTGGGAAACTCTGCTTCCCAAGTAAACATTTGATAAGGAGCTACTATTGTTACCTAGTGGGCGCAGTGGTGTAGGAGTTCCTTCTGTTTGTGTGATGCTTTCATTGGTTAATGAATAAAGAAACTGCCTTGGCCTCGTTGATAGGGCAGAACTTAGGTGGGCGGGGAAGACAGAACTGAATTCTGGGAGGAAGAAAGACAGAGAAGGAGAGAGCTGCCATGGAGCCTCCAGAGACAGACATGCTGAATCTTTCTCAGTAAGCCACTGCCACGTGGCGATACACAGATTAATAGAAATGGGTTAAATTGAGATGTAAGAATTAGCCAATAAGAAGCTAGAGCTAATGGACCAAGCAGTGATTTAATTAATACAGTTTTTCTGTGGCTATTTCAGAGCTAAGCTAGCCAGATGGCCGGGACGATCAAGCGGCCTCCTTGCAACAGCGCAGCCCTACCTTCTACAGGACAGCTGGATGAGAAAAGGATCCTCTAGCCCAAAAGACCAACACTCATTAGAAGGTTGACAAACTGGTCAAAGCTATGGGTAGCATTGTGTTTTCTTCAGCCAAAAGCAAGGACACAAAAGTTAGGTGGGGGCTGGAGAGGTGGCTTGGTAGTTAAGAGCACTTGTGCTTGCAGAGGACCTGAGTCTCATTTCCAGGGCCCTCATGATGGCTCACAACCACCCAAGGCTAATTCCAGGAGATCTGACCCCCTCTTCCTCACATGTGAAATTCACACATACCTAGTAGCAAAACACACTCATAAAAATGAAATAAATTTCTTAAAACTTTTCTTAGCTAGACAAAAGCACACTCTTGTAATCTCAGAAATCAGAAACAGCTCAGCTTCCCTTAAAAGTCAGTTTAAGAAAAGCCTGGGATAGTTCCCACTTTCTCTTCTATCAGATTCAGTGTGTTCAGATTGATATTGAGGTCTTGGATCCATTTGGACTTGAGTTCTGTGCATGGTGATAGATATGGGTCTATTTTCATTCTTCTACAGGCTGACATCCAGTTATGCCAGCACCATTTGTTGAAGATGCTTTCTTTCTTCCACTGTATACTTTTAGCTCCTTTATCGAAAATGAGGTGTTCATAGATTTGTAGGTTAAAATCCGAGTCTTCTATTCAATTCCATTGGTCGACTTCTCTGTTTTTATGCCAATAACACGCTGTTTTCATTACTGTAGCTCTGTAATAGAGTTTGAAGTCAGGGATGGTAATGCCTCTAGAAGTTTCTTTATTGTATAAAATTGTTGTGACTATCCTGGGTTTTTTGTTTTTCCATATAAAGTTGATTATTGTCCTCTCCAGATCTGTGAAGAATTTTGATGGGACCTTGGTGGGGATTGCATTGAATCTAAAAATTGCCTTTGGTAGAATTGCCATTTTTACTATGTTGATCCTCCCAATCCAAGAGGAAGGGTGCACCCACCCACGGAGACAGTGGGGCTGATCTACTGGGAGCTCACCAAGGCCAGCTGGACTGGGACTGAAAAAGCATAGGATAAAACCGGACTCTCTGAACATGGCAGACAATGAGGGCTGATGAGAAGCTAAGAACAATGGCACTGGGTTTTGAACCTACTTCATGAACTGGCTTTGTGGGAGCCTAGCCAGTTTGGATGCTCACCTTCCTAGACCTGGATGGAAGGGGGAGGACCTTGGACTTTCCACAGGGCAGGGGATCCGGATTGCTCTTCAGACTCCAGAGGGAGGGGAAATGGAGTGGGGGTAGG
The DNA here is from genome assembly GCF_014885135.2 of Alexandromys fortis. Taxonomy (NCBI): domain Eukaryota; kingdom Metazoa; phylum Chordata; class Mammalia; order Rodentia; family Cricetidae; genus Alexandromys; species Alexandromys fortis. The sequence continues at coordinate 600,074 of NW_026068033.1, forward strand.
GGGAGAGGAATAGGGAGAGGGGGAGAGGAGTGGGGGAAGGGGAAGGGAAATGGGAGGCGGGGAGGAGGCAGAAATTTTTTCAACGGGAAGAAAGAAAAGAAAAGAAAGAAAGAAAGAAAGAAAGAAAGAAAGAAAGAAAGAAAGAAAGAAAGAAAGCTGGTGCTCTTCCAGATGGCCTGAATGCCCAGCATCAAATCAGAAGGCTCGAAAGAGACCTGATGGCCTCTTCTGGACTTGAAAGGCACCTGTACTTACTAGTGCACATACCCACAAAACAGACACACACATACACATAATTAAAAATTTAAAAAAAAAAACAGACACAGATATCCTAATGTTTCAGAAAGAATCCCTGAGATTTAGACATTACACCCAAGAATGAATATTCAAAACACCCAAGTTACTACTAGGTAAGGTGAGGAATAAAATAACGTTCTTTTGAGATCACCAATAGGCCTAGCTCGATCCTTTAAAATAAATAACAACAAACACAGACAAAATTCCCAATCTCTGGCTTCTTTCCAAAGACACCCTGGGCATCCCTCCTGTTTGTTCGTTATTCAAGCTCACATCTCAGGCCACGTGAGACTCAGAGGCTGGGGACAGCCCAGTTGGCAGAGGGCTTGTTTAGCTCACACAGAGCCCTGGGTTTGATCCCCAGAACTGCTTAACAAACATGGTGACACACACCTGTAACATCAAGAGCTGAAGGCAATGGGCCCAAAGTTCAGCCATGAAAACATCCCAAGGCACACAGTGAGTGGGCTTGATGCCAGCAAGCGAGATATAAAAACCTGTCAATAATTATAACAAGGCACACCCCCCCTTCAGCAGAGGGAACTCCAAAATAAATCACACAGAGCACTGCATTTCCCCTTCCCCGTGACTGGATCAAACATGGCCATGAGCCAATAAATTAGTTCAGGAAGATGAAAAGAAGTGAACTGGGAGGAAACGTTTGGGATAGGAGCTGGGCATCTATTGCAGTACCCCAAAACCCAGCAGTTACCCTTGGAACTCAGCAGATGCACGCCCCAGGATCAATGAAGGAGCACTGGGCATTACTGCAGTACCCCGAATCCAGCAGTTACCCTTGGAACTCAGCAGACGCACGCCCCAGGATCAATGAAAGGGAAAGGGAAGAACTGATCTGAAGTCATGGCTACTGTTTCAATTGATCTTGGATGCAGCCTGCTCAACACTAAACGCCCAGTGTTTAAGGAATCCTTAAATGAGTCTTTTGTTTCCAGCAACCGAACCTGTCCTGTCTGGTAGAAGCTTAGACTATGGCTGGCGCATACCTCAGTCATGTGCTCTGTTGGATCTCCACCCTTGTATAAACCAGGCGGAAGAGGGGGGACGTTTCTGTTGTAACACTCGAGAAGTAGAGGCAGGGATTAGAAGTTCAAGGCAATCTTCAGCTACAAAGCCAGCTCAAAGCCACCTCAGGCTGTGCGCTCTCCTATCTCCAAAGCAAAGAACTCTAGACTGACTCTTTTTCCTGAGAGTCTAGGACCTTCCAACATCTTAAAGGAAAGTTGAAAGCGGAGGTGTCAGACTGTCTGAGCCGAATCCCTAGCAAACAGGGGAAGGACAGGTGACTAAAACCTCTATGCTGGCTTCCTGTCAGCACCAACCTGCCTCTCAAGTCTCCCTCCTCCTCACCCTGCCTGGAACTCACCAGCAGCTAAGCTACGGATCTGCTGGAAGTGTACCTGAGCGGTAGAAAAGGCTGGTTGCTTTATGGCCTCCAGAGAACAGGAGGGGAGCGGGTAGTGGAATGATCACCTCCTTTCTTCACTTTCTTTTAGCACTTCGAAGACCATCAATTTGGTCAGCCCCAAATTTTAGACTTTAAAAATCAGTTGACGGATCTATGTGACTTTGGACTTTAAAAAAAAAAATCCTCGAGAACCTTTTGTTTTTCTTTTTCAGGAAATGGCAGCTGACGGGTGTCTTAGGGTTTCTGTTGCTGCGACGATCACCATGACCAAAAGCAACTTTGGGGGGAAGAAAGGTTTATTCAGCTTACAACTCCCAGGTCACACTCCATCACTGGGGGAAGTCAGGGAAGGAAGCAGAAGCCAGGGAGGAGCGCTGCTTGCTGGCGTATTTCGTTGTAGCTTACTCAACTTGCTTTCTTACCCCAACTCAGGAGCGACCATCTGCCAAAGATGACACCACCCACAGTGGATGCGGTCCTCCCACACCACATCATTAGTCAAGAACCGCTCAGGAGACTTGACTGCGGGCCAATCGAATGCAGGCACTTTCCCAACTGAGAGCTCCTCTCCCGGAATGACTCTAGCCTGTGTCAAGTTGACGTACAACCAACCAACACAGTAGGGGACACCAGCAGTAGAGGAGGCTGTTAGACTCGGGGATTCCTGCGGGACTCTCCATTCAGAGAAGCTGATGGAAACCAATGCCAGTAGAAAATGACTCGCGGTGGGGCTGGAGAGATGGCTCAGTGGTTAAGAGCACTGACTGCTCTTCCAGAGGTCCTGAGTTCAATTCCTAGCAACCACATGGTGGCTCACAGCCATCTATAATGAGACCCGGCGCCCCCTTCTGGCCTGCGGGCACACATGGAAGGAATGCTGTACACATAATAAATAAATAAATCTTAAAAAAAAAAAAAAAAAGAAAAGAAAAGAAAATGACTCGGTTGTGTTCACGCAAGGTTTGGGGGCGTTTGATTGCTTGCTGGATTGTGCTTTTGTTTTGAGGCCAGGTCTCTACCCCAAGGCCATCAAAAAGTAACCCTGAACTGACCATCTAGCCCCCACCTCCCAAATCCTGGAACATACTGCTATATGGTGTGAATGCTGCCGTATGGTGTGAATGCTGCTGTATGGTGTGACAGCTGCTGTATGGTGTGAATGCTGCTGTGTGGTGTGAATGCTGCTGTGTGGTGTGAATGCTGCTGTATGGTGTGAATGCTGCCATATGGTGTGGATACTGCTGTATGGTGTTAGAGACTGACCGCAGGACCTTGCACATGCTAGGCGAGCACTCTGCCAATTGAGTTAACTTTAAGAACTAACTTCTTAGCCAGGCATGATGGTTCACTCCTAAAATCCCAATATTAGGAGGCCGAGGGAGGTGGACTATTGAAGATTCACATGAGGAACTTAGATTTAAAATCATTAATTTTTCCCAGGTATGATGGTACACAGCTAAAATCCCAGCATTCGGGGCCTAAGACAGAAGGACCGAGGCTAGGACTGAAGGCTAGCCTGGACCAACAGCATCACCAACAATAAACAGAAACTGAATCCTGCAGTAATAATGAGCGCCATGTTCTGTAGAAAGGGGCAGGCACTCACGTGGCTCCCCTCCCTGATCTTTCTTCTACGCGTCGCCTGTCTAAGAAGCAGAGAGATGAGGCACCAGAGGGCAGGAAAGTCTCCCATTCTGGGCAGAACCAACAGGAGGAAAGGACAGATGCTCAGAGGCACTCGCTCCATAAGACCGGAACGGACTTGCCAGTGAGCGGCCGAGCTACTTCTCCATCTCTGCTCCGGGGAGGAGAAAGTCATAACACACGAGTTCTGACATTGACCGAGTCCCGCTTTATGCACACCCACATAAAACGGTGACACGCGGGGAAACTGCAAGTGCAACAGGCCGTGATCGGAGGTGCCGAGGGGCCAACAACACACAGGAGCTCGTAGGCGACCAAGGAAGACGACACTGCCAGCACACTCAGGAATAGGTCTGTGTACGTAAGTGTGCATATATATAAATGTGTGTTAGGATATATGTGTCAGGTCCAGACACGTGTGGGAATGTATTTATGTACATGGAGAGAAAATTATAAAACAGAGAAGATGTAAACACTGGAAGAGTAAGGTGGATAGTATATGCCTTATTTCAATAAGATATCAGAGGTTACGTAATTTATAAAGAACAGACTCTATTGTCTCATAATTCAGGAGAACATGGAGTAACCATATCCAGGCACCAGAATACTTGGTGTTCTGCATCTCCCGTAGTGAAGAACATGACGTCTCTGGCATGGCAGGATACAGAAGGGAAAGAGAGTTGGACGCTGTGAACTTGACCCCATTCTCCAAGCAGAAGCCTTCATGAGCTTGCAACTCTCAAAGCTCCACATCTGTCACTAGGGAAACACCTCAATAATGGGGGGATTCTCTAAAACCATAGCAACAGAAGCAGCTTCTATGTGGACGCTTAAAATGACGACAACACAGACGGTTATGAGTAAGGAAGATCACCTGTAAACTGGGCTGGGAAGACAGCTTGGTCAGTAGTGCTTATACTGATAGGCCCGAGTTCAGTCCTCAGAGCCTGGGCAACAGAGCCAGGCGTGGTGAAGTGCCCTTTGAATCCCAGAGACAGGAGAATACACAGAGCTCCCTGACCGGCCGGCCTAGCCTATTCGACAGGCTGCAGGCTAGTAAATCGATCCTCTCAAACCTGATAACTTGAGTCAATCCCAGGAACTCACATCGTGGAAGGAGAGAACTGATTTCTGCAAGCTGTCTTTGACCTACACACACACACACAGTGTGTCTCCTGCCACACACACACACATTCACACAAACAAGGTAGACGAAAGGACACTCTGTTGTCCCCCACGCACACACGCATGCGTGCACACACACACACACACACACAAAGATCTTTACGTATGAGCCGTTACTGGGAGACGCACTGACAGAGAGATGCTGAGGTCTGTAGGCAGCACACATAAGAAACAGGAAACCTGAACCGACTCTAGGATAATGAGTTAGCTGAGTGACAGTGTACAAGAGAGACCTTTTACACTTTTACATTTTGAACCATGTGGCTATATCACCTTCTTGAAGTATAAATAAACAAAACTACTTTGAAAACTATTGAAAAACAGAGCAAGAAGGCATTTGGGGATTGTTTCAGGCAGACAAACACAAGAAGCAGGATAAGAACCACCTGGCAGGGTGTTGCCCGCAAGTGACCCCGTCACTGAGCTGGGCAATCTAATTGTTTAGAAAGGATTCATTCCAGACAAGTAAAGCTCCAGGCTTGGAAAGGCATGTTCTATCAGGTTTCTACATAATTGGATAGAACTCACTCGTAAAATAAATTACGTAATTTCCTTACAACAGACGATTCCCCATAGCCTTGGTCCCCAAGAGGAATCTCTGCTGCTAAGACTTAATCAGGTGACACCTGGTTCATCTGCCCTCCATCTGCCCTGGCCACACCTGCTGTGGGTTGTTGGAAACCCCTCCTCCACAGGAAACCGTGCTCCGCAGGACAGGCTGAATCTCAACAGCACTTCAGCCACCCAGCCTGAAGAGACACAAGTCACTCCATGGAGAGACACTGAAGAGAGTAAGTAACTGCAAGCAGTGTTCCAAAGAACATTCAAGGACAATCCCAACGGCCAGCCCAGAAGCAAATTTCACTGCCCATCCCAAGCTCCCTGGTTGAGCTCTGGGGGCAAAGCACCTGACCTTAAGTGACAAGAGAAAGGCTAAAAAGCAGAGATTGTAGCTCAGATTGTAGCACTTGGTTAACACATGCAAGGTGCTGAGTCCAATCCCCTGCACCAGACAGACAGACAGACAGACAGACAAGGTGATGCTGTTGCCTTCAGAAGACAGACGGGAGAAGAGTTCGTCTGGCTTTCCAGCAGTCAGAGCCCCAGGCAGGAAACCTTTAAGCATCTCTCTCTCTCTGCACTCTTTGCCTCTTCCTATCTCTCTGTGCACTTGCCCCCCAACTCTCTTCCTCCTTCTCTCCCCACCTTTGTCCCCCACTCTCTCTCTCTGAAACCCACAGCTACACTTAGAGCCACCCCATGGCTCCAGCCACAGCCTCCAGTGTTCCCTGCAATGTTCCCCTGGGCACACAGTTGATGCTGTACCTGGACGTTGAACCTAGAAGCTGTCACACACACCAAGCATCGGACACATAATTGGTGCTTCTGTTTGGAAAGGGGGCAAGCAGACAATGCAAGGGCAATCCACTGGCTGGCAAAAGAGGGTCTGTCACCACTAGAACTTCAAAATAATCTACGGAGCAAAATACACTGAGTCCTGTCTGTCGGGAAGCAATGTCTCTAAAGGCCCGCAGAGAGCTTGCGATCCAGTGGGGCTGACTCACCCCGTCTCCCCCTGCCATACGTCTGCAATGGTCAAAGCACACTCAAGAGAACGTAGCATATAGGAGAGCCTCTTCAACAAGGATGGGTGGCAGCGAAGAAGAAAGAGAAAAAACACACTGCCACGAGAAACCAGGACTTCTGGCCAGCCCTCCACAGACCTGGGTCAACAACTTAGCTTCTGGCCCCGATTTCTAACCTAGGAAATGAAAATACTGAAATCTACCTGAGGAGGTCAAGGTTGAAAGAGCCCAAAGCAGACCTGGTGCAGCAGACTCTTGGCCCAGAAGGCTCAGCTCCTCCGCTAATTTGCATGGTACTCAGAACATAAATCTTGTCTTAGGGGATCTGAAGAGGAGGCTCAGTGACCTAAAGCACTTGATGCTCTTACAGAGGACCTGGGTTCCCAGCACCACACGGTGACTCCCCACCATCTGTAACTTTAGTTAACGGGGATCTGAAGCCCTCTTCCGAATTCCATGGGTACCAGGCATGCACGTGATAAACAGACACATACAGGCCAAACACTCATTCCGATAAAATAAAATTAAAAACCTTAGGAAAAGACACTGACTTTATTTTTAAAAATCTATGAGTTAAACTGCCTCCCAAAAATTAGCATACTGAAGCACTTTTTTAAATTTGCATATGTATGTATGTAGTATGTGTACGTGTGTGCATGTGTGTGTGCACACATGCGTGCCCGTGTGGATGGGTATTCATACTTGTGTGTGAAAGCCAAAGAATAATGTCAAGAATCTTCCACGACCATCACTCTCCAGCCAGCACACCTGCCCCAGGGTCACCTGGGTACTAGAGATCTAAGCTCCAGTCCCTAACACCCAGGAGCACTGGAGTAGGCTGGGCCTTTAGCTCCACTTGGATTAATGTCCTTAAACCACACAGGAGAGACAGACAGAAGGGGAGACAGCAGTTCTGTGAGGAAGGGACAGATGGGAATGTTGCACTGCAAGCCAAGGGCCACAAGGAAGCCATCTCAGGTTGTAAGGAACGTAAGAGGAGCCCCAGAAGAGCCCAAGAAAGAACCAGCCTGGCGCACACTTGGAGGACCACCAGGTCTCCAGCATTGCATTAACAACATCTGGTGTAGCCTCCAGTGTGGCACCGGCTATCCCCAGCCCAGGAAGCAGATGCCTCTTCACTCCCCGCTCTACCTCCACGGGAAATTTCCTGGCTGGCTTCGGGAAGGGAACTTTTACAAGGAGAACTAACAAGAAGCGTCCCAGGAAAGTCTACCTCCTGCAGCAAACCTCTGAGGAGAAGGAGAAACAGGACTGTTGGGGACAGCTACCACTGTGAGTTAGTCATGGAAGAAGACACAGCTCAAGAATGTCTGGAAAACAAACGAAAGTCTGAACCACCCCCTTACACACTCACACACGTGTGCACACACACTGAAAAGGATGCCTTGCACCCACACAGTCCCTTCCACAGTCCCCTCAATGCTGGTGACACTATTTTGTCGGAAGAGGACTACAATAAAGGGAGGCCTGGATTTTGATGCACCTGTTCTCTCTGCACACCACAGGCTAATCAAGATGGAAGGAAAGAGGGGGGGGCTTGCCTTGCTCGCTTTTCTCTGCACAGACAGACAGAAAAGAAAGGATCCTTGGTTCTGAGCTATTCAACAAAAGCCCTGTGATCTTCCACCTCTACCTGGGATCTCCCATCAACATCGAGCCGACAGGCCATTAGGATCAACAAATCCATGACTCACCTCTGACCAGAGGGGAAAAGAGATGTATTTACTTGGCTATGTGGGTCCAATGGGCTGAAGAGCTTGGAACAAGACTGAAGGCAGGGCCAGCCATCTTGTTTATTCTCCTCTCTCCTTCCCCCCTAACCCTAACCGCCTCCCTTCCATCAATTCCAGTTTCACCTAGCAGATCTGAGAGTTCCGAGGAAAGTTCCAGGGTCAAGGAATTCAATTGTGGAATTGATGACTCAACAGCCCCAGTTCTAGTAAGGTTACCAAACCAGTCTGCCGGGTGACGCACCCCAGACAACAGAAAGGGGTAAACACCAGACAGCACAGTCTCCCAGAAAGAAGGCAGACTGCTGCCACCACACACCCGCCAACGTCCCCTTACCTGCCACCCCAAATCTAGGGCAGAACCTGCAGCCTCGTTCAGGAAACTGTCCTAAGATGCCTGGGCCCACGTACACATACTACATACATATATATGCAATTATAAAAGCCCCACCCCAACTGTGCTCAGGGCTTTCCTTACATTGGGCACACAGAGAGTCCGTTGGACACAGGGAGAGTCTGAGTTTACTAACTTGTGTCAGAACAAAGGCTTTTTGCTTTTACATACAAGACTGAGTCTGCTTGTTGGTTTTTGGGGGACTCCGCAGATCAGAATATAACACACACAGGCATACAAAGCCCACACAAAGACATCATGAAATAACACATACAGACATACAGAACATACATGAAGACATCAGGGAATAGCACACACAAAGACATCATAGAATAACACACAGGCATATAGAACACACACAAAGACGTCATGGAATAGCACACACAGGCATATAGAACATACACAAAGACATCACAGGGCAAGGCTCAGGAGTCCTGCCTGGGAGCTTTCACTGGTGAGGTCTCTTCACTTCTGTGCTTATTGTGTGGACAAGAATGCTGAGCACTGAAAATGACCCAAAATCACAAAACCAGTTTCCACCTGGCTTTCTGTCCCAGGAAGGCACTCCCTACACCACCCCATGAGTCTGTGGTGAACATTCAGGTCGAACAGGAAGCCTCGTCACAGCTCCTGACCAACCAACCCCATCGAGTCTTCAGAGACAAAATGAAGCATGAAAGGGGCCTCAAGACCTGTGGCCTGCAAGGAGCAACAGTGTGGTCTCAACACCTGCGTTCTGGGAGGAGGGCAATCGAACAAACTATGCTGAACGTTTTACTACTTAGCTTTGAAAGCGAGGGTAGACCCAATTCCTACTTTTCCCCAGAGATGAACCTGTTCCCCCGGGCTCATCCAGGGACAAAACACACCCAGGTACACACCCAGGCAGTTTGGTTAGTGTGAACACACCTTCACAATAAAGGGATCTGCCCCAGGCCCCAACCTGAGAAAGTGGGATGGGCTGCGCGGAAGTGTGTCCCTTCACAGACGTCACGTGTGTGGAGTCTTTGCACTTAACACTCTCCATGCTACCTGAATGTGCTGATGCCTCCTCACTGTCTGTTTCTTTCACACCAAGCTTCCTGAAGGCTCCATTAGAGACATCGGTACAGGGCGGGCTCAGCATCCAAGACACACGGCTTTCCCAGGGCACAGGCAGAGCTGGGTCACAGACCCCTCCGTGGAAGAACTTACTTGGCCCAGAATACCAGACAAGCGGAATTTTTTTAACTTTCATATGAGGGATGAATAAGGCCCCTTTCAATTCCAAAATCCTAGCATTGATTCCCTAGGATGAGCATTCCAGATGGCCAAGGCAAGGCCTGGGACCGGCCACGCCCCTTCTCACAGCAGATGTCCACAACTCTAACAGCTATCAGTTTCAGGAAGATAAAAGATCGCTCTCTCCTTCTGATCCCTCCACAACCTACTGAGAGCAGAAACCTGAATCTTCCAAAGGAAGCCTGGCACCTCTCCAAGACAGGTCGGTGTGGCTTTGACAATTAGTGTGTCAGCTGCCCTGACTTGCTAGGGGAGTTACAGGTTCGTGCTTGCCTACAGATGCACGGTGGAGCACCCATGACGGTGGTGAACCAAAGTCTCCCACGAGCTCCATCTGCAGGCAAAGGAGGTCTGATTTCAGCTGCCCAGAAAGCGTGGGTCTATCACTGAGGAGCAAAGACTCTAAGCCTTGGGGTGACTCCTGCCAAACGTTATCTAAGCGGGAGACTCAGAGAGGTCCAGTTCTCACCTGGCCATTTCAGAGGCCACCCTGAGAGCAATGCCCATTCCCTCAGCTCACCAGGCCCAGATTACAAAATTGGGAGCTAGGAGATGGCTCGGTGGATAGTAGCATTTGCTGGGCAAACATGAGGACCCAAGTTCAGATCCCAAGCACCAGAGTAAACGCTGGCTATGGGAACCCGTGTCAAAGGTCATACAATACCTTCCTGTAGCATCCAGACATGCAGGCACATGTGCACACACACACAGGTGCACACACATACATACACACACAGGTACATACACACACAGGTACACGTACACACATGTACACATGTGCACATATACACACATACAGGTGCACACACACACACACACACACACACAAACACACACACACTGGAACTGAAGCTCCTACTCTATTCCCACTATAAGGCATAGGCTGTCCTCTAACTTATCATCCTAGTGCCTTAGTCTACAAAGTGCCAGTATCTATCAGTCTGGTTTATTTTTAAGACTTATTATTTTGTGTGTATGGCACTTTGCATGCATGTGGTGTCCAAGGAGACCTGAAAAAAGGCTTCAGAGCTCCTAAAACTGGAGCTAAGAGCCAGCACGGGGGTTCTGGGAATCAAACCGCAGTCCTCTGGAAGAGTCGACCTTGCTCTTAACCACAAAGCTCTTCTCTAGCCCTGGGATCTACCAGCTTTGAGAAAAAAATGCACCACAAAAACTTCCATGGCCACAAAACCTCTTACAGTGGCAGCTGACTCAAGGAGTAGAAGGGAGGCAAGTTTCCACGGGAGTGTCCCCAGGTGCACAGCGGATGACGTCCTCAGTGGAAGGAACAATGCCAAAACCCAGCTTGTTTCCCCTAGGTTCAGATCCTGCGTGATCCCTTTCTTCTTCGGGTGTAAAGGCAGTCCGAGTTAGCCCACATTTTGCTGCTTCCAAACTTGCTAATAACTCTTCAGTTCCGAGTTAAAGAAAAAAAGTCTAGAAGACCCGGACCCGTCTCCCCAGCAGCTAAGACGTTGCCGCTGTGGTAGTCTTTCTGGAACATTAGATACTCTCTCCCAACACAGCAAGACCGGAAGGAGCCCTTTTAAAGAAATTAACAAGTTTCTACACGTTCACCAGCCTCCCACAGCCCTGCACTGGCCCTCAGAGCACTAAATGAAAGATGGGATCATCATCGTGTGGGGAGCTGAGGTGTAAAAGACTGGAAGAGGGCACAGGCTGAGGACTGCGGCCCAGGTGCGGAGCTGAGGGTAAACCAGGGTAAAACCCCTGCCACTGAACCACGCTCTTCCTCTTGTCTGGGGCTGAAAATGGCTCAGAAGTAAAGCATACGACCCCGGGGTCCAACCCTAGTGATTAAAAAGAAGTCAATTTCCTTGTCTATAAAATAGAGATCATGAAATCCAGTTTGCAGTATTAACATACAGAGCCCTGACAGCCATGAAACAGCTATAGGCAAGGGGTAATATTAGCAGGGATATCAGAACCAAGACTAGCGAAAATGGGAAAAGAAGGAGACAAAGGCCAACTAAATTCTAAAACTAAATGCCCTGGCAACTGGAGACTTACAGAGTAAAGAGGAATGAAGAAAAACATATATTCTAAGGGCCAATGAATTGGGGCCATTCACAAACAGTGGGAATTCTTGACCTAACATGATTGCTTCAATCAAGACCATTCGGAAGCCTCGGAATGAGGACAGCAGGAGCTGAGAGGAGAATTCATGAAGGAGGAGGAAAAGAAAGCCATCAGTGAGTCAGCATCCCCTTGCCAGACATGTAAAAAAAAAAAAAAAAAAAAAAAAAGACTTCTGAGCAGGAAGATCTTCCTTCAGTGGCCACTCCAGCTCCTCCTAAAGCTGGTGCCTGCCCACGACAGAAGATGCGGATTCGCTCTCAGCCCAGAAGCCTGCTGCAGACAGAGCTCTGATGACAGCCCAGGCACTGATGGTGACAGCCCAGCTCAAGGTTTCCTGCCCTGTCCAACTACTTCCCTTCCCAGCAGGCACCAGCCAGGGCTCAGTTACCTTCCAGTTCAGAACTCGCTCCCGTTCCCTCTACGGTACTCTCTCCAAACTCGTTCTTGCTTGTCCTCTCTCTCCTCTCTCTTTCTCTCTCCTCTCCCCCTACACACACATAAGCATGCACACACACACGCACACATCTTTTTACTTTTAAAATTTTGTGAGGAAGTGCTTACAGCGTCAACTTCATCACTTCAGCCGTTTCCAGTACCCGATATTTCGGAATTCGAGAGGCTAAGGCAAGAGGATCTCAAGTTTGAGGACAGGCTGGACTGTATATGAAGTGCCAGACCAGGCAGGACTGACGTGGGAGGTGATGTATGCTGTGAATATGTTTTATTGCCGTTGGTTAATAAAGAAGCTGCTTTGGGCCAATGGCTTAACAGAGTAAAGCCAGGCTGAAAAAGATAGAGAGAGAGAGAGTAGGCAGAGTCAAGGAGAGGCCATGTAGCCACCTGCAGGAGAGAGATGCACCATTCCGGTAAGCCACAGCCACGTGGCAATATGCAGATTAATAAAAATGATTGAATTTAATATGTAAGAGCTAGCCAGTAAGAAGCTAGAGCTAATAGGCCAAACAGTGATTTCATTAACATAGTTTCTGTGTGGTTATTTCAAGTCTGGACAGCCGGAAATGAATGAGCAGTCTCTGCCAACACAGGACAATATAGCAGTATCCTGTTTCAAAAATGAAAAAAGGGGACTAAAGAGATGGCTCAATGGCTAAGAGCATTGTTCTTACAGAGGACCAGGGTTCAATTCCCAACACCCACATAGCAGCTCACACCATTTGGAATTCCAGTTCTAGAGGGATTCCATGTCTTCTTCTGACCTCTATGAGCACCAAGCACATACATGGTACACACACACACACACGTAAAGCATCCATATATATTAAATAAACAAATATTTAAAATAGTTGAACAAACAAGAGGCTACGGAAAGGACTTGGTAGGTAAAGGCTTACTGTGCACATGGGAGTCCCTGAGTTCCAGCAACCATGCCAGAAGCCAGGTCTCAGCCGCCTGCGATCCCAGCGCTGAGAGGTGGAGACAGAAGGGCTGTGGCGGCTCCCTCTGGTGTCTACTGTGCACGTCCAAAGGGTGAATTCGATGCGCTCGCTCTCTCTCTCTCTCTCTCTCTCTCTCTCTCTCTCTCTCTCTCTCTCCACAAAAAAAATAATAACCAAAGGAGAGTACAGTTGGTGGGATAAAGTTCATTCACACCGATGCGCAAATCACGGCCAGCATCTTTGGACCTCTTCATCAACTCTGAACCCATCCAGGACTGACTAACTCCCTTGAACTTGATGACTTAAGGTTTCTGACATCAGCCTTTATTTTCTTGTGTCCTGCATGCTTTAACAGAACATCTTCGAAGCCGTCCACACCGAGATGCTGTGAGAACATCCTCCCTTCTCAGGGCAGCCTAATAACTCACTGAGTGCACGGAGCACACTTCATTGAGTCGTCTGGACTCGAGTCCTCATGCTTCGGTGACAACTGCTGTACCTAATAGGCCCCCTCGCCGACTCTGATTAACTTTTAAGGTGAGGCATCTCTTTAAGTACGATGCTGAGGATGTTGCCCACGACAAGAGAACTGACACAGGGGGCCTGGGTTCAACTTCCAGTACCTCAACATGAACAGGAAAACAAAAGTGTTATCACATTTCTCCGTGCTCCAGCTAATTTAAGAAGGATGATATCTTTTGTATTTGCCTAATATGTATTAAACACCCACTCTTGGATATAACCAATCGTGGATAAAGGTTACCATGTCTATCTTCTTTGGGGTTATAGCAGTGGTCCTTAACAGTCTTTTTTTAGGGGGAGGGGTTCAACACAGGGTTTCTCTGTGTAATAGTCCTATCTTTCCTGGAACTCACTTTGTAGACTAGGCTGGCCTCAGACTCACAAAGATTCAGCTGCTTCTTGGATCTTCACAAAGATCCAAGTGCTGGAGCTAAAGGCGTACACCTCACCTGGCAGCTCTGAACCTTCCTCTCGCTGGGACCCTTCAATACACTTCCTAGTTGTGGTGACTCTCAACCATGAAATTATTTCATTGCTACTTCATCTCTGTAATTTCGTTACCGTTGTGAATTGTAATGTAACTATCTGATATTCAACCCCTGGGGGATTTGCGGCCCACATGCTGAGAACTGCTGGGTTCCTGGGAAACGGAACAGGCAGGCATCAAACCACCACAAGCAAATGCTGCAACCCAGAGCCCACAGTGAAAGCGACAGACAGCAGCTAACCAAGGGCAGCAGCTCACACTAAGACAAGGCACACAGGAGTGGTGGCTCAGAGCAGAGCTGCAGGGTAAGAGACGAGCTGAGGGCTGGGGAGGAGGCTTAGTGAGTAAGAGCACTGACTGCTCTTCCAAAGGACCCAGGTTCAATTCCCAGCACCCACACGAGGAGAGCTCACCTGTAACTCCCGCTCCAAGGGGAATATGACACCTTCTTCTGCCTTCCATAGGCACTGCACACACATGGTGCACAGACAGACGTGCAGGCGAAACACCCATAGGCATTCAATAAAAGTAAATAAATCTAAAAAGAATATTTTTTAAAAGGACAGGTTGAAATTCTAACCCCTATAACCATAAATAGGACTCTATTTAGAAACAAAATCTTGGCAGAAATGGGGCTGACATCATACTGAATTCAGGTGGGCCCTCTTCCGATGGCTGGTATCATTACACAGAGGAACTGAACAGAGACAGAAGACAGAGGCAATGCTGCTAACCCTGAGAGCCGCCTGAAGTGGGCCTGGCAGAGCAGGAGGGAGTCTTCCCTGGGGCTGGAGAGGCACTGTGGCTCTGCACATAGCTTGCTCTCAGCCTTCTGAACTATGAAATCCATTTCTGTTCCTCGAAGCCAGGCCCATCTGCCCTACTTCATTAGCACAGCCCTCGGGACCTATCCAGGAAGAAACATGGAAAAGGTGTAGGCTAGGGTATCTCATCTCAGAGGGGGGAGTGAAGAGACAGACTTCTGGACCACGGTGCCAACTTGAAATTTCTACCCAACCGGCCCTTCCCTTAATGACCTGGGAAGGGAACCCCCAATTCGAACCAAGTAAAATATGTCCCTTAGCTACACCTACATCCCAGCATTGACAGGATCTGGCTCTCAATATTCTCCAGGGTTATTTTCTGTTTAAATGAATGCACTAGGGGCAGTTCTCAATTGTCCCTTGGGGGGGGCAATAGGGGCACTGTAAGCATTTGGGACATGCTGCTGGATGTTTAGGCTACACGGTGGAAACCGAGTCCTCCCACGCTCCACACTAGGTGCAAAGGCTTCAACAAGTCTGCAGTGGAGCAAGCCAGAGATAGCCCAGTCACGGAGGTCTGAGCATTTCTGTGGTGGAGCTAAGGGGGACAGAGAACACTCACCACCCTTAGTGGACTGCCACTAAGCCTGCCCAACTGAGTTTGGGGGTCACCCTGGACAAAATCACCCACCTGCAGAGCGGCCATCATCGCTGCTGAGCGCCCCACCTCTCTAACAATGAAAAGCCCTGTGCCTGTGGAGATCAAAAGCAAACAGTTCCCAGCACTGAGGAGCCAACCCAGTTCTGTCCCAGCCTTGCAAAGCCCCCAGGGCCCACCTAGGGCCACGTGAGCACTAAGTCACCTGCCTGGCACAGGCACCACCTCCTACCCACTCCACGGGCACCCAAGTGTTCCAGCACCCATCACTGCCTCCCCCGCCTCTGTCAACACAAACGCCCACACCCAGGCAGGAAGCAAAAATAACCAGGCGCCTCATGGTATGGCTCATAGCTCATCCCCCTCCCCAGGCTCCCTCTCCCACACCTCTGGAGGCACCTGGAGATGGGGAGGGGGAAGACAGGGGGCAGCAGGTCCATCCTGTGCTCTGTCTACGCCGTCACATAAAGGCAGAGTCCCTTCCCTGCAAGAAGCCAGCATCGTGTGTCCCTCTCCCCAGGGCAGCCCCACTACCTGCAGTAACAGCCCTTCTCCCAGCCTAGGTGCCTGCAGAGCCGGCCAAACCTCCTGGACGATTCAGCCTGTAAACGACTCCCCATTCTCCAGCCTTCCACAGACAGAGACGGGCGGGCATTTATTCCAAGCATGGGTATTAGGGGCAAGGCAGGAAAGAGTAAAAAGTGACCCCTCTTCCCCAAACTCTCAGACCAGACCCAGCATCTTCAGGAGGCTCAATCGCCGCGGTCTTCAAACCTGGGGCTGAGGGTGAAGTGTGTCCCCTCCACAAGAGGTACACTCCAGTCCTAACCCCGGTGGTAAGGGAAAGAAACCAAATGCCAAGAACAGTCCCGGACAGCGGAAGTCTAAAGTTAAGGGCCCACAAGAGTCTTCCTTCCACCTCTCAGGAACCCAACCTGGGCCAAATCATGACCTCAGTGCCTCAGGTGGCCTCGTCTGTGAAAGGGTATGATGGCCACGTTGAGTTTGCAAACCATGAAAACCGCCCAAGGTGATATTAATGAAGTACTGAACGCATGGCACAGACTCCAGGCTAAAACAAGCTTTTCAATCAGTCCTAACCAAGGGCTATGTCACCAAGGCATGGTCATCTTCATCATATCATATGGTGACATGCCCCCCCCCAGCCTGGACTCTAAACTTAAACAAAATTCTAAGAAGAAAAGGGCAAGAAGAAAAGGATTTAATAATATCAAGGAAATTTTCTTAAATTATTAAAAACCCAAGCTTCAACCTGGTTGCTAAGGTAAGGGAAGAAGAGTTTTAGGAAACTCTAATTGGAGAACACATTTGAAGCGGCAACCAGAACTGACAAGGAGAAACACAGACGAGCCTCAGAGCCAGTACACAGGAGGGCAGCCCCTTGCGGCCCAGTGGCCGACAGTGACCGTGGAGATTTCCCTGGTAGATGCCGGGGTCCATGACGAAGGAAAGGCTTTCTAAGACATTGTTTTATATTTATATATGTTATATTTATAAAAAAAATGGTGGAATCTTTTCTGCCACCATTCCAGTTTCTTTGGTTGAGCGGATGAATGGCTGTGGTTTGGTTGGGGGGAGGGTTATTGTTGCTACATAAATCTGTTTTGCTGTTTTGTTTTGTTTGAGACAGGTGTGTGGTGTGTGTATGTAAGTCATCACATATATGCACACACGTGAGTGTGGGAGGTTTACATGTGAGGGTGTGCACATGTGTCCAGAAGATAAACTCAGAATGTCACCAAACTTGCTTGCGTGTTTCCGTGTGCATGTGTGGTATATACGCAGCACGCAGGTGTCCGCACCCACGTGAGCACAGGAAGGGGACATCAGACATTTCTTCTCTCACTTTCCACCTCATTGTCTGTCACTGATGATGATTTCAGGCAGGATGGTTGGCTGACGAGCTCCTGGAAGCTGCCTGCCGGTCCCTACCAAGTAACAGCAGGATTTTCGGCACGCCCGGCTTTTTTGACATAGACGCCAAGGATTCTAATTCAGGTGCTCCTGCTTGCACAGGGTGATGGTTAATTTCAGGAGCTACTTGAGGAGACAGAAAGAGCAACCTGAGAAATGAGGCTCTGTGGATGCTGGGGGGAGGTTGTCTTGACTGGGTTCATTGAAATGGGAAGACCTACCCACTGCGGATGACACCATTCCCCGGGTTAGTGAGTTCTCCCATGGGCTAGTACCATTCTCCCAAGGCACACAAAGGAGCCAGCAGCCATCTGATCACAGAGTTCAGCACACCTGCTTCCTGTCTTGGATGCACCGTGACCTGCCAAAGGTTCCTACTGCCCGTGATAGACGGAACCCTTCAACTGTGAGCCACCATAGCATTCTTTCTTCTTTAAGCTGCTTTTGTTGGGATAGTGTGGCGGTATGAAAGAAAATGGCCCCAAAGGGAGAGGCACTACTAGGAGGTGTGGCCTTGCTGGAGGAAGTGTGTCATTGTGGGGGTGGGCTTTGAAGTTTCTTTTTCTCAAGCCTCCCTCAGTGTGACAATCAGTCAACTTCCTGTAACCAGCCACACCAGCATGTTCCAGTACCACGTCTGCCTGCACACTGCCATGCTCCCTGCCATGACCATAATGGACTGAACCTCTGGAACTGTAAGCCAGCCACCACAATTAAACATTTCCTTTAAAACAGTTGCCATACCCATGGTGTCTCTTCACAGCAATAGAAAACCCTAAATCAGACATATATTTAATAATATCAGCAGAGGGCTGGAAAGATGGCTCAGTGGTTAAGAGCACTGTCTACTCGTCCAAATAAATATTTTAATAATAATAATAATAATAATAATAATAATAATAATATCAGGAGAAAAAAGTAGCTGACACAGAAAGAGATATGAACCAGCTAAACCAGCTCAGCCCCTAACCCTGATGCTTGAGAAGGGGTCTCTCACTGGCCAAGAGCTCACCCATTAGTTCATTAAGCCTCAGGGAACCTCTGCCAGGGCTGGGACAGCAAGGGCCTGCCAAATCACTTGCTTTCTTTACATGGGTTCTAGAGATCAAACACACGCTACCTACTGACCTTCTCAGCCCCCACCACAGTTTTCTAATACCAGCTCAACAACATAAAACCAACAAACACTTGGTGGCTCACTTTGAGAGCGCAGACACTGCCTTCTGTGAGATTCTTTCTGCTTTCAGTTTCCAAAAATATTTAATTACAACCAAATTCTGAAGAGAATGCACAGAATCTACTTCCCAAAGGTGGCTTCTCTAAATTCGGTATTGGTTTATGTGTCTGTGCTGTCGTTGGCTACTCTTCTCCCAGCTGCAAAATCTTTCCACCTCAAGTCTAGAAACTTCCTCCCGGCCTGCACACAGACCTCTCCTAGGTGACTCTAGACCTGTCGAGGTCACAATCAGTGTCAACCACCACAAGGGGAGGGGGGCTAAAATGTTCTAGAATGAGAAGACTGGGGGTTTGGGGGGGGGGAGGGAGGGAGGGAGGGAGGGAGGGAGGAGAGGGGAGGGAAGGGAAAAGGACGGAAGAAAGGACGAGAAGGAAGGAAGGAGAGAGAGAGTTGAAGACCAGAAGTTGAAGCCCATTCTCTGCAACATCAAAGTTTGAAGAAGGCTGGGGCTACACGTGATCCTGTCTCAGTAAACCAACAGTCAACAGCGTCTCCAGAGGGCTGGCATGCTCTGTGCCGTATTATCAGTAAGGTTGGCATCTACTCTTTCAAAACATCACTCTTAACTCTAATAGAAGCACTTTTTCAACAGCTGGTATAAAGAAGCTTGATCCTCACGGTAACTCTATGAAATAAACTTTATGCCCATTTTACAGGTGAGGAAACAAAAACTCAAAGGAGCTTCATCCAAAGCCAAGAGCTGGAATTCAAGTCCAAGCAACTGAGCTCCATTTATGAACCAGCTTGGCTCTCCTGTTTCTCCCTCTGATAACCTATACTCACAGTTAGGCAGATTCCTCCTTTACAGACAGCATTTCACTAGAGGGCTCCAGCTGTCCAGGAACTCACCGAGGCCAGCCTCAGGCAGATTTCCTCTTGAGTGTCAACACTACCATGTTGACATGGAAATACTTCATTACTACCTTCAGCACCCAGGAGGGGGGTCCTCAGGCCTGTCTGGGAGTTACCACTCCTCCCACATTTAGCAACAGAGTCGATACAGTCAGTCAATGTTTAGGAGAGAAGCTTGTACACCCATGTTTGTTGCTGCCGTGTTCACAATAGCTTAAACAAAAACAGAACCAGCCAAAACGTCCATCTGTTGATGGATAGATAGATCAAGAAAACAGTACATACACACCATAGAATCTTTGTAGGGAAGTGGATGTGTTCTGTGAAACATGCCTGACAAATACAATAACAAGTTTACTTCATTTTACTCGATGGAGCAAAAGAGATAGTGCATGAACTGGAGAGATGGCTCTGAGGGTAAGAGTCCAGAATGGCCGGTTGGTGGTAGTATATGGCAGAGGCAGAGGCAGGTGGATCAGTGTGAGTTCAAGGCCAGCCTGGGCTATAGGGCAAGTACCAGGACAGGCTCCAAAGCTACGTAGAGAAGTCCTTCTTGAAAAAACAAACAAAACAAAACAAAAAGAGCCCAGAGAGCTCTTCTAGAGGACCTGAGTTCAATTCCCAATGGCACCCATGTTAGATGGCTCACAGACTGTGAGGCCCGCTCCAGGGGATCCGATGTCCCCTTCTGGTCTCCTTGGGCACCTGCACTCATATATACATACCACACACATATACTTAGTTCAAACTAAAATAAAATAATTTTTTTTTAAGAGAGAGATGGTTTGTTTATTCTGAAGCTAAATATGAGTGGGCATAGGCCAGCACACAGATTTTGGGTTTTCCCAGGTAACATGTTCCAATGATGTAACAGTCTGATGAAGTTTTTATTTTTATTTATTTATTTATTTATTTATTTATTTATTAAAGATTTCTGTCTCCTCCCCGCCACCGCCTCCCATTTCAGCCCGAAGAGCAGTCAGGGTTCCCTGCCCTGTGGGGAGTCCAAGGACCTCCCACCTCCTCTGATGAAGTTTTTAGAACAGAAGAAAAAGGTCCCAAAACAACACACGTTTCAAACACACTGGTGGATACAGCAGGGAGGTGGGTTACAGCTGAGGAGGAACAGTTCTGCAGAAGGCCTTAGATGCATCCTTAGCCCCTGAGCTGGCAGAAACTCAACTTTGAAACGTCTGTGTACACGTTCCAAAGGATTTAACTAACACAAATCATAATCACGCAGATGCTAGGGCACACGCAGAGGACAATAAATGCATTACACAGGCCAAAGATGCTCTAACTTAATTTGGGTCTAGACTTGTAACTTTCCAAACTTTGCACCACTGACGTTCTAATCTGTCAACCAGCCTTGGTAGTCACAGCCTTTCAAGGAATCCTCGTTAGCATCTCTCACATTCAAGCCCTAGATCTAAATGAGTGTGTGTCTGTCTGTGTGTCTGTCTGTCTCTGTCTATATGTGTGTGTCTGTCTGTCTGTCTGTGTGTTTGTGTCTGTCTCTGTGTGGGTGTATGTCTGTGTGCCTGTCTGTCTTTCTGTCTGTCTGTCTGTCTGTGTGTCTGTCTGTCTCTGACTATATGTGTGTGTCTGTCTATCTGTGTGTTTGTGTCTGTCTCTGTGTGGGTGTATGTCTGTGTGTCTGTCTGTGTGTGTATGTGTCTGTCTGTCTGTCTGTCTATGTCTGTCTGTGTGTGTGTGCCTTTTTCTGTGTGTGCCTGTCTCTGTGTCTGTCTGTCTGTGTGTGTGTGCATTTATGTGTGGTGAGAGTAAAAAGAACGACATGAAAGGAAGAAGCAGGAGGAGAGAAGGAAGAGGGAGAGGGAGGGGTGAGAAGCAGAAGTGGAAAACACGTGACAGAGGAGCAGAAGTGGGGATTTTTGAAGTGGGGGGGGGACCAACAAGAAGGGGAGGCGGTAGGCAATGGGAAGCAGAGATAAATTAAGAACAACAAATGACAAACACCTTAAGTTTTGCATTTTAACTTTTTAATTGAAAAATAAAAAAATATATTTAAAAAGAAATTAGGCCTCTAGAAGTACAGCAGTTTTGTGGAGAGCAAACTCCTACATTTATTCTAAAAGAATCTCCTATACACTTACATGAACCCTCCCTCTTGGTAGGTTCCATTCCTACTCAACCCATCCTACAAAATCAGGGATCCAACAAAAGAACTCAACAGGGGCATCTAGGTGAGGGAAATAAATCTGTGTTTCAAAAGCTGCTCCAATCCCACCTCCTCCTTTACCCCTCCTTCCATTTCAGGATCTAAGACTAGAACCTGAGACCAGGCTATCTAGATTTGCAATCAAAGACTTCTGTACCCAAAAAGAAGGCAAACCCAAGACTTAAGTCAAAGCTGATCTCCGCTGAGAAGGCAAATTATGCAGCCAGACTGGTTCAGCTAGAGAGTCTGCAAATTCTAGGCTTCTGCTCCTAGGGTTCCAAAGGTGAGCAGCCAACTTCTCGGGCCAAAAATGCAGCTGAGCAAAATACCAAATACCTTTGAATTACTCTTTTCTGTTGAAACAAGATCTCACGTTGTAACTCTTGCTAGCCAGAAGCTCACTGTGTAGACCAGGCTGGCCTCTAACTCACAAAGATCCACCTGCTTCTTCCTCCCAAGTGCTGGGCTTTTGATCTGAAGTTTAATTCCTTAGTCCTCAGATTCTCTAGGATGATTGGCAGCAGAGGCTGGAGAGCCTGGAACCTGGTGTCCCTGTAGATCAGTGGTGGTTCTCAACCGTCCTAAAATGCTGCAACCCTTTAATACAGTTCATGTTGAGGGGACCCCAACCATAAAATTATTTTGTTGCTACCTAGTAGACGGCTACACAAGATGGCTCTCCCCTACAGGCATGTCTAACTCTGACCCCGCATGCAGCTCAAAAGAATGATGAATGTGGCCCAACATAACCAACCTCATATGCTTATTTAAAACATGAGATTGTGTGTGTGTGTGTGTGTGTGTGTGTGTGTGTGTGTGTGTGAAGTCCACTGAACGTTTTTCTGGTTTCCACAGCACACATGTGGAGGTCAGAGGTCAGCCTTAGGAGTCTGTGCTCTCTTTCCACCACGTGGTCTCAGGGATGGTTATCAAACTCGGTAGTAAGGTACCTTGACCGCCAAGCCATCATTTTCCAGTATGAACTTAGCAGATGCCAAGCCACGATGTCAAAAGGTCGGGTACACATGAACCTAGACCACAACTCGCTCGGAAACTCTGTTCCTCTAGCATTCCCTTTTCTTCACTATCTAGCCAGTGGTCAGGTCTCTAAAGATGAACCCTACCAGTGCCCCTTCCACAGTTTGCCTAGTTAGAAGAATTCATTATTATTCTCTGAACCCCACTGAGAACCCCTCTTTCTAACCTCTAGGATGAGTTACCCTCTCCGTCATGATCCCGATGCACAGGGTTTCTCAAAGTGTGGTGTCTGAATCAGCAGCATCAATCCCAAAACTGTCACAGCCCACGAGACCTGCTCAGTGACAGACCAGCAGTGACTCAACAGTCTGTGCTAAAAACTATCCAGAAGGGGTTTCAATAGTGCTCGTACTTGATCCCCACTGAAGAACTAGAGTTCATTTTAAAATGTCCCCTTTTACCTCTCCCTTCCGCCCTATAGCTTTCCTAAATTGTCTGGTTGAAGAGAAAAGAATTCTTCCTTGGGGTCTGGCTAAACTTGAAAGAGATGTAGTCCATGGAGAGGTTCCTCTCAGGACAGAGAGAGAAAAAGACAAGGGCCAAAATGACCCCCAGGGTGTGGACTCCACTCCCCTGTGTCACTGCAGCTCCCTTCTTCCCTAAGACTTCGTCTCAGGCCAGTGAGGTGGCTCAGTGGGTAAAGACACCTTCTCCCAACCCTAAGGACATGAGTGAGATCCAAAGGACCCTCACAGTGACAGAGGGAACTGACTCCTACAGGCTGTCCTCTGATCCACACACATGCGTGTGCAGCAAACTGGCACACACGCAATGAATGTAAACAAATAAATAATAAAGAAGTCTTTAAACCAAGAATACCTCTTTGCACCCTGGGAACTCCTGAAATTCCTTCAGACCTGACTGTTGAATAACCTACGTCCATTCACCAACCTCTGCCTCATGAGTGTTGAACAGATGGGCAATTCTGGTCACATCTAACAGACACACTGAATACGTGTGGCCCACCTCATCCCTTGGGAGAAGAAGCCCCCAAGAGACTAACACACCAAGGCACCTTGCAAACCTGCACTTGTGGAATTTATCTAATGTGTCTGTTCCAGAACTGGAAAAGGACATGGGAAACGCCCAAGTGTGCCAGCCACCAGCGCTCCACCTTCGCCTCCTGCAGACCCCAGAGAAAGACCCAGGAATGCTTCTGCAGAATGAGACCAGATTTCCAATGAAGCTCATCCCTGACAGAAATGAGCACATGGCTCCCATTCATGGCCATTATTTGAAGTCATTCCAAATGTTAGCTGTGTGCAGGGAGTGATACTACTGTTGTCTTTGCCAGCCCGACGGGGACAGTCAAACTGAACCAAAGGCAAGTCCCTAAGTGCGATTAACCTAAACACCTTGTGTGGTGTCTTCTTGCCTCATCTGAGCCACTATCTCAAATCTCTGCCTTGCAAAACTCAGCGCACAAGCCGGTGAGATGGCTCAGCGGGTAAAGGAGCTTACTGCCAACACTGATGACCTGTGTTCAATCCCTGGGACCCACATGTTTAAAAGAGCGAGCCAGCTCCCACAGGTTGTCTTCTGACATTACACACACAGAGTATAAATGTATACACAGAAAATAAATACATTTTTTAAAAGAACAACACACTATATTAGTACTGCCCAGCTTGACCCATTGAAGACACAAACAGACGAAAGCACAGGACACTGGTAACTATCAGGCAATAGGGAGTGGGTTCTCTCTCAGTCAGGCCCTTCTGCCGGGCCTCACATGGCATGGTGCTGTGGTTAAGGTCACAACTCCAAAGCACTTCTCAGAACGTGCCTATTTCCAGCTGGCAGGAGCCACTGGGCAGCAGAGTATGTCCCCTGCACACTAACAGCCTGGGTTTGACCCCCAGTGCTGAAAGCAAATCAAAAGCAGAGCTCAGGCTGAGCTTTCGGCCTTCCCCCCTCTTCCGGTCTTCGTTTCTCTCACCAGAGCTCGGGTATCTGTGAAGATTGGTGAATGAACCGACCGACTGGCCACCTTTCGATCTACCTTTCTTGACAGTCTAGAGGCCCTCAGCAGGCAGTCTAAGATGCAAAAAGGAAAAAGATGTTTGCCTCTTACAAAAGGCAGCTGGGAGAAGCAAAGGTTGGATCCCTCCCTAAAACTTTGGGAAAGCACAGGCTTTCTCGACAACACCTGGATGTGAACACTGATTTTGGACATCTGGCCTCAGACCTACGCAAGAACGTTCATACTGTCTTTGACCAACAAATTATGGCTTAGGAAACTAATCCCTCATTAGTCATCCCCCTGATTTTCCTCAGAAGTCATGTACACGAGCCCGTATTATCACAGCAAACAAAGAGGGCTGGACTCCTGGGTGGAGCGACCCACTCAAAGCCACAGGCATAGGGCAGAGCCAGCTATGGGCCACATCCATACCACTGTCTCAAAATGCCTCCCTGGCTTCAGTGAGCTGACTTGTGGGTTGTCCGCCGTCAGGAATAACCTGGGAACAACTGCCTCAGTAACATCATTTAAAACAAAAAAAAACTCCAATTTCAAGAAAAGAGCCAAAGTAAGATCAGCACACGATCAGTCACAAGGTTCGGCATCCCAGTGATGTTGGTTAGCATTCCAAGTCCAAAGTCGGAAAGGCCCCAAGTAACCGGCGCCCATGGCTGCACTCTGCCTGCCAGCCTCTCCTCAGGCATGGATGCTCTTGCAGTTTTGATGTATAACATCTTAGGTTCATGACTTCGGACCTCGAGTCCCCACCTGGTGGTACTGTTCTGAGAGGCTGTGGGAACTCTGAATGGCAGGGCCTGGCTGGAGGGCACGGGTCACTCAACAGGCTTTGATCAAGTTGACCTCTCTGCTCCTGAACTGAGGGGTGAGCAGGCAGCTGCCACCGGCTCTCTGTCGCAGGGCTGCCCGCCACCATGCATCCCCAACGTGTCTCCATAAACAAGCCTCTTCTAAACTGCTTCACGTGATCTCCTTGACCACAGAGCTAGGTGAAGAAAGGCTGCGGATGGCCTTCCCAAGACTTCTCTCATTTTATAATAAGCCTAGAACTGCTGCTTAGCATCCAGGAGTGTGCACCATGGACATGGCGCTGTGGTGCTCGTGACAGGCTGCTGCTAAATCCCAGCCAGGGGGGGACTGTGGGTGGCGGACAGTCTCACTAAATGTACCACTCACCATTCAAGTCCGAAACACACCGTCACACTCCCCTATCACACCAGCCCTATTAATAACCATTGGGGAATGTATGAAATACTGTCTGTTGAGCACTAGTGTGGAGATCATGACTGCAGTCAGGGCTGGGGAAAGATGGCGTGACAGCTACCAGGAGGATAGGTGTGGAATAATCACAACAAGCTCGTGAAACAATACTCAACATCCATGACCAACATCCACGATCAACCTCCATAATCAGCATCCATGATCACAAGGGACAAGCAAATCAAGTTACAATGAGACATCATGCCACACCCACTCAGATGATCATCATCAAAGCACGGGGGGGGGGGGGGAATGTGTGACAGGGATGTGGAGAAATCAGAGTCCTGGAGATGCGGCCTGGGAGATTGCACATGGTGCACAAGAAATTCAATGTAGAATTCCACTGCAATCTGCAACCCCAGCCCTGGGTGAAGAACTAAAAGGAAGAACTTCCTGAGTGACAGAAGCACTGTCCATAGACATTAACAGCTGGAACAACAGCTGGAGAGACGCTCAGTGGCTAAGAGCCATGACTGCTCTTGCAGAGGACCTGAATTTGGCTCCCAGCACCCACAGTGGTCAGCTCCAGGGAACCCAGAGTCCTCTTCTGGCTTCTGAAACTACATTTCTGTGCACATAAGTCACACATAATAAAAAGATACCTTTTTGTTGTTTTGTTTTAGTTTTGTTTTTCAAGACAGGGTTTCTCTGTGTAGTCCAGGCTGGCCTCGAACTCACCGAGATCCTCCTGCATCTGCCTCTGGAGTGCTGGGATTAAAGGCGTGCAATACCATGATCAGCTTTGTTTTTTAAAGGATGGAAGCAACCATGTGTCCACATAAAGATGACCAGAAATCAACCATGTGTCCATGTAAAGATGACCAGAAATCAACCATGTGTCTACATAAAGATGACCAGAAATCAACCATGTGTGCATGTAAAGATGACCAGAAATCAACCATGTGTCTACGTAAAGATGACCAGAAATCAACCATGTGTCTACATAAAGATGACCAGAAATCAACCATGTGTCTGCATAAAGATGACCAGAAATCAACCATGTGTGCATGTAAAGATGACCAGAAATCAACCATGTGTCTACATAAAGATGACCAAAAATCAACCATGTGTCTGTAAAGATGACCAGAAATCAACCATGTGTCTGCATAAAGATGACCAGAAATCAACCATGTGTGCATGTAAGGCTGACCAGAAAAGAAAAAGATGGCAAGCAAATCCACACACTACAACATGGATGAAACCCGGGCCAGGAACAAAGGCCAAATATTATAAAACTCTAGCTCTGTGAGACAGTCTCCGTAGTCAAAACCCTGAGAGGGAGAAAGGCGGTTTCCATTTGAGAAGGTGAAAGTTCTGGAAGTGGGTGGTGATGTCTACTTTGTAGATGTACTTAGTGGCAGGGAACCAGACATGAAAAGTGATTGAAATGATACACTGTATCTCTGACATGGTTAACCACAAGAAAAATTCTGAACTAGAGCAACAGGTATTTAAAAGATGTTGTGGCTAGGAGTGGTTCAATGGTGGAGCATTTAGCTAACACACGTCTCTGGGTTCAATCCACATCAACACACACACAGAGGTATGTAAGCAAAATAATAGGGTTCTGGGTTGAGGTTTTATTTTTGCTTACTTTTGAGTCCTAAACGTCCATCCACAAGACTGGGGGCCTAGCTCAGTAGTACAGAGCTAGCCTAGATGTTCAAGGTCCTGCATATGGTTACCAGTACCATAAGCAACGGGAAAGTCCTTGGTTTAAGTTTCCGTTCAGGAGTCTAGCAATGGTGGTGCACGCCTTTAATCCCAGCACTTGGAAGACAGAGGAACTGTGAGTTCAGGGCAGCCTAGTCTACAGAGTGAAGTCTAGGACAGTCAGGGATACACAGAGAAACCCTGCCTCAAAAAAAATAAAATTAAAAAAACAAATCCATTCACGAATTTTCTCTTTTCAGCACATGTGTTATTGGGTACATACCCAAAAGGAAAACTGTGCCTGTCCCAGCTCATTTAGGGTTCACCGCCTCAGGGGTTCCTGGGACTCCTGTAGTAATGACCCTTCCCACTTCTGTGACATGAATTATCACCAAGTGAAAATCCAATACCCGCTCCATGTTTATGAACGCCATTCCTCCCCGACAGCTGAAGCAACAGGGGCTGCCAAGGGCACTTTGCAGCAATCCTTCTAGAGATTTATATTGCTTATAAGCATAAAGAAGCATTGTGTAATGTAAGCGGTGGCCACAGGCCTTGAACTCAGAAGTTGAACTCAAGACTGCATTTACTCCCCCAGTTCCCAGCACTGGGCCAATTAAAACCTCACCACCACCTCCTCTAAAGGGCAAAGAACACCTGTCTCATAAGGTAACCATAAATCCTGAAACAGGCCTGGGCCTAAAGGTGTCAGGGGCTTAGGGATTGTGGGCACAAAGAGCACACTCACACACACACGCACGCACGTACACACACACACACACACTCACACACACACACACTCACACACACACGCACACGCACACACTCACACACACGCACACACACACACACACGCCAAGCATTTTACTGACCCATACCTACCCCTAGATTTATTTCTTTCTCATTCTTTAATAGATGGAGAGTCATGTAGCCCAGGGTGGTCTAGAACTCACGTAGCCAAGAACAACCTTAAACGTCAGCTCCTCTTGCCTGCATCTCCCCAGTACTGGCATTACCGCTGTGTGCTACCACATCCAGTTTCTACAAGGCCGAGAACTGGATTTATGAATGCCAGGCAGGCCACAACCCCAGTGCAAGGCTTACACTTAATTACCCTGACTCTGCCACCTTCTTCAAAATGGAAGCTTCA
This sequence comes from Alexandromys fortis, assembly GCF_014885135.2. Classification (NCBI taxonomy): domain Eukaryota; kingdom Metazoa; phylum Chordata; class Mammalia; order Rodentia; family Cricetidae; genus Alexandromys; species Alexandromys fortis. The sequence continues at coordinate 628,854 of NW_026068033.1, forward strand.
TGATAAAATTCTTCTTTAAACTACATAGTCTGTGTCTCTGTCTCTCTATGGGTATGCACATGAGTGTAGGTGCCCGCAGAGACCTGAGGATCCCCTACAGCAGGAGTACAGAGAACCAGATCCAGATCGTCTGCAGGAGCAGCAAGTGCTCTTATCAGCCGAGCCAGCTCTCCAGCCCCGCTCAGCCCCTAAGATTCTTAGTGACGTTGGCTTTCTACTTTATGATCAGGTAGCTGGAAACTGCTTATCGGCGGGCAAAATGCCAACTAGGGTCATCTAAATTCAAAATAAGGTTTCTTCAGTTTTTCCTAACAATCATCCGAGAGAGCCTGGAAGTCTAAGCTCTAAAACCCTGCACCAATGACTCAAACCCCCGGACTCTGGCATTAGCAGAGAGACAGACATGCGCCACTGGGCCTCCCTAGGAGTCGCCATCAGCAAGGGTTCTCATCGTGAAGAAATTACTCCCTGTGCCGCCTCCACGGGATCATTAAACTCGCTAGTGTGCCATGAAGAGCCCCTGCCTAAATACAGCCTGGACATCAGACTCGTGATCAGTACAAGTGGTTCATGGGTTCTCTAAAAGGATGCTGCCTGCACGAACGTGCACCTGGAAGGCTGGTCCCCCAGAGGACAACAGTTCGGGGCATATGAGATCACTGGTAATCAGTCACACACAAGACCGAACGCAGCGAGGGCCAGAAGGTGTCTTTTAATTTCACCAATTTAAATAACAAATCAGAACATCCCTTTCCTTTCCTGGTAACATGTCCTGGGGTCTTACAATGACAAGTTTTTAAACTACAAACCACAGATGATTCTTTGGTCTGGGTTTGAGGGGATTTTGTTTTTTGGTTTTGGGTTTTTTTTATTATTATTATTTTGTTTAGTTTGGTTTAGTTTTTGAGACGCAGTTCCATATAACTAAAGCTGGCCTTGAACTTGTATAAAGAGAATGACTTTGAGTTTCTGTTTCTTCTCCCCACACTTCCTGAGTGCTGGGATTACAGACCTTTGCCATCCACAGTGAAAGCGGCCACTTAAACTTAGAAGAGTCGTGCTTTAGCACCCAGCTGTAAGGTACGTTTTGGTACCATCTGAAGAGACAATCATCACATAAAGCTTTAGATAACCATTGTCATTGTTCCCAACGCTGGGGCTGTGCTGTGTTGTTTTGGGGAACGGGGTTGATTGATTGGTTCCAAGTCTGGGGTAGGGGGTTTTGGTTGGCTGGGTTGGGTTTTTTTGGCTTTTTAAATTTTTTCCCCATTGCATCTATTTCTTTATTTCTTTGTATGTTTGTACGTATGTACGGGTATGCACAGGCCGACCCAGGCACTTGTGAAGACAGAGAACAGCTCGTAGGTTCTCTTTCCGCCATATGAGGCTCAAGCCACGAGGTTTTGGCAGCAAGTACCTTTCTTGCTGAAACAGGGTTTCACCCTGCATAGCCCATAGTGCTCTTGAGCTCATGACCATCCTCCTGCATCAGCCTCCCAAGTGCAGGATTACATACATGAGTCCCTATTCCCAACAGCATTGTTTAGCTCCCCTACAAAACAAGATTTTTACCTGCAAAGAGAGATAAATCGATCCTAATATGTAAGCTGTCTTTATCTTTCTCTTTACAAACGGCATCAAAGAGCAGCACCGCAGCAATAAGACATAGAGGAGGCACAGCTTGAGCCTTTGCTGGGTGCAGCTTTCACTAAAAATAACCTAATGAGGTGAACGGTTAACTGGCTCAGCGCTGTCACAGAGAAGCCCCAAGCAGTGCCATCTCAGAGAGGCTGCGAGGACAGATGCCCTTGGAGACAGTGCAATCTTCAGCCGAGAGTTTACCACTCCGGGAGGAGCTAAAGGGAGGAGCTAAAGGGAGGAGCTAAAGGGGAGGAGCTAAAGGGGAGGAGCTAAAGGGGAGGAGCTAAAGGGGAGGAGCTAAAGGGGAGGAGCTAAAGGTACGTGAACTTGGAAACAAGGAACACAGGTTATCATCCCGGAGCAACAGTACAGGACACTGCAACCCCGAACACACAGGTAGGAGCTTGGAGGCTCCAGCTAACTCCAGGACACTACTGTACGATCCTGCATGAGCATCTTCTGGGCTATCAGTTTGCTCAACAATAAAGTGGAGGTGATCACATTCTCAGCTCACAAATAAAGTGGAGATAACCACATTCTCAGCCCACCCTCCAAGTATCATAAATCTCAAGGCCGAAATAAAAAAAAAATAAAAATAAGTAAGTTGAACTCTAGACCCAGCTCCCACTAGTGAACCCCAGAAGCAGGACCCGACAGTCAGTTTCCTCACTCGACAGCAACAAGTCTTTGTGGCAGGGAAGGCTTTGATTCTGAGAGCTTTGCGGGTGGGAAACAGACCATCAGGAACTATCAGAGCCCAGCAACAAGCAGTGCCCACGTGTCAGGCATCGCTCTGTGTGAGCTTCTTTAGCAGCCCCGCCAGGCTAAACATCAGCACCACACAGGAATCGCTCACTCCCCACACCTCAGCGACACAGACTGAACACGCCTGCTCTGAAGATCTGATCTGGAACTATCCCCCAGCAGTTTACAGCACTTAAGGCTCTTTCAGAGGATGCGCAGGTTTAGTCCCCAGAACACATAGCTCACAGATTCCTAGAACTCTGGCTCCAGATCTGCTGCCTCTTCTGGTCTCCATGGGCAACCACATGCACACGCCCCCACGTAGACACACCTGCATACATTTAATTAAAAATAAAAATAGATCTTTTAAAAAATATACCTTAGGGAGAAGAGGAAGGGGGAGATGATGTAATTATATCTCAATTAGATTTTTTTACTAGATAGACAGACAGACAGATAATATCCCTACAACTCTGTGAGTGTGCATTGCAGAGCATCTCAGATTTCTCATTTTGGGTGATCAGGAAAGCTGAACTTGAAACATCTATGCAAATACTCCAAAGGCTAGTGTGCTAGATAGTTTTATGTTAACTTGACACAAGCTGCTATCCTCTGAGGGGAAGGAGACTCAGTTGAGAAAAAAAGACCCCCATAAGACCAGGCTGGAGGCAAGCCCGTAGGGCACTTTCTTAATTAGTGACTGATGGGGAAAAGGACCCCGACACTGCAGGTGATGCCATCCCTGGGTTCCATAAGAAAGCAGGCTGAGCAAAGCTATCAGGAGCAAGCCAGTAAGCAGCTCCCCTCCACGGCCCCTGCATCTGTTCCTGCCCTGACTTCCTAAGGGATGGACAGTGATGTGAAGTGTAAGCCGACTCAACCCTTTCCTCCCCAGGTTACCTTCGGGCATGGTGTTTCATCAGAGCAGTAATTACGTTGGTCGTAACTAAGGCACCTAACGAACTCCAAAGGCTGACTTCAGGCAGAAGCAATTTAAACCGCAGCCGACCAGCTGTTGAAATACTACGCACTGGATGGTTACCTACTCCGATGGAAATGAAGGTGACTAAGATACTTACTGCTACAGACCTAGCAGGGGTCTTTGCCAGTCCCCTATGTGCCTTGGTAAATGACTCTGTTCAGAGAGGACTTCTCAGGGTTTAACCATTAGTTTTCGGGTAAGGTACTTCCAGAAGGAAAGCACGGGGCTAAGATCACCCAGTCAAGAGCTACCTGTCCCCTCCGCATCTCATCCTGCCACTCATCACATCAGAGAGGAAGATCATGGAGGCTGCCAAGTGAACCCAACAGTGGCTCTCCTCACCGCTCCTGATCTCCACCTTCCTGATTGACTAAATTTCTCCAAGGTCAAACCACTGCGCTCTGGAGATAATATTTCTCCCGAAGAAAGTTCTCCTTAAGAGCAGGATCAGAGAGTGGGCAGCATGTCTGCTGAGTCCAGTGGACAGAGGAGCTGTTGTCACGATGAACACCACAGGGTGGATACACCTGAGATGAGAGAGGACGGCCAGGGGAGAGATCTACACTCCCAACCACACAAGGAGGTAAATGAAATCCCAGCATCAGCATCAACTCAAAGAGGAATGGATGTGGAGAAGGCCTCAAGACAGAAGGGGGAGGGAGTCAAACAACCAAGATATCCAAGGGACAGGGAGCCACAGCAATGCAGCAAGCAGCTCACCTCCTGTTAAAATATGCGGGGTGAAAATTCAATTCTATTCAGCATGCCCTTTTAGGGAGCACACGGGGATGAAATCCCTCAATAATCTTTCCAAAAGATGGTTCAAGTCCAGTGAGGGTGGGAAGCAGAGAGACAGCAAGGAGCCCCATCCTCACAGGTTAAGGAGAGAAACTGGATGCAGAACACTCTAAAGTCGACAGCCCTTGTGACTGTGGTCTGTTTGATGCTCCCAGGGTCAAGGTTCTGAAGGAGCAGCAGCCTCGTCCAGGCCCACGGAGGGCAGAGAAGGAGGCAGCAAGCACACACTCCTGCCCACAGAGGACAAAGACGGAGGAACACACTCCTGCAAATGGAGGGCAGAGAAGGAGGCAGGCACACACCCCTGCCCGCGGAGGATAGAGGAGGAGGCAGGCACACACTCCTGCCCATGGAGGGCAGAGGAAGAGACAAGTACACACTCTGGCATCTATCTCAGAACATCTACTTTATCAAAATTTCCTTTTGGGGAATTTAAGACCTTGCGGGTCAGGACTATGTGCCCAGTTCAGGCCCAGGAGGAAAACTAAAGGACACAAATCAGGTCATGTTTCTCCTCCCTAAAATAGATCCTCTTCAAATGTTAAGCCAAAGTCACCACAAGGTGGCTGTACTGACAGGTGTTTGGAAATTGAAGATTCCAAAACCCAGTGTCACCTTTCCTCTGACTCCTGGGGACATTGCTAACTCCTGCCGCCTCCCACTCAGGGCAACATAGGCATTGCCATGCCAACCGCTGCTCGCACAGAAGGGATCTGCTCTGCTCTGGCCTGTCTGGGGATGCATCGTGTGGTGACATCACTTACTCTTTGCTTCCGCGCTTGCTTGTCACAGCCATTATAAACCCAGGCTGACTTGATTACAACATGAGGTACAGAGTAAGACCCTATGTCAAAAAAAAAATGCAAAAAGCAAAGCCCATTTACTACAGACTACTCCCAACACCATCTCCAGGGACCTGAGGCTGAGAAATGAAGCAACTTGGTCAACATCGCCAGCAGCGCTAAGCCCAAAACGCCCCTTCTTCGCTTGAGCTGCTTCGCCTTCCATGGTGAGTGTAGCTTCTCAGCCTAATAAATGGAAGTGCTGGGTCTCAGGCACACTGCGGCTGTGAAGTTTCTAAACCAAAGACCTTGAAGAAGGCCAACAAACCCCTTCAGAGCCACAAACCATGGGACAACCCATCAACCGAGCACAGGAGCCTTGTGGCGGACAGACACCCGGACAACAGGCCCCTTCTAGTCCACAGTGAGCAGCCAGCTGCCTCCGACAGCTGCTCAGCCCACAGCCGTCCCCAGAACTGACCTGCAGGGCCCTGGGCCCCACCTGGAAATGCACAGACTGGAGGAGGCCTGCTTTTCTGTCCACCTGGAAGCAGAGCCTCACGTCCCCAGGTTACGGCGGGGCTGGCTCTGCTCCCGAGCAATGAGTCCAGGAGATAAAATAATAAACAATCCCTATTAATTCTCAAGAACAAGAAACAGGGCTTCTCAGTTCTGGCTTGGCTCTGACCTGCACCCCACAGGGCAGCAGCTCGCACCAGTTTCTCTCCAGATGGTGGTTTGTACTTTTCCAGGCAGCGTACCATCTCCCAGAGCCTAGCCTCACCTTCCCCTCGCCCTTTATGTTTTCCCAGCCTCCTCTCTGCCTGGGCTCTGTGTGCCCAGAACTTTACAACACCTCGGAATCCACTGCCACCTAAGGCGTTCATTCGCAGACTGTTTACTGCCTCCTTCCCTGTTTGGAAAGCTTAAGTAGAACCAGGCCTCTACCACGCCTGGGAGGACTCCACCCGGCTCCGCCGGCCAATCAATGCTCTCGCAAGCAGAGAAGAGTTTGCTTGCGCAGCTCCCCTCCTACACCTCTCGGCTGGCCCTAGGCCAAGGCAGGACCATGCTGGGAGCCAGCCCTAGGAGCCGGCACAAGGCTCCAACCCCTGGATCCTGCCTTGGTAAGAGGAGACTGTAGAAGAGGGGCAAAGATGGGCAAATAAAAAAAAAAGGATGTACACACTAAGCCAAGAGCATAGGAATGAAAGAAAGGGCATGGGACAAAGTAGCTGAATGCTTTCGTCAGGGGTCCTCCATGTAATCCATATTCAAAAGAGAAAAGGGGGAGAGGAGGAAGTAGGAGGGGGGAAGAGAGAGAGACTTGAAAAAACTGGACAAGAGGAAGAAGGGGCGGGATGGTAGATAAATGATCGACCGCTTTGTCAACTACTAACTGAATGTATGAAAAATGCCACCGAGTATCCATATCCAGGTCCCGTTCAACGAGTTCAGGAAATAAAAGAGCTCAGGAGAGGGCTGGAGAGATGGCTCAGTGGTTAAGAGCATTGCCTGTTCTTCCAAAGGTCCTGAGTTCAATTCCCGGCAACCACATGGTGGCTCACAACCATCTGTAATGAGGTCTGGCACCCTCTTCTGGCCTGTAGACATACAGATAGACAGAATATTGTATACATAATAAATAAATAAAGTGTTGGATTTTAAAAAAAAAAAAAGAGTTCAGGAGACCGCTCAGGCGGCAAAGCGCTGTTCAGGCAAGCACTGCACCCAGGGTGCAGTGCAGGGTGGTCAGGACCCTGGCAGAAATGGTCAAGGAAGAAGCTTGCACATGTCATTGTTGCACAGTGGAGACTGGAGGAGACCTGGAGTCAAGCCAATCAGTGAGACCCAGATGCAGTGAGACCTCACCTCAAAGAATGAGACTGAGGGAGCAACCTAACTCGACACGCCTCCACATGCAAGCATACATATGTGTGTGCATGTGCACTTGTGTACACATCAGTGTGTATACATATAGACACACACAGAGAAACACACAAACTCACACACAGACAAACTCACACAGAGACACACACACAGACACACACATACACAGATAAACTCACACACAGAGACACACACACAAACACACACAAACTCACACATAGAAACACACACATACACAAACTCTCTCTCTCTCTCTCTCTCTCATACACACACACACACAATCTCTGTCATTACAAGGATCAAGGATTTGAACCTCTATAAAGAAAGCAAACTAGTAAGTAGCCAAAGGGAAGAAAACAAGCCAGAAGCCAACAGCAAGCGAGCCAGCAGGATGATCCCTGCCTGATGAAGTCTCGTTCTGGGGAAGAGGTCATTCTGACAGGAGAGACAAACAGGAGAAAGTCACCCCAGCACCAATGAGGAGCTAGGAGGGCGGGGAGCGGGGTGCTGTGCCACTGCCTTTCAGCCCTTGATCAATTTTCCCCCATTTTTGGGTTTTTTTGACTACTCTGGCATCTTTATTTTTAAGTATTTAACGGGTGTTAGGTAATTAAGCGTGTGGCACTGTTATCACTCACTGCAGCCCTGAGATCATGCCCTATGAGTCTTCTAAATTTGCCTAAATTAATTTTGCTTCAGAAAAAAAAATCCCTATTTCTACGCAGCTAGCTACGAAAACTCACCCATTAGAAGTTGCTAACTCTTCTAATTAATCTCCCCAGACCCAAGCATCAAACAAACCTGTCAGGTCAGGAGAGCATCAGAATTAAAGGGATTCCTAAAATAAGAAAAACGTAGCTGCTTATGCCAGCCAGGCCTTGGTCACTGTGATGAGCGGACTGAGAGCCAGCTGTGATGGCACACACCTGGGAAGGATCCCAGCATTCCAGAATTGAATGAGGAGGACCCTTGGGCTAGCTTGGGCTACCTAGTAGAATATTGTCTTAATAAGATTCATTGTGGCTGTTTCTGGAGTTCTAGCCCACAGTCGGTGGCCCTACTCCTTTGGGCCTGTGGCCAGACAGCACTCTGAGCACGTGAAGAGCCCATGAAGAGGAAAACTGCTACCTCATGGCCAAGAAAACAAAAGGACAATGAAAGCAATGACGGCAGATGTGTACTGGTCCTCGGCAAGTGGACACGCCTATCACCAAAACACTTCTCACTGGGGAAGCCTCCTAAAGGTTCCACCCCATCTCAATAGGCTGTTGATGAGACCGAACCTTCAAGGCATGCCTTTGATGGGCATTCATTATCCAAACCATAGCAACAGCCTTCCGGCTCCACCAAGAAAGGCTTTCTCGAGGTCAAGGCTGTCCAACAAATACATAATTTTAAATTGTCTAGAGGCCACACCTAAAAAATTAAAAAAATAAGTGGAATTGAAAAATCTGTTTTATTTACCACAGTGAATAATAAATATTATTACAGCAACATACGATCAATACTAAAAGTCAGCAATAATGGGTCCTGCATTCTCCCCTTTCTTACTAGGTGTCCTTGTTCAGTTTCCATTGCTGTGATAAAGCACAGACCAGCAGGAACTAGGGGGAAAAGGAGTTTATCTGACTCACACATACAGTCCATCATCAAGGGAAACTGAGGCAGGAGCTGACGCGGAGACCACAAAGGAACACAACTTACTGGCTCACTGCCTCTGGTTCGCTCAGCTACCCTTCTTAGACAACCCAAGACCACCTGCCCAGGGACGGCATTGCTCACAGTGGGGTGGTCCATCCTACACCCATCAGCAACAGGAAAATGTCCCACCGGCCAACCACAGGGGGTGACTCCTCTACTGAGGTTGCCCCGTCCCAAAAGTGTCAGGTTTACAACTGACAGAAACGCTTTGAACTCAGCCTGTAGCTGGCTCTCAGATGAGTGAGAGCTACAGACCATCAGATTGTGATGTGCAGTCCGGAGAATCCAAGGTTAGATAATAGATGGTGCAATACAGGCTGTGTTAGGCTTTTCCTTAGCACAGCCCCTAAGGCAGTGGTTCTCAGGCTCCCTAATGCTGCTCCTCATGTTGTGGTGACCCCCAAACATAACATTATTTTCTTTGCTATTTCATAACTGTAATTTTGCTATTGTTAAGAATCGTAATAGTAATATCTGTGTTTTACGATGATCTTAGGTGATCCCTAAGAAATGGTCATTGGAGCCCCAAAGGGTTCATGACCTTTAGGACTGCCCTAAGGAGACAAAGAGATGTTGGGTCTATCTGGAACAGCTGCCTGGAATAAGAACCACCCCAGAGGTGGGTTTCGGATCCAAACAGTGAACACATTTAAAGTAATGGAAAAGACAAGGGAGAGACAGAAACAGAGGGAGGAAGAAAGAGACATCGCCTCACAGTGTGAGAGGCCATACTGGAGATGTCAGCAAACACGTCAACCTCAAGACTGACACCCAACTCTACTCTCAGATGCTGGCTGGAAGAATTCTGCTTTACTAATCCACCGCTCCTCACCAACGAGTCCTTAAATCATGTACGGCTTTTAACTGAGGGAGCAACTCTACCTGACAGGAAGCTAAGCTCCCTGGATTAGTGGTCTGGGCTCTGCCTCTTTCCAACACAAATCAGACGAGAGTCTACAGCAGGCACTCTGGGAACTTAATTTATTCCTATCTGATCAAAACATCCGTTTTAAGTCTTGAGCCATCCAAGAGTTCTGGAAGGGTAACTGCAGTTTGAGTGGGAACATCTGGGCGATTTCCTCAAGGTCCTTGTCATTACCCACTGATACCACATGGTCTTCCCACCCCACTGTCCTTGGATCATCTCTATTGGTGATTTCCTGGTTGTTCTGACCCAAATGCCTGACAAAGGCTACTCAAGAGAGGAGGGGTTTACTCTGGCTCACAGCTTGAGAGTTCAGTACCTTCTGGCAGGGAAGGCAGGGTAGCGGCAGGGTGAAGTGGCCAGTCACACCACATACAATCAGGGCGCAGAATGCATGCTTGCTTTCTCCTCTCTCTTTAGTGCAGGAACCTCGGTCCATGAGCCAGTGCGCCCGTATTCAGGGTGGGTCTTTCCACGGCCAGAGATATGTTTCCATGGTAATTCTAAATCCCATCAGGTGGACAATGATGAACCATCACACCTTCATAAATCCAAAGCATATATAGATGAGCTCAGACATTTTGGTATTCGTGACGCTCACGGGCAAGAGTCTTCACTGAGATGCAGGGTGGGCAAGAGTCTTCACCGAGCCGCATGGTGAGCCAGAGTCTCCACCAAGCTGCATGGGAAGATGGCCCCACTGGGAAGACTGCAAAGCTCCGAGCACCTTGAACTGCCTACAGGGTGCTTTGGGGAAAACCCTGCACCCCTCCTCTATCCAGTTTTGTCCTTACTGCTTCCGCCTCACAGTTCAGACCCTCTCTGGGATGCTCTGTGCTAGCAGCGGAGACCCCAAATAACTGGTCTGTGTTGAAGCTTTCTACACAAGCAAGAAGGGACTGCTGGCTTCCTGGGTCCCCAGTGTATACCATGCTGACAGGGCATCCTCAGGAATGAGCTCTTAGTCTCACTGCAGTCCTTAGGATAGCTGCCCAACCCCTCAGGAGGTAAGGAAACTGGACCCTGAGCAAGGCCACACATGATTCAAGTTCCTTATCTAAGACCTTCAACCGATTCCTTGTGTAGAACTCTGAGCTCTACCCAAGCTGTTTCCCCTGTAAGTACCTAAGTTAAACACAGTAAGAGCTGCGGTAGTAACAAAACTAAACAAACACAATGCACCACAATGATGAAAGTTTCATGACTGTACTCTGCTTCTCTTCGAAGAGCCAAGACAGCTATCATCCTCAGACCATGGCCAACTACAGGTAACTGAAAGTGTGCAGTGTGAGACCAAGAAAAATGGATGCTTGCTGCATGAAGCCAAACAGCACAAACTCAGGCAGCCTTGGTCACAGGTCTGAGTCGTCATCCCCCTCTCTTGCAGAGGACTTAAGTTCCATTCCCAACATCCACATGGGAGCCCAAGACTGTAGGTCCAGGGCCAGAGAATCTGACACCTTCTTCTGACTTCCACAGGCATCAGGCGTACATGTGATGTGCATACAAAAATGCAGGCAGACACTCATGGACATAAAATAAAAATACAATTTTTAAAAATAAATTTTAAAAGCTAAGCAATGTATGAGTCAATACTGACTTAAAGCCTCCTTCCTGTCTAGTAAAGATAATACTGCCTAATTCAGAGTGCACGTCTTATCTGGGGATGTCAATCACTGTCCTCAAGCATGTTTAACACCATGTGACTTCATGGAAAAGTCTACATAACATGCTTCCAAAGAGCTCTGGTTTCCCCTGAGTGTGAATAGGGCCACGCTTTCACTAGTGCTGGCCCAGGTTGCAACGGCTGAACTCTTAACTGCAAGCAAGGGGGAGAGGTCCCTGGAAATATGGCTCTGTGTTTATAGCTGAAACAAAAGCCAAAAATGGGTTTTCCAGAAGCCGTGGGTGGAGGAGGGGCGGGCTGCCATACCGAGGCAGCATGCCCACAACACCCCAGAGGTCGCTTGTCCCGGCTGCCTACTACGCTGTCCTGCCATGGAAACACCAGATTTAAACAGGTGTCGGAGCAGTAAAGGGGCCCCACAAATGGGAAGTGGGGAGATGCACAGCTGGCGACAGAGTGAGGGTTACAGACCTAAGTGGTCCCCAGGCTTCCGGAGCCTGCTCAACTTCACCTCACACACACTTAAGCATCCATTTGCCTCTGAGAGCACACACACACACCATATATAAAACCTCTCAACAGGAAATTTCTTCCATTCTTAAGTGGTCTCGCCTAAATAAAATACCTTTGACAGACCACTCTGAGCTATTACGTTGTGTTAAATGAGAAGAAAAAGAATGAGGTCCTTATTCTATAATAAAGTCTGCTCAGCAGAGAGGTATCACGTGGCCACATAGGGCTGCCCAGAAGGATAAGAAAGAAATGCAAAGGAATGAGGGGAAAAGTGGCCTTCACACACACACACACAGAGAGAGAGAGAGAGAGAGAGAGAGAGAGAGAGAGAGAGAGAGAGAGAGAAAGAGAACTATAGGGATAGCCCAGCCCAGGTCCACCCACACAGTGTCTCCGGAGGACAACCATGTATATCATCGCATCTAAGTCCTGTGGACTTCTGCACACCATAGACTCTCTTGGTTATCTACTGTCTCATCTGCAAAATGGACACTTCTAGAAGATGTTTTAAGAAAATTTATTTTAACTTATGTCTGAGCACAAGTGTATGGCACGGGTGTGCAATTGCCTAGGGAGGTCAGAAGAAAACTTTGAGCCCCCACAGCAGGAAGTGCTCTTAACCACTGAAACCATTTCTCCAGTCCCTTAAGGATGTTTTAACTGTGGCATGTACACAGTAGTTAAAGGGCCCACAGCAATGGAGTTCAGCGGAGAAAGGCGGCTGCTCGAGCGGACCCATGAATCCCACTGCTAATGTATCCACTACTTCCTTGAAGAAAGGCGTCCTCATTCTTTGTCCGAAACAAAGTAAAAAATGAAGGGAAACATTTTATCTGAACATCTCATAATAAACTCAACAAGAATGCGCACCTGCCCTCCCACATCCAGCCTGTCTCCAGACAGTCCCCTCACCAAGAAGTCCTGCTTCACCTCAGGGCCAGAGCAATGGAGCCAGCCAGGGTGGAAATCTCATCAGTCTGTGAGGAAACCGTGAGCCAAAACCAACCGTTCCAGCATTTATCACAGCAACAGAAGTCCAGGACACTCAGGTACGGACACACACAGAAACTGGCAGGAACTTTGGAAGGCAGTGTGGCCGTTCAAATCAAGGACCAGCTTAGGAGATGGGACGAGCTCCGAGGCGGAGCAATGTTAAGCATCCTCTTAAGCATCCGTGAGACCTTGCTGGTGGCACAGAGAACCATTTGACACAGAGAGCTCATCCAGGGAAACTTCACCTGGGGCTGGAGGGCGTGTAAATTCTGGGGAGGTGGCTCAGCAGACTTGTACTTTATCTGCTGGGCCATCTCAGCATGGGGATGTAAGTTCGGATGTCGGTGCTCTAGTCAAAGTCAGGCAGGGGGGACCTCTGTAACCGTGCTTGGGAGAAGGGGTTTGAAGGAAACATTAAGGCCCAGATGTTCTCTGGCCAACACATCAAGCTCAGTTGAATGAGAGACCCTGTCTCACAAAAATAAAGTAGAGAGCAATAGAGGAAAACCCAAGGTCAACTCCCAAGCATGTGGGAGTGAGCATACCTGAACATACGTGTGTACACATATGCATAAATGACACACAAAAAAAATTAAAAGAAAGCAATAGAGAGAGAGAGCTTCAAAGAAACTGGCAGGTGGTTACGGCACATCACTTTAATCCCAGCAGAGATTAAAGAGAATTCTGTCAATTCGAGGACAGGCTGGTCTACGCAGAGAGTTCCAGGACAGTCAGGGCTAAATTAAAATAGCCCTGTCTTGAAAAACCAATCAATAAATAAAGAATTTCCAAAGAATCTGAAAATAGAAACTTTAAAAGTTAGAGGTGAGCCAGGCTGTGGTGGCACATGCCTTTAATCCCAGTACTCAGGAGGCAGAGGCAGGCAGATCTCTGTGAGTTCAAGGCCAGCCTGGTCTACAAGAGCTAGTTCCAGGACAGGCTCCAAAACCACAGAGAAACCCTGTCTCAAAAAACCAAAAAAAAAAAAAAAAAAAAAAGTTAGAGGCAAAGTGGCTGGAAAAATGGCTCAGTGGCTAAGAGCACTGGCTGCTCTTCCAGAGGACCTGGGTTCAAGTCCCAGCACCCACATGGCAGCTCACAACTGTCTGAAACTCCAGTTCCAGGGGACCTAACACCCTCATATAGACATACAAACACCAATGCACATAAAATAAAATCAACAGAATACAAGTTAAATATGGAATTTTAGGAGAATGACTAAGTCAGTGGCCAACTCAGTGGAACGTGAGATAATTATAAAAGGTAGGAGGGGAAAAATGGCTGCATTACAGGTGGATGGTACGGGGCTCCAGGAAAAGAGCCAAAATACAAAGCTGCCCCTGTGAAGTTCCAAGTGAGTATAAAGTCGGAAAAAATAAAGATAAGAAAAAACAAAAGAAGTCAAGAGCAATCATGCTCCTATGGAAGGAATGTAGATGAACCTCCCCATTAATGTTCCTTATTGTTCTTACTAATTCATGTCATTGTCAAAAACATTTCCAGAGAGCAAAGTACCTGAGCCACCACGTCCTTGTCCAGTAAGCCCTGCTGACCTAGGTCCACAAACCAGAGGGAAGGGAGCCTGGTCAGAGCGCGAGCTGCGTCCCTTTCCACACTCGCGTTCTCCCACAGCCCTCTGCCCAGCCTAGGCACGGGCCATGACGCCCCTCCCATCCTCTGCCACTGCGGGATGGTGCTCCAGCCCATGTGAACTCATTCTCTCTGGGGCGGGAACTCTGCTCCCCCATCTCTACCTGTCTCCGACCCTCACTGACACTCTCTAACACCCCATTATTCCCTACCCATTAACTTACTGCCCAGGTTTTCTGCAGCCATCTGCAGGCTGGGCTTTGGCTTGAGGGCCCGAGCATTCATAGTGAAGAAACTCTAGTCGCAGCCGGGTTGTATTTTGTGCGTGCATGCGTGTGTGTGTGTGTGTGCATGTGTGTGTGCATGCGTGCGTGCGTGTGTGTGTTCCCTGCTTGCCTTCCTGGTTGTTGCATAGTCTCGCACTTCCCCCTCAGATCTACAGGCTGCCGGACTCAGTCCAGCATCTCATTTACCCAAGTTGTAGGCTGCTTACCAACTAAGAAAGCCGAGAAAGGGCAGTTCAGAAACCGGAGGCAATTCTAGAGAAAATCTGAGATCACAGAGCACTGTGTGATTGGAAACATGAACGACAGATCGGTGGCTTTGGAAAAAGAAAAGAAGTCATTGGCTCTGTGAGCTCAGCACACGTCAGGGTCAAGGACCTCGGGTGGAGCAGCGTGATCAGAAAAGGTCCATCAGTGGGACTAATCCTGCCAGTTAGATGTAATCACTAGACACTTCTGACGCCCCCAGCCCCCACTCCGTCCCCAGCAACCTCTGTCTTCCAGAGCCTCTATTGTTGAGGAGTGTTGGCCATTAATCCCCATGTGTAAATGGACTGCAAAGAAGAAAACACAATTGGGGAAGTTTCTGATAGCTCCACCCACTGTCACTGGACGCGCACACCCCAACCTGTGACTTCTCTGATTATCAAAGCCCCATTTGTTTTAGTCTTTATACAAACATCAAGAAAAGAAAAGTACCACACTTCAATACTTCAAACACGAAAGTCTATGTAAAAATATTTACAGTGAGTATCTTCCCATCTGACACAATAAAGAGAAACTGTAGTGACTCGACATATCGTGATGAGGGTAGGAAACACCGATAGAATGTTGATGGAAGACTCTCCTAGGCACAGGAAAAGAATGCAGAAACAAATGAACACACAGCATACATGAGAAAAGGGAGAGCGAGCCCAGGTGATCAAAGGCCATCGACTGTTAACCTGCTGGAGATCAGAGAGCTCTTACATCAAAGGAGCAAACTCAAAGACAGCCCATCTGGAGCTGCGGGTCAGGAGACTAAGAAACAAACTTCAGCCGCGTCCTATTGAGGCAGCCTTTTAGAATTCCACAAAAGGCCTTCTCCAAACTGGGAAAGAAAAAAAAAAAAAAAGCAAAAACAAAACATATCTTACTATTGCTTGAGGGATTTACAAATCCTGTCCCGGCCACTAATTCGTTAAAGTTGTCAGAATGCTCAAAGGAAGAGTGCTCACTCAGCGTGCATGAGGTCCTGGGTTCAATTCCCAGTCCCACCAAAACATACAGACAATAAAGTTGTGGGACTTGGGTGCTGCACACCTATAATCTCAGCACTTGGGAAATGGGGCAGGAGAATCCAGAGCTCAAACCAGCCTGGGATATTTTAGTGAGGGTCAGACTAATCTGAGCTATACTGAGGGTTCACATCTCCAGGACCCCAAACAAGAACATGTTGCCAAACATAACGAGCCACAGAATTCAGGCTCCCAGAGGCCTATGAGTCTCCTGTTGGGGCTGTGGGCTATGCCCAGCGATACTGACAGCCACTAGATCCCTCTGCTGAAAAGAAGAGCAGGCCAGGTGGGCGAGGGTGGTGCATGCCTTTAAACCCAGCACTTGAGAGTCAGAGGCAGGCAGATCTCTGTGAGTTCGAGTCCAGCCTGGTCTACAAAGTGAGCTCCAGGACAGTCAGGCCATGACAAAGAGGCCCATGAACTCACTTCTGCGGTGGGAGGGAGTCACGGTGCTGCATCTTGGGCAGTTTAAATTCAGGGGCCACTGGTGAGGAATCACTCCCGATCCTCTCGCTCACTCCAACAAGAGTCATGAACTTCTCCCGATAACAAACAGGCTTAACTAGGTTAGCTGTCTTCGGCAGGACAATTCCAAGCCCTTGACACCAAGCCACACTTCTGCAGTGGAACCCCATCTGCCAAAGTTCTCCCCTGAAGGATGTCGGCACTGTAATGTAGCACAGGCTGCACCAACGTGAAGGCTGAAATCGTTCAGTGCAATTGGTGAGGGACCATAGCCAAGGCTGCAGGCAGGCAGATGCAACCCCCAAGTTAAAGTCATCAACTGCCAAAGAGAGAAAAGGAGGGGAAACAACGCGGACAAATCTTAAATCTATTTTTAAATAATTCATTTGTTAAATTGCTTAGTTAAGTGAAAACCAGAGTCACGCAGTCTTAATTTTTTTTTAAATTACAATGAGATGTGAAAGTTCAACGGATATAATTGTGGCATTCAAATTATAACTTCTAACCACTGAATTCAAGATGAGATAATTACTCTAATATTCATAAAACTTTTCTAAAATATCACAGTAGACCTTTGAACGGCACCCAGAACAACTGGAAAATATTTCCAATGTTCAATGGACGGCTTATGAGGTGGGACAGTATCCTCTCCCTCTGTTCAAGCACAGCAGACAAGAAGGTCAAGGGCGAGCTATCCATGACACAGCAGTACGCTGCAACCATGAACTGAGGGACAGACGAACAATGAAGAAGAGACTGCCTAATTTTTAAGAACTTCCCACTATTTTAAAAAAAAGTGACATTCATTTAATTCAACACAAAACAATAATAAGTCAAAGGAGATATACCAAAAGAGCTCAACTAGAACCAGCACTGGGAGGCAGAGTTCAAGGCCAGCCTGGGCTACATAGTGAGTTCTAGGTCAACCAGGGCTACGTATTGAGACGATAGATGATAGATAGATAGATAGATAGATAGATAGATAGATAGATAGATAGATGATAGATAGACTGATAGATAGGCACATACATAAATAAATAATTGAATAAATGAGCAGAAATTAAGAGCAATCAAGTGCAAATATGAAGAAAGCACACTATAATCCCTCCCTACATAAACATGTTAAACGTGTTACTGTGACTTTGATAATACTTGCAGAGCTGGACTAGTGCACAAAACCATGGGAGAGAGCTTGCATCTGTGAAGCCCTGGGTCCCAGCATACGATCTCATGCACAGGCATGTGCACATGTGCGTGCAGACACACGTGCACGCACACATGCATGCACACACACTGTATCATGTCTTTCCACGGGCACAGCTCCCACCTCGGCATGACCACCCTGACGTCACATAGTTCTTTGCTGTATGGACTTTCCTGTGCACTACAGACAACTTAGAAGCATTTTTTTTCTTCTTTTCCCTTCTTCTACCTTCTCCTTTCTCCTCCTCCTTTTCTCCTCCTCCTCCTTCTTCCTGCCAGACACCTTCTAGTAGAGACAACCAAGCGCTGCTTCCACTGCCAAGTGACCCCTGGAAGCAAACTGGCCATGGCTGAAAATCCCTGTCCTGATATTACACACACACACAAATCTAAAAGCCAAGGCTGGAGAGATGGCTCGGTGGTAAGAACACTTGCTGCTCTTCCAGAGGACCCAGTTCAATTCCCAGTTCCCACTTGGTGGTTGATGACGGCACCTCCCGCTCCAGGGTGCCCTCCCCTTGCCTCTGTGGGCGCCAGACACACATGATGTACAGACAGACAGACAAGTCAAACATTCATACATGTAAAGGAAATAAAGAAATCTAACCCCAAGAGAGATCCTCATAGACAGTCTATTTGGCAGATATTTCCTTCAGTTCATTGAAGGCTTTTTCATCTCTGTGTATGTGTATGACACATATGTGTATATAAGTGTGTGTGCCTGGTGTGTCTGCAGGACCCAGGCACACACACAGCATAGAGCATCTATGGATGTCAGAAGGCAACCTTGGCTTTTGGTCTTCACCACCACGCCCCCCCCCCCCCCCCCCCCCCCCCCCCCCGTCTCAAGTTCTTTCTTGGGGATTCAAATGTAGGTCCTCACATTAGCAATGGCAAGTGCTTTACCCACTGAGCCATCTCCCCAGCCCCTGAAATACCTTCTAAAATAAAGTATTAGTTTTTTTTTTCAGTTTCTCTGCAGAGCCGTGGTTGTACTGGAACTCACTATGTAGACCAGGCTGGCCTCAAACTCACAGAGATCCACCTGCCTCTGCCTCCCGAGTGCTGGGATTAAAGGTGTGCACCACCACTGCCCAGCAAGCATTGTTCCTTTTGAGGTGTGAAATCTGAAGGGTTTTTATTTAATTTTATTACTTCAGGATATGAATGTTTGCCAATGTTCTTCTGCTACCCACATGCAGGTGTGGTACCCTCAGAAGCCACAAGAGGGCATCAGATTCCCTGGACCTACAGATGGTTGTGAGCTGCCATGTGGGTGCTGGGAATGGGATGAGTAGCCAGGCCTTAACAGCTGAGCCACCTCTCCAGCCAGTAAACCAGCATTTTAAAATAAAATGTTTTCTATGCACCTTAACACAACTTTTAACTTAGTCACACAAGTAGAATTAAAGGACAAAGCATTTTTAAAAGCATACACCCAGTAATCTACCCCACTTTGGACAGAATTATGACCAAGGAAACATGTTTTGTTTTGTTTGTGGGTTTTGGTATTTAGGTGTTTTTTTTGTTTTTTTTTTTGTTTTGTTTTTTTTTTTTTTTTGAGACAGGGTTTTTCTGTGTAGCCCTGGCTGTCCTAGAACTCGCTCTGTAGACCAGGAAGGTCTCAAACTCACAGAGCTCCGCCAGCCTCTGTGTCGAAAGTGCCAGGATTAAAGGCGTGCGCCACCACCACCGAGCTTTTGTTTTGTTTGTTTTTTAAACATGTTTTCATTGTCAGTCTTGAAAAAATATGCAAAGGATATTATCAAGAAAATTAAACCATCACTCATAGAATGGAGAGAGAAAACATACAAATCAGGTCAGACCAAGGGCTCATGCACACATCCCACAAAGATGGGTCAGGGTATGAGGAAGGAGCTCACCCAGATTCCGCAAATGAACGAATAAATGAACAATAAAGAAGCCATACAACCAATTAAAGACAAAGATCAAGGTGAGGAATCTGCACAGGGTCTGGAAAGAAAATACATAATTAGCCAGCAAACACTAGAAAGACACTCTGCCTGATCAACAGACAGATGCAAATCAGAACCCGGAGGAGCCACCTCTCTCTAAAGACCCAGAAGAGCAGCCTTCAAGGATGTAGAGAAATCAGAAGCTGAGGCCCTGCTGCTGGTAAGGCAAGCCCCAGGGCGACCCGGTGGAAATCACCTGGTGTGTCCTCAGAGAGGTCAGCAGAATCGTCATGGAGCCAAGCAGCTCCCCACCTAGGCTATCGTTTAAAAGAACTGTTAAAACAAACAGTACACTACAGCCACAGCCACGAGCGTTCGCCGCAGCAGAGAGGAGGAAGTGGCCCTTACGGTCACCCGCTGAAAACACACAAAACACACCATATCCGACTAATGGAATATTATCCATTCATAAAAACGGATGAATTATAGACACATACTGCCACAGCAATGACGCTTAAAGCACAATATGCTGGGGTTCAAGAGACAGCTCAGCCGATAAAGCGTTTGCCACACAAGTTTAACGGCCATTGTTGGTTTCCTGGCGCTCACCTAAAAGCCCACCTGTGACAGCTAACCTGCAATCTCAGTGCTCAATGGAGACAAAGGATTCCCCAGGGCAGGCTGCCTAGCTGGACTACCCAAAGCAAGCAAGCTCCAGGCTCAGAAGAGACTTGGCCTTGGCTATACACAAAGGAATAGCTGGGCGGTGGTGGAGCACGCCTAATTTAATCCCAGTACTAGGGAGGCAGAGGCAGGCGGATCTCTGTGAGTTCAAGGTCAGCCTGGTCTGCAGAGCAAGTGTTAGGACAGACTCCAAAGCTACAGAGAAACCCTGTCTCGAAAAACAAAAACAGAAGGAGGAGGAAGAAGAGGAGAAGGAGGAGGAGGAGGAGGAGGAGGAGGAGGAGGAGGAGGAGGAGGAGGAGGAGGAGGAGAAGTATTAGTAAGTGGTCAAGGAGACACTCAATGTCAACCTCTGGGCTCCTCACACACACATTTCTACACAGCTGAACACTCATGATCCCACCCATACACACACAAACACGCACGCACACGCATACACAAAGGCAAGAAGAATCATGTTAAACCGTACACAATGGCACACATTTATGATTCCAGCGCTAGAGAGGCTGAGGCAAGAATGTCCTGAGTTGGAAGGCAGCCTGTGCTATACAGCGCGTGGCCTGTGTTCCTGAAAAGTGCTATGAGCCAACCCAGGAGGCCCCAGAGACCATTCCCACTGTAAAGTGTCACCCCTGGAATGTCGCCAAGCACACACATCATCACATCCAGCCCAGATGCTGAGGGGTGGATAAAGAGACTCTGAGCCCAGTGCGGTGCGCACACCTGGAATTCCAGGAGGCAAGAGGTTCTCAAGTTCAAGGTCAGCCTGGGCTAGGGAGCAAGAAACAAACAAACAAACTGGGAATATAGAACCTCACAGAACAGATAGAGACAATGAGTTCTGAAGAAAGGCCTGGGAAGGCCAGGCCTGAGATCCCTGCCCACAAACCCTGGAGACTTCCAATAAGTAGGGGGACAGGAACGGCCTGCAGGGCAACCAAGCTTCCCTCAGGGCCACTCACACACCAGTCCAAACAAGACAGCTCCACCCCCAGCTCTCCACCCCACCTACTCCTTTTCCACAGACCCCAGAGACCTGCACAGGGAACCTTCAGAGACTGGGCCTCATCCTGACAGGCCTGCCCCCTCCCACAGCTGCCCTGCCAGGTTTCTGGGCCCATTATCACCTCTGCAGAGTTGGCACAGGAAATCTGGAGCAGGAAGTAGACTTGATCTGTGTTTACGAGGTTCAGGGCTCCAAGGAAGATGGGAAAGTGGCAGGGGGGGGGTGGGAGAGGTCCCCAGTGGTGGCGGGCTTCACAAAGACAGCCTGTGTCTGCAGGATATCCTGTCTTCCCACATGGCCATAGAAGTGTGCTTGGGACTTTTAAGGCAAAGCAACTGACTGTCCTTAGCCCAGCATCCCTTCTACTCCAGGTCCATCCCAAGGCTGGTGGGAGCTCACCCGCTGCTCCAGTCCTTCAGCCCTCCCTCGCTCATGTGTATACCTGCAGGGGACAAACTGGTTCTAAGACCTCCTCCTGCATGGGGACAGTTCCAAAACAGATTGGCCAATACACAGCTCCATGATACAAACACACACATACACACCATGTCTGTTCCAACATATACAGACCCATGCTAAATTTAACTGTAAACAGACATGGTAGGAAATTCACAATAGAACGCGCTGAGATTAAAGGCAGGCACCACCACCCCTGGTTAAGGCTCAACTTTAATCCCAGCACTCAGAAGGCAGAGACAGACACATCTCTGTGAGTTTGGGTCCGGCCTAGTCTACATAGTAAATTCCAAGACTGCTAGGGCTTCAAAGCACAAAAACAATTTGTCCAGGGGTGTGGCTTAATAGCAGAACTCAGTGTACGTAAGGCTTTGGGTTGGAACCCAAGCACTTCAAAAGTAAATAAATAGAATAGAATAATTGAAACCAATGCTTTAATAAAGGTTATTTAAAACTTAAGACTTTTCTCAGGTATGACATGACACACCTGAAACCCCAGCGTTAGGGAGGATGAGGCAGGATTATGGTGAGAGAATGAATGAATTCAAAGACAGCCTGGCACACTGAGAAACCACATCTCAAAATAATGATAGCAGTAATAACTTACAAATCATTTCTAGAATACGAGACTTGATGCTTTGGGACCATAATTAGCAAAGAGTAAGTGAACTGTGGGAGTAAAACTGCAGATAAAGGGACAAAGCTAGTCCCTGCATCTTCAACAACGCCGTCCTCCACGGAGGCAGAAGATGGAACAAGCTGGCAGTTTTGGGGGGAAGTGTTTGGTTTTGCTTTGCTTTGTTTTGTTATTTAAACACTCCCCCCTCTTATTTCTACTTCCCTATTTAAAATGTGCCCAGCAGAAAGCATCAGGCACTTTTCATATCAGACTTCAGTTTTCCTAGGTTTCAAAAATGCTGGGATACCCACGCCCACGCCTCCCACCTTGAGCTAAGTCCCGCTGTACAGGAATTACAGGAAGAAAGGTTTGCGGGAGGACCCAGACCTTGGCCTATTCTGAAGCTGAGGCTCTACCCAGCTGCCAGCGCCTCCCACAGCTTCTCCATGAATCATCACTCTTTGTTTAACCTCCTTCAAAGCAGACAACCGATCTGCCCCTGTAACCCACCTTCTCATACCCCGCCAACAGCGTAACTGCTCCCTAGAGCTCTGTGTCTACACTGTCAGCGAGCCCAGGCCTCTACTCCACTGCCTTGCAGAGCGCGTGATGACTGGGAGAGGAACTTCTCCAGCTAACAAAAGACCAGTGAGGTGTTCTAGAAGGATCTACCAGCCCTGGAGGAATCTCTCCTACCGCCCAAACTTTCAGCCCAGGCCCCTGTGAATTGCTTAACGAGAGCCCTGAAGACCGAGGGAACAGAGAGAGTCTTATTCTAGATGGGTGTGGAAGAGGTGCCAGGGGTGCCAGGGGTTGGGAAGGGTACAGAAGGGGAAGCTGTGCCTAACTATTAATGTGCTCATTCACACTGGAACATTGTTTCCTGTCTCGGTCTGCTCCTTGCTGGGGACCATCTAATTTCTGAGCGCCTCTTTTATTTTTCTTTAATATTCTCAAGTAACTGATGTGGCCTACAATGATGTTAAAAGACCCTCTTTGTTTCCTGTAGCACAGAGTTACATAAAATAGAACACCGAAAGAGAGGAGGCTTGAAGAAATATGGATGGGAGAGAAAAAGACAGCCGTGGCCTTGGAGATCTGATTTTACTGAACTTTTATTAAAAGTGAATAAATACATAGAAAACAAAAGGGCATAAAAATCATACACTGTTTCTGTTCCCTTGATTTATATAAGCAACTGTGTGTGTGTGCTTGTGTGTGTGCGCACACGTGCACATGTGTGTGTACCTAGGTGTCCAGAAAGTCTAGGGTTCTCACCAACATCAGAAATTTTGGGGTGAGTCATTGGGACCAGCACAGCTTTTCCACTTGGAGAAGTTAAAGAAAGGGGAGAAGCCTTTGTCCTAGGCCTTTGGATGAGCACTGGAGTGTAGTTAAACTGTCAGCTAATGAGATTTCCTAACCTGGCTCTCTTTAAGTTTAGGCCCCCAACTGATCCTATCCCTGGGCAACAGCAGGAGGGTGAAGTTTAGGGCTTCTGCATCCCAAAGAGCTACAGAATTCTCAGGAGAGTTCCTAAAGGGTTGGAATCCTTCCCAGGAGTGGAACTTTAAACGGGTTATCGCGTTGACTAATAGGTGTCTAGTGATGATGCTGCCTACCAGCCTGTTCACTTCAGTGGCACATAGGGGCTGGGGGCAGTCATTCTCCATTTAGGTTGACAGACATGGGGTTGGGGGATAAAGGGGCACTGGGGGGTGTACAACTGTGGGGAGGAACTCCTGCAACCTCTGGGCAGACTGCAAGTCTCTCGCCTGGTTTTTGTTTGCCTGCTTGCTTGCTTTGGCTAGCAAAGGCCACCAGGGTCTCTATATCCATAGGATGTGATGTGGCACCTAGCTGATTTGCCCCAACAACCAAAAGGGTGTTAAAACAAGAAGCATTTCTTCAATGATACCTTAGAGTGTGCCTGGGATTTTTTTTTCTTTAACTATGTGATTATGACTTGTTCTTTGATTTGGCTTTTTTTTTTTTTTTCAACATGAAACTGGCTTCTGATGTTTACCTAGAGAAAATCACTGGTGAAGGGCCAGGAGAACAGGAAACCCATGTCAAAACACGCTGACACTTGGAGATAGTGAAATCAATTCTCTCCTTCTACCTTCCCTGCTTAGACGGCCCCCATTCCCAGGGCCAAGTCCCTCGATTCAGTGATAATTACTTAGCAACTTCAATGTTTAACACCCAGTCCAATTCTAGAACCTAGTGATGTCCCAAACCTTTACAGCTACAAGACATAATTTAAACTTCCCCCATACTAGGAAGTGTTCCTTCCTCTCTCCAGAGAGCCCTTTGTTCAAAGGGCCCTCGTTCCCAGGACTCATTGCTTTGTAGGCAGTTATTGGTTCAACAGCAAAGGTTTCCCACCTGGATGGGTTTTTCCTCCTCCAGGCCTAAAGTCTGGGAGAAGCAAAGAGGGAGAAGAGGACCAGACACGGATGGGGTCCGAAGCGCGGCCGCAAAACAGCCCATCTTGACACAGCCTTAAAGAAGAAGCAAGGAGAAACAACTAGAACCCAGTGAAAAGTCACACACATAAAAGGGAGCCGCGAGAGATTAGATAAGAATAATTAAACCTAAGACCAAGTAAAACAAGTCCTATCGGGTTTGAAAAGCGGAGTCCTTGTGCCTTGTATAATGTAAGGGGATAGAAGAGAATCCCAAAAAAAATGGAAGAAGAGAGGGAGCTCCTCTGTGTGAAACAGATTTACTCTAACACAGGCAACAGAACTTAGTGTTCCCTGTGTGGCTGTCTCTGTACCACGCAGTCCATTTACACTGTCATTCCATTTCCACCAGCAGCTCTCAAAAGGAGCCGCATCTCCACTCTACAGACGCACAAACTGAGGCTTTGAGAGATTAAGTTGCTCTGCCAGGAATCACCCCGTTGGTAACTGATACTCAGCAGGAACTGGATGCCTCGACTCTTATGACCTCAGACCTCACAACCTCTGTTGCAGCTTTCAGAGTGTATGCCAAGCCAGCATGCACCGGACAAACACCCGAACCCAGACGCCCTGACACCGGGATGCTGCCCAGCTGCTGCACGGGACCGCATGGGTACCACAGAAGCAGACATGGATTGCAGTGTTCCCAAGGGCTCGCGCGCGTCCTTCAAAACCTGTCAGCCACCACGCAGGAAAAAGACGGATCAGATTCTAAGTCTATCTGACCCTGGAGGATGGCCAGAGGATGCGACTAGAAAGGGACACGCGTGGCGAGGTCCGCGCCTGGACAGCCCATCTTGACCCAGCTGGGCCAAAAGACATCAGCTCCTCTAGGTGCAGATCTGAGTGAGCGGGGCGGGGCTGGTGAGGAAGGCGCAGAGTCAGGTCTTTTCCCTGAAGCTTTGGGCCCGAGACCCGGGGAGGGGAGGAGGCGTCACCTGAAGACACACATCAACTTCTGACTCGTAGGGGGCAGGCGGCAGTGGCCCGGCCTGAGAGCGTACCTCTCGTCCAATGGCGAGGTCTGTAAACAAAAGCGGGCCCCACGCGCGTCCCCAGCCCGGTGGCCAGCCTCACGGTGCACAGGCATCGGAGATGCAGCGAGGGAGAGGACCAGACCCGGATGGGGTCCGAAGCGCGGCCGCAAAGCAGAGCCCCACCACCTGGACCAGTCATTGTCTGGCCATATGTAGGATTCTGCTTTAAATGCCCCCTCCCTAGCCCACCGCAGGTCCTTCGCCCTGTGTGCCCGCCCCCACGGCTCTCCCGCGGTGTGCCCGACCCGGAGTGCAGCGCGGATGGCCAAGGTGAACACCCGGCAGGATTGGCAAAGGGCCAGGCCCGTAAGTGTCCAAGTCGGGGACCGAGATATACACACACACTGATAGACCCAGGCACACACACGCACGCCCTCCCCGAACTTGATTTAAAATCAGCCGATAAATACATAGAGATGAGGACGCCGCAGGTCAACGCTGACCTCCTGCTGCCAGAAAAATCGAATGCCAACGTCTGGACGCTGTCACTGCCATTCGGCGCCAGCACCTGGGCTCCGCTGTCTCGCCCGGTTCCAGGACGCTCCTTTGCACGAAAGAAATGTGCCTTCCCTCCCCAGATCACCACACCTCCCAAGTGTGTGCACACGAAAACAATACAAGCAAAGCCCGATCTGGGGGAGCTAGGACCCACCGGGAGCTCCAGTGTGCGAGAGATGGGAGTCAGGACGTGTCCGCCGTCCGCCACCGGCACCACGGCTCCAAGCATTCTCATCGCCATCCCTCGTGGAGCCTCTGGCCAGCCGGCCCGCCCCCCTTAGGCCCGCGGTACTCACCTGTGACGTTCATCCAGGATCTCGGTGACCCGGCCCAGCACAATGCGGGGCCGCCGGGCCCCTGGGGGTGCGGGCGCCGAAGCGTTAGCCTCGCTGCAGAGCTGCGCGCCCGACGGCAGCGGCGCTGCTCAGCCCTTCGGCCCGCCCGCGGTCTGCCAATGGGAACTGTCAGGGCTCCGGGGCCAGCGGCCTCGGGGGCGGGGCCTCGGAAACCCGTGGGAAACCGAACTCCGATTGGAGCTACGGACAATCGCTCCGCCTCCGGCCAGCCAATCGGAGGCGGAGAATATAGTAGCGGGGCGTTCAGAGTTGGGCTGGAGACTGACAACAGGCGCACGCTGGATACCTCAGCGGCGTCCGGCCCCGGCTGGAGCCTAGGGCTAGAGCGATGCTGGCGTTGGACACTACCGGGTGCTATGACACGAGGCCCAGGCCCAGCAGCCCTGAGGAACCCCGGCAAGGATGGCGAAGCGTGCAGGCACCGGCCACAGCCAAGGAGCCCTTAACAAAGCAGCTTCGGGAGGGCCGGCTGGCCTCCGCCTCCTCCTCTAATAGGTCCGCGAGGCTGTTTGTCACCGTGCATAGGTGGAGGTGGCCAATGACGTGCACGAATGAGTTGGGGTTGGCGCGCGCGCGCGACTCGGAGGCAGTGGGATTGGTCGGAGGTAAAGGATTTTCCTGCTACCTAAGGCAGAGAGGAGGAGGAGGGGGAAGAATGGGAGAGGAGAAGAGCCAAAAACCATGTACCTGTGACACGTGGTCTAGTTTGGGAGGCACGTGGCTGGCTCTAGGGAGAAACAGGAACTTTCTTAGGTGAGAGAAAAATCCCTGCTAATTCCCACCCGTGGGAGCCGGAGACTCCACGTAATCACTGTGGTCTTGGGCGAGTATTGGATAGTCCAGGACTCACTGGGCTAATGCCCAGCCAGTGAACTTGGGCTTCACGTTCACCTGGACATTGTACCTAACTCTGACGAGGTCTGCACATGCCTCGGGTCTCTGTGAAATTGCAGCAGTGTTGCGGGTTGCCTTTCTCAAGGTGTTGTGAGCCATAAGCAGACTCACCTCAGTTAGAGCTAGTAGCAAAACCTCTTCCCTAATCCAGGCCAGAGCCTTCCCCCCCCACTTTAGAGCTGACCCAGCTTGCCCCAGGGAGTGGGAAAAGCAGACCCTACGATTATCTTGTACTGTGAACCAGCCTTGAAGTTGGGTGCAGTGTGGCTCACTGAGGAGGAGGAAGTCGGAGGATAATGAGTTGAAGACCAGCCTGGCTACAAATAGAACTATTTCAAAAAGAAAAGGAAATTGATGCCTTTTTCTTCTGTATCCTTCACCTCCCAAACCCATCCCGCTTCTCATCCTCTCACCTGAAGGTCTCCACTTTACATAAACAGGAAGATCTCAGCTTCCCACCCGGCCTCTTCCCCTTGCCCAGTGTGGCTTAAGTCCCCTCAGAGACTAAAGCATTCCCTCCAGCAGGGAAGTCCCTTAAGCAGAAAGGGAAAAACCCTATAAAGGCTTCAGGAAGTCCCTGAAACTGACCAGATTCACTAGGCCATCCCTGACAGTGAGCTCTCAGTGAGCCGGGTACAAAGGACTCCGAGACCAGACCAGCCTCCTGAAAGAGGCAGAAAGCAAGCTGAGCTGCCTAGAAGTGATTCTGACCAACTGGGTCACTTGGAAAGAGCACTAACGTGTGGAGCCACCCGCAGGCTGTGCAGTGTGCTCCAGGTTCCCAGCTTTATGAGCCGTCAGCTGTGCTGGGGTGGGCTTTGGGGATGCAGCAGGCTTTGAGTCATTTCTGGTCCTTTAAGTAACCCCAATAAAAAATTCATTGGTCCACCACGTTGGACTTTGGTGGTGTCTATAATTTGGACTGTCATGAGATCCCTGCCTGAGGTGAGTCAACATGCATTGTCTTTTCTCTAGACAAGTTTTGTCACACAGCACCCAGACATACACCTCCCTTCCTCTGGCCAATCACTACATGTCCTTCAGAGACCAGGCTGGCTGGTATTTACTGAACTTGCGGTGAGTGGCATATGCTCATAGACACTGAGGAGCCTCCAGTGCCCAGTGAGAATTAGTTGCCCGCTTCTGGTTCTCATGGCCTGCCTCCTCTGGACGCTGAGACTGTCAAAATGGTGCTTCCTACATGAGCAGAGCACCCCGAAAGCCTGAATCTCCCTTCATTGGGGTACACATCCCAGGGCCTAGCACACACTTGACACGTTTTCGGTATTCAAGATAAAGTTAATCATCAAGCTGTCAAGGAGTTGAAATAAGCCTGAAATTGCTTCTAAAGTTTAAAGTATAGAAGAATGTTGAGGATAGCAGATCTCAAAGTGACGTAATTGTTCACCAGGGTTAATGACAATGTTACAGGAAGTGTTTTCAGTCAAGTGTGGGAGGTATCCCTCCCCCCCCTCCAAAAGAAATTTAAAAACCAGCTTTATCTGAGCCCGTACCTGCCTGGGCTTCTCAGTGACGCTGTCTGCTGTCCACTGTCTTGGAAAGGGCTGTGTGTGCATGTGCATTTGAATAGGATGTGAACGTCTGGATGTGAGTCGAGAATGTGACCCCCAGGTTCAAGAATGGCTTTGTCTGTGCTTAAAGATGCAAATGTTGAGGCTGCCAGTCTCAAGCCCTATCCAAATTCCACCCTAGAATAGGTTCCTTTCCTACTTCAGTTTCCCTAGCTATGGAACTGAAATAGTAGCATTTGAGGATGGATAAATTTTTGTTTTGCGGGGCTGGTGAGATGGCTCAGTGGTTAAGAGCATTGCCTGCTCTTCCAAAGGTCCTGAGTTCAATTCCCAGCAACCACATGGTGGCTCACAACCATCTGTAATGAGGTCTAGTGCCCTCTTTTGGCCTTCAGGCATACATGCAGAAAGGATATTGTATACTAAGTAAATAAATAAATAAACATTAAAAAAAAGAAATACAATCGTTTAAAAAAATTATTTTTGGGGCTGGAGAGATGGCTCAGTGGTTAAGAGCACTGGCTGCTCTTCCAGAGGTCCTGAGTTCAATTCCCAGCAACCACATGGTGGCTCACAACCATCTGTAATGAGATCTGGCGCCCTCTTCCGGCGTGCGGGCATACACGGAGGCAGAATGTTGTATACATAATTAATAAATAAATCTTTAAAAAAAAATTTTTTTTTTGTTTTGCTTTGTTTCGTTTAAGACAATCTATCCTTGGCTGTCCTGGAACTTGCTTTGTAGAACAAACCAACCTCAAACTCAGAGATCTCTGCCGGCCTCTGTCTCCCGAGCACCGGGATGAAAGGCAAGGGTAGATAATTGCCATAGCACTCTTAGAAAAGCAGCTGCCACGTGGCATTAAGTAATATTTGCCCAGATGGCACCCTTCACAGGAGGTATTTTGAAGCAAGTACTTTTCTTGGAAAGACAGAATCAGCCTTCCAAGCATTCAGGTCCCACATCCTCAAATTCAACCACAGAGGAAAAGTAACCAGACTTGGCATTTCTTAAGTAATGTGGGGTAACACTAAGGAAACACTGACTGTACCAGAAGTAATGGGGAGACGCTGTAAAGCATGGAGAAGGTATTACGGGGTATGTGCATTCCACAGAAGGAACTTGAACAGCCAAAGGCTTGGACACCCTAGGGTCCTAGAGCAACCCTCAGCTAAAACCAGAAGCCCCTGCCATGGAGTCTCTTTTCTAAACTAGGCCTAAGGCTTACTGTCCCTGGACTGCCCTGCTGGGAAGAAACACTGTTGCAAGTGAGCTGCCTAACTGGTAAGAAGTGGGACACATCTCCTTACACAATCAGGATTCGGGCAGGCCGGATGACTACAAGAACCCCGCCCACTACCTCTGTAGTCTTGAGATGTCCACATCCATCTTAAGCCTCAATGTCTCCTCTAAACTGGGTATATCATCTAACCCATTGGGCTGTTTAGAACATTAAAAATACCACATGTAACACAGTACAGACTCACAGAAGTTAGGCTTAAGTTTGGCTACGTTAGCAAAACCCCAAACCACAGTTTCTGATCTGTGATTGGGACTGGGCTGGAGAAATGGATTAGCAGTTAGGAGAGCTTGCTGCCCTTCCAAAGGACCAGAGTTCAGTTCCCAGCATCTGCAACTCTGGCTCCAGGGGATCCAACACCTCAAGCCTTAGCCACTTCAGTGGTTGCTCAAAGTCCTCTCTGTAACTTGAGTCCCGGGGGATTCAATGTTCCTCTTCTGTCCAGCATGGGCACTGCGTGCATGTGCATGTAGGCAGAAAATCCATACATGAAGTCACGATGACTGAAGTTATACTGTTTTAGATTACCGTGCTTAATAGAGCTAAAGAATTCAGCAGTGGTAGGCAGAGGCAGGTGGATCTCCACGTGTGAGGCCAGCTTGGTGTACAGAACAAGTTGCAGAGCCAGGTCTACTTAGAGAAACCCTGGAGAGAGGGGGGGGAGGGAGAGAGAGAAAGATCTATACAACCTGGAAGCCCAAGGACAGATAACTTTCTGGAATACTGGGCTGCTGTTCACAGAAGATAACAAGCCAGTGTGTGTGTGCGTGTGTGTGTGTGTGTGTGTGCGCGCGCGTGTGTGGTGTGTGTGTGTGTTCCGCTTCTGTAAAGATGCTTCGCTGCTGTGCTTGATCACAGGTAGGTAGAGAAAACATGTAGTCAGGATGCACGCTTGCCCCAATTGGACAAGGCCGGAAGTGTGTAGCCTTACGGGTTTTGCCTTTATAAGCCACTAATGTAATATAGTGCCATGCTCTGGGAATCCCGGACATAGACCTGGCCAGTGTCCATTGTCCTGGCCACTATTTAGTAGAGCTTGCTTCAGATTTGGCTCAAACATTGTGGTAGTGATCTTATTAGAATTAACTCTGGTAAAAATTAAGGGAATGTTTTTAATTAAAAATAAATCCTTAAAAAATACAAAAGCAGGTGACCGTCTTTCGGCCAGTGTTTGAAAAACTGAATGAAGCAATGTACGGTCAACACTTTGTCCGTTACCCGCGGGGATGGAGGGGGCACTGAAGGGCATGTCCGTTACCCGCGGGGGTGGAGAGGGCACTGAAGGGCATGTCCGTTACCCGCGGGGGTGGAGGGGGCACTGAAGGGCATGTCCGTTACCCGCGGGGGGTGGAGGGGGCACTGAAGGGCACACCGTAGGAGCTCCAGTGGGTCTCTTCCTGAACCCTGCTGTATTAACACAGAGTTTCCTCTCCTAACCTTCCTCTGCTGCCACAGAGAGCACTGTTCAGAGAGTCAGGAGGCTGCGGCAGGAGCAGACAGAATTAAGTCGATGCAGCCCTTGGTTCCCTCTGTCTGACCTCAACAGTGTGTGGCTGCCTCACACCGCGAGGAGCGAACAGGGCATTTTGATTAAAACACAGACAAATGCCATCTGGCAGAATACTCGGCCATCTTGTCTCCTGAGGACACGGTTGACATCTAAAGAGAACATGGAATTGGCAGTAAAGGAAAAAATAGAGTCGCGAAAGGCAGGGTTAGTTTGGGGGGGAAGGGGATGAGCAGAGAGAACTTTTCTAGTGCGTGACCCCAGCTTCCAGCCCGAGTCGGCTTTTCCTCCCCCACCACTCAGTGCAGGAAGGTTTGCCAGCTGCCTCCGACGCTCAGTCCCAAGAAGAGCTCCCCACTATCCCCCAGCCTCAGGCTCTGGGTAGGGGTAGGAGAAGATAAGCAAGGTCAGCCTAGGGGCCGTAAAGACCCCAGACACGCCGGCACTCCCTTCCTGAGAGTTCCCCTGTTCCGTGAAGCGAGGGCCCACCCTAATGCAAATGAGCCCCGCCCAAGCCTCTGAAGAGCTGCGTAGATTAACAATGCTTACTGTTAAAGAAGCCTCCTGCTGACTGTCAGTCTTCCCGGTCAACTAACAGAATCTGGAACCCAGGAAGGGACAGTCTTAATGAGAGTTGATCTAGATCAAACTGGCCTGTGTGTGTGTTTCTGGTAAACTGTCTGGGTTGCTGAGTAGACTTGGGAAGACCCTTGGGGACTTTTGTTAGCACAGGGGAAGCTGGGACGTAGAGGTGACCGCTCAGTTGTTGTCCTGCCCACCCCACTCCCTCTCTTGATTCTTTGACTTATTTTTTTTTTATTTTGTCTTGGTTTGGTTTGGGTTTTTTCAAGACAGGGTTTCTTTATGTAGCCTTGCCTGTCCTGGAACTCACAGTTAGACCAGGCTGGCCTCGAACTCACAGATCACCTGCCTCTGCCTCCTGAGTGCTGGGATTAAAGGTGTGCGCCCGCTACCACTACCTGGCAGTTGTACCTCTCTGGCAGAAGACCCAAGTTCCATTTCCAGCACTC
Organism: Alexandromys fortis; assembly: GCF_014885135.2. NCBI lineage: Eukaryota > Metazoa > Chordata > Mammalia > Rodentia > Cricetidae > Alexandromys > Alexandromys fortis. Next base: position 661,574 of record NW_026068033.1, read on the forward strand.
TAGTCAAGTGCTGTCTGCTACCTCTAAGTCCAGCTCCAGGGGGTACAAATCCTCCATCCTCCACGAGCACCTGCCCTCACATATACATGCCCCAGTGCACACACACGAGTTTTAAAATAATAAAAACATGTCTTTTATAAGGAAAAAAATAGAGAAAGCTAGCTGAGTGCAAAGCGTGTGAGCAGGCCAGACGGTGGTGGCACACACCTTTAATCCCAGCACTCGGGAAGCAGAGGCAGGGAGATGTTTGTGAGTTTGAGGCCAGCCTGGTCTACAGAGCTAGTTCCAGGACAGGCTCCAAAGCTACAGAGAAACCCAGTCTCGAAAATAAATAAATAAATAAATAAATAAATAAATAAATAAATAAATAAAGCAAGCCTATAAGCGCTCATCCTCTCCTTGCTCTTGACTGTGCTGTGCTGTGCTCCAGGCTTGGAACCCCAACGCACAGGAGACGAAGGAGATCAGAAATCCAAGTTCATCCTCTGCTGTGCAGTGAGCCTGAAGTCAGCCTAAGTCACTTGAGATTCTGTGCCAAAAAAATAAGCAAAAAACCTACTTAAGTAAATAAATAGATGCTCAGGCCAGGTGCTCTGCGAACCTGAAATCCCAACATTTGGGAGGCAGAAGGATCAAGAGGCCACTCTGGGCTATGAGGCCAGGTAAGTACAAATCCTCAGAGGCTGAGGGGTGTGCTAGGTTTGGTAGAAGAAACTAGTTTAACCAGTGTGTTCTTATCCGAGGACGGACACCGAAAGTGGAGTGAGAGAAGTTCCAGCAAAGACATTAAGTCCAGAAAAATTGGTGAGCGGCGAGCAACCTTTGGCAACAAAGAAAAGACAGGAGGAGCCCGGATGAGCAAATCTTCACAGCACAGCAGAGGAACAAAGGCCACACCATCAAGGTCACACTCAAGGAACTTCACACCGCCTCCTCGCAATTTGCTTTCTTGCATTTTATTTTTCTTGTTTTCACTGGAATGGCATTTTGTGGGGACACTCTCCCACTTGGCTGTGAACAGGAGCCCAGAGACAGCGAAACTTCTGCAGAATTGGCAGGGACCATGCTGTGGAATATTTCAGAAACTCCAAGGCAAAAGAGACAGACAAACAACCCCACCCCCACCCCCAATCTCAAAATGCATTTTAACAGAAAGGAAATGAAAATATAAAACAATTACTGAGACTGCACCCGGGGGTCCGCAGTAGAGATCCCATTCGATTTTCTTCTGCTTCAGCTCACTCTGTCCCGATTATTAATTCATCAGCGGGAGGAAGAGAGCGCTCCTTCAAAAATGCCGTGCCGCCTGGCTGCAGCCCTGAGCTCATCTTCATCAGATTCGCTCCAAGCTTCTCTCCCTAGCCGGGTGGATGGTGGTGGCGCACGCCTTTAATCCCAGCACTCGGGAGGCAGAGGCAGGCGGATCTCTGTGAGTTCGAGGCCAGCCTGGAAGTTCCAGCACAGCCAGGGCTGTTGCACAGAGAGACCCTCTCTTGAGAAAAACAAAACAAGAAGCTGCTCCCTCCGGCTAGCCAGGCCAGAGCCAGCTGAAGCAGCGCCCTCTGACCTAGGCCGGGTGGGATGCAGGCCCACCTGCCTCGTGCACACTCGGCTATCGCTCTTCTATAGACGTCTTACCGCTGGGCTGGAAGGCTGCCACACCAGTGCCGTGCAGCAAGCTGGACTTGGAGAAACTGCCCTACCCCCTCGAGGGAAGCTAGTGCAGAGAGAGCCACAGAAATCAGCCTGTTTTCTTGGGATGACCTACATGCAGTCAATGTGCGTACATGCTCGCATGGCCTAGCGTGCTGTGAAGCAGCAGTCTGAGGTTCGAGAACGGAGTACAAAGTCACGATTAAAAGCCAAGTCCATTCCCTAAGTCCCTTAGGTGAGTTCCTTAGCATCTGTGCTCCAGGCATCGAGAGGGAAAGTAAAGCTTGTTTGTGTTGTCCTTCTCATAAGATCCTACAAGGATTGGATGGGTCGAGGAAGTGAGACCCTCAGGACAAGGCCTGACCCATGTTAGAGATGCTGGGGGTCTCTGAGTCTCAACCAAAGGCCAGCGTCACCTTTTCAAAACTTACTAAGCGTCCCTAGAAACCCCCCTGGAGACCCAAAGTCTCCTCAAGAGACTCCACAGGTCTCCCCACAGGCAGCTTCTTCCCAGGCCTTTCGGCCTTCCTCTGTAGGCAGGCTTTTCCCAGGCTAACAATGAGAGCCGCTTAGGTTTGGCTCACCTGAACCCGCATCACTGTAGCTGCAGCTGCCTTCCACATGACCCTAGACTCCATCCTTGCTGGACCCCAGCCCTGCTGGACCCCAGCTTAGGGAGAGGACAGTGGTTTTTCCCATTGATCCTTCTTTCTCAGCTTTTTGTCCTGCTCACTGAAAAGCCCGACTGTGTGGTGTGAGGAAAAGAAAAGGCCCTGCATAGTACCTTTCTGACCAGCCTACTTTCCCGATTTCCCAAAATGTTCCCAGCCCTCCTCATTTCCACAGGATGATCTTGGAGGAACTTCCAGCCCATTGCTGAGCTCTTCTCAGCCAGGACACTGCTTCTCCTCCAAGGCCAAGCCAGCCCGGGCTTCCCCCGTGAGCTTCCTTCTTCCCTTCCTCCTCCTGCTTACCAATCATCTACAACATCCAGGTAAGATCTGTTTGCATTATGCAGCTCCTATTGGTTTGAGATTTTTGTTTAATTTTGTTTGGTTTGAGGAAAATTCCACAGTATAGTTCTGGCAGGTCTGGAACTTTCTGCCGGCTCCTCACATCTGCCTCTCCACTGCTGAAATTACAGCCCACCAGCTATGGAATTTCTAATTCAATCATTCCTAACATTGGGTAACAACTTTCCAAAATATGCTCTCCACCGCCCAACTGAAAGTAAAAGGAAAGGAGTTGACAACTTGCCCAAGGTGTAGGGCTTGTCCGGGACCAGAGTGAGGTAGCTAGGTGGGTCTGGGAGTTCAAGGTCAATTTGGCTTAGTGAACTCCAGGCTAGCCAATCAGACTGGAGAGAAGGGAGAGGGACACAACTTTAGAACCTTGGAGCCTGCTGTGCAGCCTATAATATAATCCCAAATACTTGGGGAGCCTTGGTGGTTCAGTGTCCCAAAACAGAAAACTGAAAGAGGCTGAATGGCCAGTGAGAATGTTCAGTAGGTAAGGCCACTTTGTGGTTTGGACGCCGAGTTGAATCCTCGGGGCCTCTATGGTTGGAAGGAGAGAGGCCATTCTCAAAAGTTACACTCTGACTTCCACACAGGTGCCACAGCACAAATACGTGCACAAGTGCACACCCACACACAAATAACTAAATGTAATAGCAAGCTGTTTAAGAGGTGAGCGGAGGATGCAGCTCAGTTGTGAGCAAGGCCTCTGACTGACTCCCGGGTGCAGCAACAACCAAGGCTGTGAGAGCAAACACACAAAGGACAGCCCCTGAGCTGGGAAGGCAGCCTTCCCCATCTTCCCCGTGACACAGCTCCATCTACAGGTGCCTTCGTCGCTACACTCCTTGCTGTCAGCACACAGGCTTGCCTTTTGCTTTTTTTTCCCCCTCTCACTGAAACAAGCGTTGCTTATATCCTCTCAAAACACATGGTCCCTAAGAAACACATTCCGAACCTTGTTTTGGCAAAAGGCTCTCTTCTGCCAGATCAAACCCCAATTTTCTAACATAAAATCTGAAAACCGAGAAGCATAGTGTAGCCCAGCCACCCAGTCACTGCCCCCACTGGGGACTCCTCACTCCTGGGTAATTCCCTTGGGCAGCTGGCAGGAATAGAAAACATTCACAAATGGTTTTTTTTCTTTGTGCTTATTTATCACTCCATGATAATGCTTGACCGGACATGCAGTTCTTGAGAATTATTTTAATTCATTTTTAATCATCAGCTAATGAACAATGACAAAATCCCCCCTATTAAAAAAGAAAAAGAAAACCCCAGCAAGCCGCTGGTACTTTTATTTATTGGTTTTTCGAGCCAGGGTTTCACTGTAACTTTGGAGCCTGTCCTGGAACTAGCTCTTGTAGACCAGATTGGCCTCGAACTCACAGAGATCCACCTGCCCCTGCTTGCCGAGTGATCGCTACTTATTTATCTATTATTTATCCAGAATCTTGCCTGGCCTCAAGCTCACAAGGTGGCTGAAGATAACATTACATTTCTGATCCTGCTATCTACTTCCTGAGTGCTGGGATTGCAGGTGTGTTCACTGTTACTCTTTTTTAAAAAATGCTGCAAGATCCCCGCGGCAGTAGGCAGCAGAAATGCTGTAGGTCCCAAATGGTGGTGGCGGGCCATGTGGTGGCAGGCAGCGGGCCCTGGGAGCAGCCAGTCCCAGGCAGAGATGGCTGCTGGTCTCAGAGCAGTGGTGGTAGGCCATGTGGCAGCAGGCAGTGGGCCCCAGGCAGGGACGGCTGCTGGTCCCTGAACAATGGCTGGTCCCAGGCAGGGAGACACATGGCGGGCGGGCAGAAGACAGAAACATGGATAGACACGACATGCAGGGTGAGGTTGAAGTTTATTCAGGGGGTTATGGAGGAGGAAGGGTGAAGGGGGGCAGAGAGAGAGAGAGAGAGAGAGAGAGAGAGAGAGAGAGAGAGAGAGAGAGAGAGAGAGNAGAGAGAGAGAGAGAGAGAGAGAGAGAGAGAGAGAGAGAGAGAGAGAGAGAGAGAGAGAGAGAGAGAAGAGAAAGAGAAGGGGGAAGCAGAGAAGTGCGGAGAAAAAGCTGACTCTCCGAGAGGAAGATGGAAAAGGAGAGAGTGAGCTTAGGCTGGAAGCTGGAGATCAGCCTGCCTCAGCGGATGGGGGAGGGAGCGGAGTGGGAGTGGGCGTGGCTTGTCTCTTAAAGAGACAGAAAACCATAACGTTCACCATCCCACTTTTGAGACGCGCAAGGGATGAAACCCACCATGCATGCTAAGTGAGCACTCTGTCAACTAAGCCACATGCTCAACCTCTCCCAGAGTCTTCTCTGAGTGACAAGGGGTGAAAGTCCATCCAATAATGCTGGTACACTGGCCCCGCCCACTGGTGTACAGGAAGGAGACCTAGAGAAGAGCCAGACAGCAAGCTAAGGAGCCAGAAGAGCAGGTGGGGATCAGTTTGCAAGGGAGGCAAGAAGAGGTAAGTCATTCCTTTTGCTGTTTGTGTAATAACTCATGGTGGTGGATATTTTGTTTGTACTTTAACAAATAAAGCTTGCCTAAAGGTCAGAGTGTGGAACTAGGCATACTAGTTAGCCACAGAGGCCAGGCAGTGGTGGCACACACCTTCAATCCCAGCGCAGAGGCAGGAGGATCTCTGTGAGTTCAAGGACACCCTGGGCTACTCCAGATTAAATCACTCTCAAAGAGAAACAGAGCCAAGGGTAGTAGCTGACACCTTTTATCCCCTTACTAGGGAGGTGGAGACAGGAGTGATATGGCTGGGCCAGGAGAGGAATATAAGGCGGGAGGAGACAGGAGCTCAGACTGCAGTCTGAGATTTTGTAGAGACAGCATTCAGTCTGAGGATTTCGTAAGACCTAGTGGCTGACTGCTCTGCTTCTCTGATCTTTCAGCTTTCAACCCCTAATATCTGACTCTGGGTTCTTATTATTAAGACCAATTAGAAATTGTGCTACAAACACATTCAAGTATGAGTACTGAATAAAGGTTGCTTGGCGTACAGTTTTGAGGCCAAAATTCCAAGGGAGTGGCTTCATCCGTCCAGTTTCTGGACAGCACCCTGGCCATCACATCAGAGAGACAGGAAAGAACGGCTACATGCAGAAGAGACCGAGCTCATGGATGGCTTTGCTGTCCCTGGGAGGGCAATACCTCCAATGAGCTTCCACCCTCTACCGCACCCCACTCCTCAGCCTTCCTCCAGCTCTCAGTATTGACACACTGGGGACCAGACTTCTCGCACCTGAACCTCGAGGAACACAAGATCCATTCAAGCTAACAGGAAGGAAAACGGGCAAGGGAGGCACGGGTGGGCCACCCCCCCCCCATGTGAACGAAGACCTCGGGACACCCCAGGGAAGTGCCAAAGCTGACTTCCTCCTTCAGAAGAAGGGACCTCACGAGACTGCTGCTTCAGTGAAGGAGCCACACCTGAAGGGGTCCACGCGAACCTCTGAGCTTCTCATACGCTCACCTCTGCTGACCGAGTCACAGCCTGAAGACTCTTGGTGGCTTGGCTCTCCACGGCTTCCATGCCAGTCCTTGTTGCCAGTACTAGGAGGTCCAAGTGTATTCATTATGTTGTGTGACAAAATGCCTGACAAGAACTGCAGGAAGAGGCCATTGCAGCTGTCTGTCCTGGGATGGCCTCCATCACCGCAGGCAGGCAGGGCAATAGGCATGCGCGGGAGGCCAGCTTTCCACTGTGCTTACACAGGAAGAGGAGAGAAAAAACAAGAAGTGGGCCCAGGCTATGAAACCAGCCTCCAATGATCAACTCCCTCCAGCAAGGCTCCACTTCCCGAAGGTTCTATGAACTTTCGCAGGAGGACCACAGGCTAAGGACAAGGTGCTCAGACACGGAGCCTATGGGGACATTTCACAGTCAAATCGCAACCGCAAACCTGGGGTGTTTCTCACAGAATTGCAAAGTCGTGCTTTCTTTTGGAAAGAGAAAAGCCAGAGGATCTGTCTAATTCGACCCGTGTCCTCCGAAGTCTGTGGACAGCGGACAGAGCAGAAGCCTGTCAGACATCCAGTTACTTGAGCTTGGCTTCTAAACTAACTCCCCTTTGTCGTTACCGCCAGCAAATCCGGCAGCCTTCTATTCAACCCTCAATTAGCTAATCTCCACGTTGTACATATTTTATAGTGAACAGGAATCTGAAAAAGAGAAATCAAACCCAGCACAATAGACTTCATCCAGCACAACCACTGTGTAATTGGGGCTGGTGGATACAAGGAACTCATTCATTTGTAAGGAAAGCAACCTCAGCGACATGTGTGACATGTTACAGAGTAATTGCATGTTTGATGTAGATTGAGGTGAGCCGACCATAAGAAATGTCTTTTTTAAATTATTCTTTTTGCTAGGAAGCATTGCGTCTGTGCACCCTGGCCATTCACATCAAGTCACAATGGGAGTTAATGCGTTCCCTGATCACTGGTGTTCAAAGTTTGACTTGTGTTAGCTACTTTTCTCGTTGCCATGACAAGAGACCAGACCAAAAGCAGGTTAGAAAAAGAGGGGGGTCATTCTGATTCATGGTTTGAGGAGGTACATACACCGTGGTTTGAACCACACGGTGGTGGGAGCACAAGACACTCAGTAGACTGTAGTCCCACTGGTGAGTAGACTGTAGCCCCATTGTGGTGAGAACAGTATGGTGGTGGTGGTGGTGGCTCGGCAGACCTAGCCCCACTGTGGTGAGGACTGCACAGACCTGGGAGCACAGGGTGCTGGGTAGACTGTAGCCCCAGGCAGGAAGCAGAGGAAGGTTAGTATCATGCTATGTGTTTAGTTTGTTTTCTTTTTCCTTTGCCTTTTTGCATCTCAGGACCGCAGCCTACACAGTATACTTCACAGTCTTCCCACCTCAGCTAAACTTCCGTCTTTACAGAGCGCTGTCCTCCTGACAATCAAGTGGACAGTGAGAATTAGCCATCACATGACTTGTCCCCAATTCTAAGTCCACTTGATTCAGGCACACGAAGCCATCATCGGAGCACAGGCTTTAGTGCCGTCGCTCCGTGAGAAAGCTTAGGTAAAGCTGTATTCTAACACAGAGCCGAGGCTGTGAGAGACACTCTGGTGACATCACTCCTTACATGTTGGTGGAGCATGGACTTTGGAGGTGGCACTGTGCAGGTGAAGCTCAGCTGTGCCACAGGTATCACAGTCTAGCTGTAGCCAATCACAGTCTCAACCTCCTGCAAGCCTACACTAAGAACTAGCTTCTTTATTGAGATGGGGGGGTGTGGTGCTGGGTAAGATCTACAAAAAACCTACTAAGATGGATATGATCTTATACACTGATGTGGGATGTCTCTCTGCATGCTGTGATATGTTTTAGTAACACTGGTTAATAAAGAAGCTGATTTGGCCGATGGCCAGGCAGAACAAAGCCAGGTGGGAAATTCAAGCAAAGATACAGGAAAAAAGAAGGCAGGGAGGGAGACTCAATCAGCTGCCAGAAAAGCAAGAAGGGTAGTAACAAGCAACAAGCCTGGTGATAAAATATAAACAAATAGAAATGGGTTAAATTGTAAGAGCTACTAAATAATAAGCCTGAGCTAATAGGCCAAACAGTTTGTAATTAATATTAAGCCTCTGAGTGGTTATTTCAAAAGCAGTTGTGGGACCAGGCGGGACAAGAAACCTCCAGTTACAATATACAACACTCAGGAGGCTGAGGCAGGAGGGTGGCTTGTTTAAGGCCAGCCTGGGCCACATAGGAAGTTAGGACATTGATGTCTTTGAGGAGCAAGGGTTGATCAGCTGCTATCTACTGAACTCTTTGGGCTTCATGTTTCTTGCTTCTTGATCTTAAGTGGAGACACCAATGGCCAAATCAGGCATCTTGTTTTATAAAACATATTTTATTGAAATACTAGCTATAAGCACTGGAAGAATGTAACTTCATTTGACAGAACCTTTAAACAGGTAACTGGGGGGATGAGATGTAGCTCAGTCTGGCAGAGAGATGGCCACTCATGTAGGAAGCCCTGGATTTTATCTCTGGTACCACATGCATCAGACGTGGTAATGCAAACCTGTAACCCCAATACCATGGAAGGAGAGGCAGGAGGGTCAGGAGTTCAAGGTCATCCTCCTCAACTACACAAAGAGTTCCAAGCCAAACTGGGCTATCTGAGACCCTGTCTAAAATGTAGAGCCAGTCTGGAGAGTGTAGACCACCTCTTCCAAGAACTGACCGAGGAGAAGCTCGAGGGCACCCAGCATCTCCTCAAGTTACAGAATGATCAGTTGGGCCATGCACTCCTCCAGGATGTGTAGAAGCCATCTCAAAATGAGGGGGATAAAACCTAGGAGGACATGGAAGCTGCCTTGGCCCTGGAGAAGAACCTGAACCAGGTTTTTCTGCATCTTCATTCCCTGGGTTCTGCCCACGTATAACCTCATCTCTGTGACTTCTTGGGAAACCACTTTCTGAACAAGGAAGCAAAGCTCATCAAGAAGATGGGCAACCACCTGACCAATCTTCATAAGCTGGCTAGGCCACAGCCAACACAGACTGCCATGCCCCAGCCATATCTGAGCAAGCATCTCTTGGAGCGGCTCACTCTCAAGCACAACCAGGAGGCCTCCTCACCTTCCAAGAGGCTCGCTCCTCTGCTCTGCACCAGCCAGCCTCAGGACCCGCCATCTGAACAACCATCTATAATGAGATCTGGTGTCCTCTTCTGGCCTGCAGGCATAATACATGCAAGGAGAAAACTATATACATAGTAACAATACATAAATGAATAGAATAGAACAGAACAGAACAGAACAGAACAGAACAGAACAGAACAGAACAGACCAGACCAGACCAGACCAGACCAGAACAGAACAGAACAGAACAGAACAGAACAGAACAGAAAGTAGATCCAGGCTTGGTGGTGCACATCCCTTAATCTCAGCATGTGGGAGGCAGGAGTGGGTGGGTCTCTATGAGTCTGACCAACCTGGTCTCCATCGAGTTCCAGACCAATCAGGTCTACTGTGTGATGCCCTGTCTTTAAAAGCCAGGGGAGAGCTAGAGAGATGACCCCAAGTTAAGGGAGTGTACTGCTGTTGCAGAAGACCCATGTCCATTCCCAGAACCCAGTCAGGAGGTTTATAAGAAAAGGGGATCAGACACCTTTCTGTGAGCACTTGCACATATGTGCACACACACATATATATACACATATATACACACGTGTGCATGCTCACACACACAATAGGCGTCAATGAAAATATCTGTGAAAGAAAAGGAAAAGGGAAGCAGTGTCTTCGCTGACTAGTGACCACATGTCGTCTTTCACAAAACCTCAAAGCGTATCACCTAGCGATGGGCCCCAAACTAGGAGGTGACATCACCAGGCCAGCCCTGTCTGCAGCTTCCCATACAACACAGCAAGGAGTAATCAGACAACAGCCGCCTTTGTGGGAAGCAGGAAAACCATGCCAATAGATAGACACGAGGACAGAAAACCACCCTGGACCTGGGTTTCTTCCCGATTCTCCCGAGGCTCAGCTGCCATTTCGATCAACCCCTTTCATGTGTCTGGCTGAGTCTTTCCACTAACAGACTTCAGCCAGCAAAGGCTCCCATAAAAGTTGTGCACACAAAGGCTGAAGTAGTGCTGACTGACTTTAGCCCAACAGAAGACTTTCTCACAAAACCTTCAGCGTCCATTAGCCCCCAAAGACTCCACAACGTCTTTTCAGGGCCATCCTGACTTCCGCAGGAACGGGAGGCAGCTGGTTAAGTGTAGCTCCCACCCCTCATTAAAGAAGTTTCTTTGCCGGGTGCAGGCCTTTAATCCCAGCACTTGGGAGGCAGAGGCAGGCAGATCTTTGTGAGTTCAAGGCCAGCCTGGTCTACAGAGTGAGTTCTAGGACAGGTTCCAAATACACAGAGAAACCCTATCTCAAAAAAAAAAAAAAAAAAAAAAAAAAAAAAAAAAAAAAAAAAAAAAAAAAAAAAAAAAAAAAAAAAAAAAAAAAAAAAAAAAAAAAAAAAAAAAAAAAAAAAAACAACAAACAACAACAAATGTTTCTTTGCACAGGAGACAGAGGGTCCTACAGAGATCCAGGACTGGTCAAAATGATCACAAGTTACCTGTCATCAATGGCCACCTCTCCAGCAAAGCCCCTACTTCTAAGGTTCAGGCAGCATCATGGAAGAGGGGGCAGGAAGATTGTAAGAGCCAGCAGACCAGGAAGTCGGCTGCGAGGCTGTCTTCTCTGTGTGACAAGAAAGCCACACCTGAGAAATCTCAACAATATGGTCACCTAAATAACACCTGCATAGTGAGCAACCAGCTCACATATATCGTGGATGCGGGAAGTCTCACAACACTTCCCCTAGCTGAGGAGCTGCGGCTGCTAATGGCTGCTGAGAGAGGCAGAATCAGTCTTCTCCACGAGTGGTCCTCACGAGAGATCAGCTGTAAACACACAACCAGAAGAACAACACTGAATGAACTCAGATGTGTATGGGGGGGAGGGGGATAACAATAATTATAGAATAGGTCATGACTTCAAGAGGGGGAGAAGTAGGGGTGTAAACTATGTAAATACGGAATTCATAAAATTGTAGGGGAAAAAACCCTAAGTACTCTCTGAGCATTCATTCTGGGCTCAGTTTGAGGGTCCAGGTACATCCGGGGAAGGAAGAGGGTCCAGGTACATCCGGGGAAGGAAGAGGGTCCAGGTACATCCGGGGAAGGAAGAGGTGGGTGATTAAATTACACAAAGGCCAGCTGCAGCCATGGCACGGTCTGTACGTGAAAGGTAGGCCCCCTAGTCCCCCTCTTCTCTGCAGGACACAGTTCCTCCATTCTGCTAGTTCTAGAAGCCCTGTTGCCCATGGAGAGCTCACCTAGGTGATTCTGCTGGAGTCTCCACCATCGGTCATCACTGGACCCCATGGTTGGGCACATGACCCCCTCCAGGGGTCTTCTAGTAGTGAGGGGGAAGTGCACAAACTGGGCCATTATAAACTTTGCCCCCAGGTTTCCTGTGTAACTCAAGGAATGACACAATCTTAGCCTTCCAGTGGAAAGATCTGGCCAGATAATATTTCCGAGAGACAAGTGGGGATCACAGAGGAAAGGGCCCAGATAGCATCACCCGGATCCCTGAATCCAGCTCTACCTGTATCTGTTCCCACGCATCCTTATTCTTTGGATCCCAGTTCCAAAGAATCAGTGCATTTACATTTATCCCATACAGTGCTGTGACATGCATTAGTGTCAGTGCCAAAAGGAGCCCAAACAAAGACAGAGGGTGGGCTGCAGAGACGACTTGCTGGCCAAGAGCACAGATTGCTCTCGCACAGGACCCACAATGGGTGGCTTACAATCACCTGTAGCTACAGCTCCAGAGGATCCAGTGACTCCGGCTTCTGTTGACACCGTACTCACACACACACACACACACACACGAACACATGCAGACACTTATAAAAAAATAAACCTCTTAAGAAATGGAAGATGCATTAGAAAATGGAGCAGGCTTAGACGTGATGGGTGGTGGTGAGAACCCGGAAGCCAGGCTGGGGCATTTGCCTTAAACAGACAAGTAAATCCTTCCAGGGTTGTATGTCCACAAGTATAAGACAGGGTAAAAAGGGGGGGGGGGAAACAGGGTGCAATGAAGACACGCCAAGTCAGAAAAGGGAGAGACAGTGGAAGATGAGCAGAGGTGGAAAAATGACAGTGGGCAGAAAAGGAGGAACAGCCAGGCCCCCTCTCTTCCCTGGGCTTCCGTCTCCTCTTCCACAAGATCAGTAGGCAGGACCCGCCCCATAAATTGAACGACCCAGTCCTGTGTCCACACTTCACAGAAGGTTTCTAGTAGGCAGCTAGAACAGGGTATATACTCCAGGGACCCCAGCACTATGCAGGCCAGTGCAGAAAGACTGGGAGTTTGAGGCTACAGTAGGCTACACAACGAGACCAGGTCCCAACAAAACAAAACAATAATGATGACACAGAAACCCAGAGATGTGGCTGGGTGACCCTGTGCAGCTGCTCAGGTCACATGCTCCTGAAGCTTGTCCAGTCTGCAGGGAAAGACAAACTGATGGGACCTTTCCAGTGTTCCCTGTCAGGTGTCCAAGCACAGGGGTTAGTTAATCTTGGAAAGGAAGGCACAATTGGCCCCCATCCTGTCCTTGAGGATTCACAGACCAGCAGCTCTGCTGAAAAGAGAACCCGTGTCACTTCTTTAGAACCAGGCCTTCTCAAATTCATTTGGCCACAGAAATATTTTTTTTATCTAATTCTCCACATTAACAGTTCATAGGACCACTGTGGAAAATACTCTAAGCCCAGGTTTTGAGATTCCCGGAGCTGGAAGGGGCAGTAGCCATCATTCATGGTCGTCCCGCCCTCCCCTGAGGTCTGCTGCCGAGCAATCCACTCTGCTTGCCCTCCACAGTGACACTGACCCCTTTGTGCCCGATTTAATGGGGGTGGAGAAGGAGGAGGGACAGGAGATGGCTGTGGCTGCACAAGCTGAGAGGTCCTAGAAGACAGGGCATGAGTCCATAGACACCCCGCATCCAGGGACAGACAAGCCTTTGTTTAACATAAGTACACGCCAAGTGTTTACCCCTCAGCTATTTCCAGCAGGTCCAGGACATTTTCAGAGAGGGCTTTGGTACCATGCGCTGGACAGGGACTCCTTAGTTGCAATAAATAAACACTGTCCGCTGAGCACGTGACTCTTGATGATTGTATTGGAGACTGTCCGCTGAGCACGTGACTCCCGATGGTTGTATCAAAGACTGTCCGCTGAGCACGTGACTCTTGATGGTTGTATTGGAGATGGACAGCGTCTGTCTCCCAGGGAGTCCGGTGAGAACCAGCGTTATTGTAGCAGTTTAATCAGAACCCGGCGTTCCCACCAAGCTGATCTAGCTCCAGTCTTGTTAATAACAATGTTTAATGCAAAAGAAAATTCCGGAGCAGGGCTTTTCTTTCTTTATAAATGGGTAAAGAGGGAGGCGTCCTGCAAAAGCAGCCAAGGTTGACTCCTCTCTCTCCGCCACTGGCTTTCCTGTACCACACAAATTGCAGCATTCTTTGTCTGTACCTTTCCTTTCTCATCTGTGAAATGGCAGGGATGGCAGCAATAAAGATTCCTCTGGAAGTAAGAAAACGCAGGAGGGGCTGGAGACACGGTCCAGCAGTTCAGAGTGTGTGCTGCTCTTGCAGAGAACCCACTATAACTCCAGCTCTGGCCTCCTCAGGCGTCACACACACACAGAGCATGGAAACGCTATGTGGAAACAGCCACGGCTGACAGCGCTGAAGTGCCTCTTTTGCTGGCCTGGCGTGGTGACACCCACCTGTAACCCCAGGATTTGAGAAGCGGGAGCGGGCAGACTCGGGAGTCCGGGGCAATCCTCAGCTATCCTAACAGAAGTAAAGCCAGACTGAACTGCATGAGACCCTGTCTTAGGAAGCCAAAGGCCAAACCAAATGAACAACAAAAACCCGAAGAGCCAAGTTTCCAACAATGTGAACAGATGATCCTAACATCAGAAAGCACTACGGTTATGAATGCCCTTTGGTGGTCTCCACTCCCAGAGTCTGGGAGCATAACCAAACCAAACGCTACTCGCTACTCAACAGGCTAACAGCGTGAACACTTGGGAAACATAGCTAGGGTCCTAAAAGAACAGCTCCTAATGTGCCTCAGAGTGCGCTGCTGACACCTGCTGGCATGGAGTGGTATTACATGGGTGCCACACAAGGGGAACACTGGGAACATGGAAAACGAAGGCTGGGAGAAATCTTGGCCTGGTTTTCCTGCTCTTTGTGCTCCTCGGAACCAGTACCTTGAATATCACTGGGGCCTTAGGGAAATGTAGATTTAGACTATGACTATTTTGTTGTTGTTGTTTTTTGTTTCTCTCTGTAGCCCTGGCTGTCCTGGAACTCACTCTGTTGACCAGTGGCCTCAAACAGATATCTACCTGCCTTTGCCTCCTGAGTGCTGGGATTAAAGGTGTGAGCCACCACTGCCCAGCTTTAAAATAAAATTTTAAGAAAGAAAGAAAAGGACTGGAGAGATGGCTCAGAGGTTAAGAACATTGCCTGTTCTTCCAAAGGTCCTGAGTTCAATTCCCAGCAACCACATGGTGGCTCACAACCATCTGTAATGGGATCTGGCCTGCAGGCATACAGACAGAATATTGTATACACAATAAATAAATAAATATTTAAAAATAAAAAGAAAGAAAGAAAGAAAGAAAGAAAGAAAGAAAGAAAGAAAAATCTTCTAACTGGAAACGGTGACATAGGATGAGTTGGACATCCAAGGCCAACCTCAACTACATAACAACCTTACAGACAGCCTGGGCCACATGATTCTTGTCCCAAAACAACCTTACAGACAGCCTGGGCCACACGATTCTTGTCCCCAAAACAAGGATGTCTGACTAGAGAGCTTAGTGGCTATGTGTTTATGGGGGCTCCAGGGAAGCAGAGGCATTACATGAATGAACCCAGTCATGCCCAGCTGGGCACCTCTACTGGGCCTGGCCCAAGCCTTTCCGTACAGACTCACGTGGTGTGTGGAGCCACTCTCCCCTCCCACATGCTGCTGTGCTCTGTAAAAATCCTACTTCCTACTAACTCTGCTGGCACATTCTTCCTCTCACAGGAAAAGGTCCCAAGTCCACATGGAGAAGTTGAGAAAGCGGCCTTCCCATCACAGGGTTGGCCTTCATGTTTTCTTCTCTGAAGAAGGATCTGAGCAGTCCTTTCTCCAAACAGCAATGAGCTTTGGGTTATTTGAGCAAAACATCACACAGATGAAATTAGTTGGACATGATGGTACATTACAGAATAAAAGCTGCACCATAAGGTCACAAACTCAACGGGAAGCAAGGCTCATCGGGTATCCAAAAAAACTGGTGTTTCCAGGACAACACCTTTAGGACAAGAATTTTTAGCCCTTCCTGGATGACCAATCAATACAGAAATCATCTACTTGATTCAGCTTGAGTAGACCTGGCCTCTGCATGAGGAATGGCAGGATTTTGTTCAAGTCTCATCAGAAGGGTGTGTGACGAGGAAAGCCCATTGTGTGCAGGTTGCCATGAGCTTCTGTTCTGATTGGTCAAGAAGGAAGGCCCATTGTGTGCAGGTTGCCATGAGCTTCTGTTCTGATTGGTCAAGAAGGAAGGCCCATTGTGTGCACATTGCCATGAGCTCTGTTCTGATTGGTCAAGAAGGAAGGCCCATTGTGAGCACATTTGCTGTGGGATCACATTCTGCTCCTTCATCCTTTAAGATTCCAGCCCACTTGGGCATGGTCTCTTATACTGTAAATGCAGCTATAAAGTTTGTACTTGCTCTCTTGTTTCTAGCTCTCTTTTCTAGCTGTGGGATTCGGTTTCTGTTCTCCGTTCCAGCAGAAGACTGTGATCTGTGAGTCTACCCCTAAATAAATAACCCTCTATTATTCTCAATTCTGAACTAGTGTGGGATTATTTTGTGACTTCCGCATTACCATGAATTTCTGTTCTGATTGGCCAGGAGGAGTTGCCCAGGTCCTTCCAGTTGATTCAGATTTCAGCTCTTCTCCCAGGAGACAACTGCATCTCCAAAAGAAAACAGGTTTGCTACAACTAACTGAAGAAAATAGGCAAGGGTATCAATGACCAAATATTGGCATGAAATAATGTAAGGGGAGGAGGACTGCTCTGGCTCGTGGCTCAAGAGTGAGCGCCATCATGGCAGGAAAGAGGCAGCAACTGTGTGGCTAGGCCCATGGGAGAAGGCTCATGTAGTGCAGTGTGAGCCTGCTTGCTCACATGTCAGTGATCAGGAGACACAGAGAATAAGAAGGCCTGACCCTATGACCCTATGGCCCCACCTCTGCTAACTAAGCCCCATGTCTAAAACAAGGTCTACAACTTACCAGAACAGCATCACCAGCTGAGGGCCAAATGCTTGAGCACAAGATCTGTGTGTGTGTGTGTGTGTGTGTGTGTGTGTGTGTGAGGGGTTTCACATCCAGAGTGTGGCAGCAGGCAAAACCAACAGCTGTTCTCTGCACACTCCTGCATGGGGCAGGAATATGCATCAAACAGTACTGACAGCTGTTCTCTGTACACCCTTGCATAGGGTGGGAACATGCATCAAACGGTACTCACAGCTGTTCTCTGCACACCCTGCACAGGGAGGGAACATGCAACAGACGGTACTGACAGACAAGGATCCCATAATATGTTTACTCTACAGCTGTGTCTTTATTATTTCAAGATGTAAATGTCTGCACACAGCATCTGACTGGTCACTAGTCAGAGAGACCTTGGCAGCCTTTGATTCTCTGTACCACAGCGATTAAAACAGCAATTACACAGTTGAGAGGACCTCCACTCTCCTGAGGCCTCTGGCATCTCCTTCCCCATCTGATATTATAATGTGTCTGCTGGTGACAAGACACAGTTGATAGTGTCCTGTGCTTTTCTTCTTCCAATTGATGAGGATCCTGTGCTTTTCTTCTAAAAATACAAGGCAAGAAGAGAGGTGGTGCAGCCTAGGGAAACGCTGTCACCCGAGCTACGCAAGTCTTTAGGAAAACATTGTGGAGGAATAAATAGCACTGTCTCATAGCGACATCAGCTGAACAACGCTCAGAGCTCCAGGATGTACTTTGGTTAGAAACACAGGCCTACAGAAAGAGTCCGTGACAGAGTAAGCTGCTTCCCACTAATTGTGGCTAATAAAGCTGGTCCACAGTCAGGAAGGTGAGCTTCAGCCAGGCAATCTGAGTGCGAAGGACTGGCAGATGCCCTTGGAAGCTCAGTAAATGAACCTAGGGCCCGGGGATTATGAGAGACATTCACAGAGGCCTATTAGGGCTGCTTCTTATGTCTGTGTACTGATCACACCTACAAATAACAGTTTGTGCTCCTAACAGCACGGAGGCAGCAGGAGTGGTTCCTCCCTGGCCTCCCACGGACACACCAGCATGGAGCTGACACACTCACCAGGCGGGCTGGAAAGCTCATCTCTCTGCCCTGAGCTCTTCTATGAGATGAACCAGTGCTTAGGGAGTCGGGTTCGCATAGCTCCAGTACTTAGTAATTCTTGGACTGCTTTTTCTGTTCTAAAATCACAGTGGATTTTGCATTCTAAGCTATAACTTGCCTTCGTATACTTTTATTTGAATTTTCTTTACAAAATATTTCTCTGTCTATTTACGGCTCTGGTTCTCTCCTATCACAGTGTTTGTTCTGGAAAGTGAACTCACGCCATTGTCCTAGTCTCAAGTGCATTCTGATGCCCCACCAAGATACACCTTCTTAAATATGAAGCTAATGTTTTCTCCCAAACTATGGAGTCACAGAGTCCCTTCAGAAGTGGTGGTAGGCACATCGGATATCATCTGGCTGAGCTCACTCACTGTAAGGCAAAGGAACTGGGGTTCATCATCTTGGCTTAGTCACCCAGTTCCAGAACAAACTAAGACTAAAAGTTAATCTGCTTTCTTGGTTATCTTCTGAATTAATTACCTTTCTTGTTACTGCCATAAAAGACCCACTAAAATCAGTTTAAGGGAGGAAGCATTTACTTTGGTTCACACTTTGGGGGTACAGGATATCATGGCCAGGAAGTCACGGCAGTGGGAGCCTAAAGTGCTGGTCATACTGTTTCCACAGTCGGTAGGCAGGGCAAGACGAATGCTGGTACTCAGCTCATGTTTTCCTTTCTGCTGAGTCAGGTGCCGCAGCTCTTAGAAGGGTCCTGCCCATGTTTGGGGAGACTACCATTTCAATTAACCTAATCTAGAAACTCCTTCACTGACATGCTCAGAGGTGTTTCCATGGTGATTCTAAGCACACTGGCATTGACAATCAAGGTCACCCATCCTATCCTTCATGGACTCTGTGGGTAGAAAGGGGAATTCAAGCATCTGTGGAGACACTTCTGTGCTGACTATGCCTGGGCCCCTCAGAAACTCGGATTTGAAGCTTTGCTCCAGACGCCCAGCTTCTGAGTCTGAACTCTGGGAAGCAGGTTCGTTGTTGTAATATGAGCGGTGGGGCTGCATCCCTGGCACCCAGCCGCCCGCATGGCTAGCTTATGCCCTGAAATAATTACACGGAAACTTCATTCTTTTAAACACTGCTTGGCCCATTAGCTCTAGCCTCTTATTGGCTAGCTCTTACATATTGATCTAACCCATTTCTAATAATCTGTGTAGCCCACGAGGTGGTTTACCAGGAAAGATCTTAACCTGCGTCTGTCTGGAGTGGGAGAATCATGGCAACTCCTGACTCAGTTTCTTTCTCCCAGCATTCTGTTCTGTTTACTCCGCCTACCTAATTTTATGTCCTATTAAAGGGCCAAGGCAGTCTCTTTATTTAACCAATGAAATTAACACAAAACAGAAGACTCTCCCCCATGAGTTCGTGAAATAGATTCTTAAGTCAGAAGCCAGAAGAGTAAGAATGATGGATCCTGGGACTTACCCCCCACATCCGGAGCCCTTCCTGGACCTCCCTTCATCCTTAGGTCTTTTTTGTTTTGTTTTGTTTTGCTTTGTTTTGTTTTGTTTTTCGAGACAGGGTTTCTCTGTGGCTCTGGTTCCTGTCCTGGAACTAGCTCTGTAGACCAGGCTGGTCTCAAACTCACAGAGATCTGCCTGCCTCTGCCTCCCGAGTGCTGGGATTAAGGGTGTGCGCCACCATCGCCTGGCCATCCTTAGGTCTTTATTGCTGATACAGTCAGCATCATGGTATCCGCTGAATCCCTATCTGTCTCCATCTGCCATTGCCGCCACTGAATGCCAGGAGGCTTAGGGGCAACTAATGCTTTCCCAGGTTATGGAACTAAGACTTGATGAGAATGGTGGGCAAAATCTAATATTTGAAATTTTATCAGAATAAATGTAACATCCTATCCACAGCTTCCGAATATCAAGGGCACACAAACAGCTGATCTTGCAAACAGGACCTAAAAGGCCGAGTTTACCACAGCCTCAACCTGTGCCTAGAGTAGCTATTCTCAACCTGTAGCTCGTGACCCCTTTAGCAAACCTCTGTCTCCAAAACTATTTAGACTACAATTCTGAACAGCAGCAAAATGACAGTTATGAAGTAAGGACAGAATAATGTTATGGCTGGGGTTGCCACACCGTGAAGAACTATATCAAAGGGTCACAGCATTAGGAAGGTTGAGAACCACTGGCCTCCAGGATGGATGCATTTGTTCCCCTTAGGGGCCCAAAGCTGTTGCTCTGTAGACTTTAACAGGCAGTTGGCCAGAGCAAGAAGAAAAGAATCTTCACTGTGCTCTGTTCTGGTCACACCTGCATCATAAGCAGGACTGAGAAGAAACAAAGGCAGACAAGGCCAAGACTGCTAAGCAGACTCAGGTAAGCAGTGGCTCTGGAGAAAAAGCCAAGCATTCAGGGCTGAAAAGATGACTGAAGATACACAGCAGAATCACTCCTTCAATGAGGTCCTCAAGTGAAGACGTTAAATATTGCATAAGAATATTAAAGAGGGGGCTGGAGAGATGGCTCAGAGGTTAAGGACACTTGACTGTTCTTCCAGGGGTCCTGAGTTCAATTCCCAGCAACCACATGGTGGCTCACAACCATCTAAAATGAGATCTGGTGCCCTCTTCTGGCATGCAGGCATACATTGCGGCAGAACACTGTATTGTATATGTAATAAATAAAATCTTTATTTAAAAAAAAAGAATATTAAAGAGGACAAGCTCAGGGTCCCTTGTTATGTTGGAAATAAAATGGGTCCAGTAAATTCGCCAGAAGTTCAAGAAGAGCCACCAGGAAGATGGGCAACTCAGAGGCTGTCTCAGCAGGTTCTGCCTGATGTGTGCTAGCAGTTACCCTATTTCCATGGTATATTAAAATCATCTCTTCAGGCAGTTCTGGCACAGCCACAGGAAAAGCAAGATGTGACTGCCTCGCTGAAAAAGGTACTGAGCCATGTGGCTAACACAGATAAGAATAATGGGCTAATGTAAGTTTTAAGAGTTAAGAAGCCTGAGATACTAGGCCCCCCAAAAAATCATCTCTTCAGCATAAGTGGACTTAAACCTTTTTCAAATAATAATTATTAAAATATACCCTATGCATGCAATCATGCTCTCTCTAAGTACAGGGCTTGAACACAACTGTGGAATCAGAACCCAGACTGAAAAATACTTATCTGAGAAGTGTGCAGTTGAGTTACAAAAGACAAAACCAAAACAAAAGAAGAAGAGGAGGAGAAGAAAGAAGGAAAAAACATTTCATGAAATTTTAAGCAACTCTGCAACTTTATGTTGACTACACTCACAGCTATCTGTGGCCCCCTGTTGCCACATACTGGACACACCCTGGGAGCACCACTTACATGTGATACATGTCCCCCCTGGTGTCTCTGTGGGCATTTGTGTTAGCACTGTCCAGAAGCTTGGTCTGATTGGCTACCACTCATGTGTGGATGTTAAACTAGCAAGCTTATTTAGGTGGCTGTGCAGTTCATTTTGTGAGTTCCTCCTCAACAAAAGCAAAGTGAAATCCTGGAGGGAACAGAAAGACCCAGGAGAGAGGAACCCTGAGGTTCCAAGTGGGAATTCCAGAGGTGGTAGGTATTTGTTTAAATGCTCAAGGAGCAGCCCACCCCTCAGAGCAGGAAAACAAGGTAGAGTCGGTGTCCATATGGAAGAGAGTGCTCAGAGGAGTTTTGGAGTTCACTTGGGGAGTTCAGTGAGAATGAGTCACAGGAAACCGAGGGTGCTGGTTCTCGTTTTATCTTTTGAGTCAGGGTCTCATGAGTAGCCCAGGATAGCCTCAAGCTTGCTGAGTAAGCTTTTTCTGCCCTCTCCTACAGGCTGGATTGCAAATGTCCATCACCATGTCTTATACATGTGGTGCTGGGTACCACACCCAGGACTTCATGTGTGCTAGGCAAGCACTCTATCAACTGAGCCAAATCCTGAGCCTACAGGTGCCAGCTTGGACATAGGTTAAGACAGAATAAAGAAACTCCACTATACAGGAATCTAATATGAGAGAGATTTGTTTCTGTCTTCAGGAGACACCCCAGAGGTGGCTTGGCTGTTCCATGGGGTCACTGGAATCCAACTGACATAGGCTCACCATTTTCCACATGTGGCTCCATCTATGATCTGAAGAATCTGCCTATGAGCTCATTGAGATCTCAGAAAAGGGGGCTGGAGAGATGGCTCAGCCACTAAGAGCACTGACTGCTCTTCCAGAGGACCCAGGTTCAATTCCTAGCATCGGTATCCTAACCAACACAGCCATGCAGAGACAGACATGCTGCACAAGAGCATGCGTCCAGTCCCAGGCAGGACAGAGCAGAGGGATGCAAGACTTCTTAACGCTCCTCAGCGCTGAGGCAATTAAGAGCTTGTTGTGAATTATGTATGGAATTTTCCACTTAATGTTTTCAGACTGGGGTGATGATAGACAACTGAGGCCATAGAAAGCAAAACGAAAATAAAGAGGGCCGAGATCTTCGCATTATAGAACAGCACTTGAGCCGTTTGGACCCTGACAGTATGTTGTTTAGAGGCATCCCATATCCATGTGATAAATGCAAATGGTGTCTCCAAGAATCACAATGGCCTCTGTCCAGACTAAGACTCAAGTCACTTTCACGCATATTGCGAGAGCTGGCTTTGAGAGTGACCCGGGTGGGGAAGGCAGGCTGGGAAACACTTGTATCCATTGCAGCTGGAGGTCCCTGTACAACCTAACACCAGGCAGCCTCCTGCTAAGGATTCATCTCTCCCTAGCAGAGGCTCTGTGTGTCAGAGCAAAGTCTCCTTGTGACCTTGCTGTCATATTCTACACTCCAGATACCCCACTTCTGCTTTTCAACTCGGCAGAGTTGCACACCAAGCTAGCTTCAGGAACCTTACTGTTGCCATGGGTAACACGAATTCAAAAGAGGGATGGAACTCAACAGCCTCTCAATATCCACCCTCAAGTAGGAAGTTAAATGAGGTGCTAGAACACCTTAGAAAATGGGAGGCTCCTGGCAAGGGATGGGGCGGTACAGCTCAGCCTTGTGGAGCCTGCTAACAGCTGCTAAAAATACTCTCTCTGTGTGGTGCTTGCAAGTCCTGGCAAATACCCAGCGACAGGAGAATGGAAGTTTGGAACTTCAGCCTGCACGATGCTGTATGCTAGCCACGGCCATGTGAAGCCACAGACCACTTGAAACACGCACTGTGGAATTAAGACACAGAACTGGGGATACAGCTCAGTGTCCCTGAGTTCAATCCCTAGCCACACATGGACAAGTCCTTTTAAAAGTCAGGTGTGTGGAGGGGAGGGGGTTACGACACAGAGATGGCTCAGCAGTTAAGGGCACTTGCTACTCTTGCAAAGGACTGAAGTTTGATTCCCAACACCCACATCATACAACCACAGGTAACTCTCTGTGCAGCCCTGGCTATCCTGGACTTACTATGTAGACCAGACTAGCCTTGAACTCACAGAGATCGGACTGCCTCTGCCTCCAGAGTGCTGGAATTAAAGGTGTGTGCCATCATGCCCCACTACCCGCAAGAACTTCTTACACATCTACAGCTTACTGAGGAAGTTTTTTAGCCTTGGGAGATTCAAACAAGCAGGGAAGGCTCCTTGATACAGAAGTTGCAGAGACTTCAAGTGTCCTGCTGGGAAGGGGTGTAAATGCTAAATGAGTGAAAAGAGCCAGGCGGTGGTGGCGCACACCTTTAGTCCCAGCACTCGGGAGGCAGGGGCAGGCGGATCTCTGTGTGGCGGCTTAGATTAATGCAGACAAATTGTAATAAATATATAAACAACTTTAATGGAAAAATCAGACTCACAAAACCAAAGTTCCCGCAGAGCACAGGAAACAGGAAGGGGCGCGCAGCTTCTGCACACCCAATTTATCAGTAAACATTCGCCAGAGGCAAACCCGCCCCCTTAGAGGCTGGCCTAACCCTACATCTCTGTGAGTTCGAGACCAGCCTGGTCTACAGAGCTAGTTCCAGGACAGGCTCCAAAGCCACAGAGAAACCCTGTCTCGAAAAACCAAAATAAATAATTAATAAATCAATAAATAAATAAATAAATAAATAAATAAAAAGGAAGGTGGTAGAGACACGTGTTACATATGGTAGAGACACATGTTACTTACGGTAGAGACACGTTACATATGGCATGCTAAATAAAGAAAATGCTTTGGACTATGGCAGGGTAGAATATAGGTAGACAGAAAACTAAACTGAATGCTGAGAGAAAGAAGGCTGAGTCAGGCAGATGCCTTGTAGCTGCTGAAGGAGAAAGATACCAGAACCTTACTAGTAAGCCACAGCCTTGTGGCAATACACAGATTAATAGAAATGGATTAGTTTAAGATATAAGAGTTAGTTAGTAATAAGCCTGAGCTAAGAAGCCAAACATTTAGTAATTACTATTAGCCTCTATGTGTTTCTTTGGGACTGAAGAGCTTCAGGATCAGGTGGGACAGAAACTTCTGTCTACAGGTTCCTAGACTATACCTCCTGGAAGAACCACCGGGGTCTGTGATGCCACCAGAGGCCAAGCTGGTATCTGTGGTCCGTGCTGCTGTCCCAAGCCATGATGAAGCCTGAGATCCATGTGGATGTAAGCAGTCTGTGCAACTGCCTGATGGTTTGGGGATGCCCTTGGGCTTTGCTGCCTGGGGGCAGGGCATGCTGATGTGAGTGACTTGTGTCCACTTGAGGCCATGATGAGGCCCAAGGTCCATGCAGCCACTGAGAGCCATGAGTGGGTCAGTGGTCCAGATGTGACCAGAGGCTGTGTTGATGCCTTGGCCTGTGTTATCATCCAAGGCCAAGCAGATGTCTGTGGCCTGGGCAGCTGCCTGATGTCTGAGGCCTATGCCTAGCATGGGTGCAGAAAAACTGGCCCCATCCCTCGCCAGCTGCGTGGGCTCAAGAAAGGAGTGGTGTGGGGCCCAGCAAAGGCTTAAGCTGTTATTTTGTTTTGTTTTGAGACAGGGTTTCTCCGTGTAACAATCCTGGCTTCCTTGGAACTCTCTTGGTAGACCAGACTAGCCTGGAACTCACTGAGGTCTGCCTGCTTCTGCCTCCTGAGTGCTGAGATTAAAGGTGTGTGCCACCACTGCTCGGCTTAAATTCTTTTATGAACGAGATGACGAGTCCTAAGAAAGCCCCTGTTTCTCCCATAACAAAAATAATAATAGTTATCACAATTTCAAGGAAAATGAAAGGATCATAATTAGTCTTGGCCCGATGACCTGTCCTCTCTTCCCCCTGTCCCTCTCACTTCAGGACACCACGGTCAACCCGCTGTAACAAAGACCTGCTTTCACGAGCTCCACCCATTTCCTGGCAGGTGGGGGTCAGTACAGGGTGTGGGCAGTCCACACCCACAGGCACTTTTGTGTTATATCAAACCCTTTCGGCTCCCTGGCCAAGCCCCACCCCTCTGCCTGCCATCATGGTCCACTCATATCTTTATTTTCTTGGCTTTAAAGGAGTGTTCACTTTGATCTCGGGCTCACCTTATAATTCCTCTGCAGGCTCTCTGTGAAACCAGGCAGAGTCTGCCCAGGGATTGAGGCCAGGTGAAAAGTTGGCACATTCAGTTGGTCGTGTAAATACCTTATCTAGGCAACTCCTTTCCTTCTTAGTTTACCGTGGCCAGTGGAAAGCTGCCACAAACTGCCGAGCGACGTCACTCCCATGTTCTGACATGCTCTGGGCGGGCGAGGGAACAGAGGTCCTCCACCCTCTCTGCAGGATTAGGTAACAGCGCCTCTCCCTGTCTAACCCACCCGACCTCGGCTCTGGAATGAGGCGGCTCCTGTGAAACAGCTCTCTCTTGTGGAGATTTTCATTTTCGCTGCACCGAATTGTTAAACAAACTCACTAAGAAGACCAAACCTAAGGTCAAGCACGCCATAGCAAAGTTGTAACCTTGGGAAGGAACCACTGCCTCTCAGTGGCCACGGAACCCGGACTCTCAGAGCCAAGAAAGCGCCTCTGATGGTGACTGGCAGCCACCTGGGAAAGTATCAGATGCGTGCCATGACCAGGCAAGCGTGTCAGCTGGATACGCCAAAGAAAACTCAGGCACTGGCCATTGTTCCTCCCTACCCATTAAAGGGTTGAAAGGTAAGCAGCACATTTCTGGCATGGGACACGGTTGTGCTGCAAGTCAACACACAGTCCTGACTGACCACAGACAGGACTCAGGAAAGGCTTGTGCAAGTCGCGCACTCCGCTCCCCATCGTCTCGGTCCTCCTGGCAACCACTGCGATAGATAGGTAGGTGATCTGGGGTTTCCCCGCTTTGAAGACGGAAGCTTGCAGGGACAAACCGGCGCTCAGCTTCATCTGCCCAGCAGAGAGTAAGAATAGGCCTTTTAACCCCTGGTATCGTCAGACCGTTTCCTGTGTATGCTACAGCGGCCGACACTGCCGTGCTGCAGACAGCACGCAGAAAATAAAGTCCCTTCTCCACACAGACCACTGCTGAGGTTCTGTCTCATACACGGTGCTGCATCAGGTGTTGTAGAGAATTTAAAAAAGGGTGAAGACACCAAGTTTTTCTTACCTTCCAGTAAAGGAAAGAGACTGGGCTGGACTCGTCTGGTTAAAGTACCTGAACTACGAGTGTGACGACCAGAGTTTGGGCCTCAGACACTGACGGCCCAACAGCAACACCAGCGCTGGAAGACAGACGGGACCCCACAGAGCACACTAGCATGCTAGCCATACCAGGAAGCCCTGGGTTCGATTCCTTACTGCAACATATAAAGAGGGCTGGCCACTGAGGGCAGCTGACATCAAAGTCAGACTTCCACATGCTCATGCATGGTACCCACATACATGAACATACACACACACCACACACAGGAAGAAACAACAGAAAGGAATATCAGTCAACCCTTTTTCTTTCTTTCTTTCTTTCTTTCTTTCTTTCTTTTTTTTTTTTTTTTTTTTTTTTTTTGAGACAAGGTTTCTCTGTGTGGCTCTGGCTGTCCTGGAACTAGCTCTTGTAGACCAGGTTGGCCTTGAACTCACAGAGATCCACCTGCTCCTGCCTCCGGAGTGCTGGGGTAAAGGCATGCACCACCACCACCCAGCTTCATCCCACTTTCTAAATTCCTCAGTACTGTAGGGGTGAAAATCAGCTGATAGAGTGCTTACCCAGCCCAAATGAAGCCCTGGCTTCAATCCCCGGCACTGCATGAGGTGGGCTTGGTGATGTACCTATAATCCCAATATTTAGGAAGATCAGAAGTTCAAGGTCATCCTCAGCTATGTAGGAAGTTCAAGGCCAGCCTAGCTACAGATATCCTGTCTCAAGGTTTTTAAGGCTACTTCATACAATGCCATGAAAAGTCCCCATTTCCATCCACCCAGAACTCTCAACCAACTCAATCATCTGGAATATATTCCATTAAAGCTGGTATCTTATCCTCTTTTCTGCCTACCTCAGCCATGTGGGGCAGTGCCGAAGGCCCCAGGACAGTGGAGCTGGGATGTTCCTCAGCTGATGGAGTGCTAACCCTACCTCTCAGAAAATCCCAAATTTGACCCTCGCGATTCCGTAAACAAGATGTGGTAACGCGTGCCTATAATCCCAGCAGTGGACTGTGGAGACGGGAGGATTAGAAATTCAGGGTCATCCTCATCTACATAGCAAATCTGAGGGCAACCTTGGACACAGGAGACTCTGCCATAAACAAACAAGCAAACAAAACAAAGAGACAACCTTAAGGAGGGAGGGAAAAGACATCAATTCACTGGTGAGCAGGATGAGCAAAAGAGGTCAAGGGGAGGGGCTGGAGAGATGGCTCAGAGGTTAAGAGCATTGCCTGCTCTTCCAAAGGTCCTGAGTTCAATTCCCAGCAACCACATGGTGGTTCACAACCATCTGTAATGGGGTTTGGTGCCCTCTTCTGGCCTGCAGGCATACACACAGACAGAATATTGTATACATAATAAATAAATATTTTTTTTTTAAAAAAAAGAAGAGGTCGGGGCTGGAGAGATGGCTCAGTGGTTAAGAGCATTGCCTGCTCTTCCAAAGGTCCTGAGTTCAATTCCCAGCAACCACATGGTGGCTCACAACCACCTGTAAAGAGGTCTGGCGCCCTCTTCTGGCCTTCAGGCATACAGACAGAATATTGTATACATAATAAATAAATATTTTAAAAAAAAAAGGAGAGGTCAAGGGGGTCACAATCCAGCTCCAATTTGAGAAGCGCACACCCTCTGAAAAGTGCAAAGACATACCTCAGAAGTGAAAACATGGCCAGTGGTGGTGGCATACACCTTTAATCCCAGCACTCAGGAGGCAGAGGCAGGGCGGACCTCTGAGTTCGTGGCCAGCCTGGTCTACAAAGCAAGTTCCAGGACAGCCAGGGATACACAGAGAAACTCTGTCTCGAAAAGAGAAAAAAAAAAAAAGATGGAACCATGGCCTTGTCTGTCCTGTGTGTAACAGGGGTTCATAAGCACCTTATCTGTTTATGATAATTTACACAGAACATGATTTAATAACTTTATTTTCTAAGTCTAGACTTGTCTAGACTTGATAGGTGATTTAAGAAGCTTCAGGTCCCTCTTGGGTATATATCCAAATATGCTCAATCATGCCACAAGGACGTGTGCTCATCTATGTTCATAGTAGCATTGTTTGTCATAGTCAGAACCTGGAAACAACCTAAATGCCCCTTGACCGAAGAACGAACAAGGAAAATGTGGTACATTTACACAATGGAGTACTACATGGCAGAAAAAAAATAACGACATCTTGAAATTTACAGGCAAATGGATGGAGCTAGAAAACATATTGAGTGAGGTAACCCAGACACAGAAAGACAATTATCATATGTACTCACTCATAGGTGGTTTTTAAACATAAAGCAAAGAAAACCAGCCTACAAATCACAATCCCAGAGAACCTAGACAACAATGAGGACCCTAAGAGAGACATATATATAAAACTAATCTACATGGGAAGTAGAAAAATACAAGCTCTCCTGAGTAAACTGGGAGCATAGGAGAGGATTAAAGAGGGGAGGGGAGAGGCAGGGACAGGAGCAGAGAAAAATGTAGAGTTCAATAAAATAAAATAAAAACTGAAGAAGAAGGAGGAGGAGAAAAAGAAGAAGGAGGAGGAGGAGGAGGAGAAGGAGAAGGAGAAGAAAGAAAGAAAGAAAGAAAGAAAGAAAGAAAGAAAGAAAGGGAAGCAGCTGCTACTCCAGGTCTAGTCCAATAAGACTCACATTTAAACTTTCAATTTTCCATTCCCTGAAAACATAACATTTTGACTAAGACAGATGAGATCTCATGATGCTACATGAAAGATTTAGGAGGTTTGGGTCTAAAATTGTCTGTAAGATCTTACAGCTATGACCGTGCATCCATCTTGTTAATCGCTGAGAAATTGTGGAGAAGGAAAGCCACACTCCAAGGTCAGAGTCAGGCCGTTTGTCCCCATGTCACACACAGCACTTAGAGTTTAAAAGTTCAGCTAACCATGTGACGTGGGTTTAGACACAAAATTACCTCAACTATGAAGAAAAGGAGCAGAGCAAACACCACTGCGGTGGCTTGGCTCTTAGACACACAC
This sequence comes from Alexandromys fortis, assembly GCF_014885135.2. Taxonomy (NCBI): domain Eukaryota; kingdom Metazoa; phylum Chordata; class Mammalia; order Rodentia; family Cricetidae; genus Alexandromys; species Alexandromys fortis. Next base: position 690,877 of record NW_026068033.1, read on the forward strand.
ACACCCACACCCCCCCCCCCCCCCCCCCCACAAGCTCAGGTGGAAAATGCAGGGTTGGGCTTGTTGGAGGAAGATCGCCAGCAGAGGGATGCTTGTGAGGCACATATCCAAATGCACTTTGCTCCCTCCCCCGCTTTTCCCCCTCTCCTTCTTCCTGACTGCCATGCGGTAAGCAGCTTTGTGCTTCCCTTCCCTCCTCAGCCTCAGAAGTAATGGAGTCAGATGACCAGGGACTGGAAAACTGACTAGGGCAGCAGTGAAAGGCAGGGGACCACCTGCCCATCGGGAGAGGCGAGCTGATCTTAGGATGAGACACACGCGGACTTCAACACTTGCTATTAACTGTGGGAGAATTCCAGAGATGTCTGGCTCACAGTTATTACCTTACACTTTTACGTGTGTGCTATATGACATAATTAAAGGCTTAAACACAGCTTGCGCTAATTTTCCAGGAAGAAACATGGAAGCTTCCAGAAATTATACACCCGAATTATGATGGAGAAAAAAGCCCGGGATCTTATAAAACTGACGGCCCAAGCGTTGCAAGTAAAGTGGTGACGCGGGCCGTCAGCACGGCTTCCGCTGGAACACAGTCCCAGAGATTTGACGTCTGAAACCAGTGCAGCCAGGGTAGAGTAGCGATCTGCCGGCGAGGGAAGTCTCTCTTTTTTTTATAGTGGACACAATAAAAAAGCTTGTTGCTGGTTAAAATGCCCACAAATGACTGTTGAGTGCCCAGCCCTCACGAGGACTGCTGTATGACTCCGTCTGAGCCCCAGAGAACATCACCGAAAGACATGAGGCCCAGAGGATGGGAGGAGTCCTGAAATACTGTCTTCTAGTGGCGACATTGACAATGCAGTCTTGAACATACAGCAGCAATGCCCCTTGTACATGAAAGCAGTAGAAAGATGACAGGGACCTACCAGAGTAGGGGGTGACAAGACAGGGTAAAGGGGATGCTCACAACACCCTGCACACACGTACGAAACAGTAATTTAAAAAGATTAGATTTCTGATTTGACATAGAATTACTAGGCTAGTGGGGTCATGGGTTAGGGAAAGCCTAAGACATGATGTGTCTGTGAGCTAAACAGAAATTAAGAGTGTACTAAAGAAAGTTTATATGGAAGACACTTACGGCACTTAAAGCATCCCGGCAGGGCTGTGGGTGCAGTCATGAGACCTTGTCAGCATGCATGAGACCTTGAGTTCCATCGCCAGCACCCCTGGGAACCTTCGTACCACACAGTGTTATGGAAGAGAAGTATCCCTTCCTTAAAGCCTGCAGGGGCTGTAGGACCAGGTGACTGGGTTAGAATTGGTACCTGTTGCTTTGCTAAATCTTCCCACTCGGATAATACGTATACACACATAATAAACACAAACTCATGCATGCGTATAATAGGCATATATCAAAATAGCAAATGTATATCTGAATCAGTTGTATTTTAGCACTTTTTGTTTGTTTGTTTTTGTTTTTTTGTTTATCGAGACAGGGTTTCTCTGTAGCCTTTGGTGCCTGTCCTGGAACTAGCTCTTGTAGACCAGGCTGGCCTCGAACTCACAGAGATCCGCCTGGCTCTGCCTCCCAAGTGCTAGGATTAAAGACGTGCGCCACCATCGCCCGGCTATTTTAGCACATTTTATTAAACACCCAGAATAGACTACATTTCCCATAAATATTTTGTCAATAACAAGCTCCTGATTGGAAAAAAAAAAAACCCTGAATGCTATCTATTACTAACATTCCAAGAATCTGCTGGTCAGTAACTGAAGAAAGAAATAATACAACAGAATCCAGATGGCCCAGACCCCTCTCTGTTATCAAAAGAAGACCAACCTGTCAGGCTTTTCTTTTTTAAACAGGGTCTCATTATGTAGCTCTGGCTGGCCTAGAACTTGTTATACAGACAGGGCTAGCCTCTAACTCACAGAGATGCCCCTGCCTCTATCTCCTCTCTTTCTTATTGTAAGGATTAAATGAGTTAATCCCAGCCAAGTGCTCAGTGTACAGTGACCCTTCAGTAAAGAAACCCTCACATGGAAAAAAACACACACAGACACACACAGACACACACATGCACATGATATATATATATATATATATATATATAATGAGACAGTGTCTCTCCAGAGTCTGGCTGTTTTAGAATTCACTCTGTAGCCTTGAACTCAGAGACCCGCCTGCCTCAGTCTCCTGAGATTAAAAGTCTGGGACACTACACCCAGCAACAGCTAAATCTTTTTGGTGTTGAAACATATAAAAGTCAAGGAAACCACACATTTCGAGGCAGATATGAAGGCTCCTCACCTGGAGATCACAGGACAAGAAGGCTGGAGTGGGAGGGAGGAGGGAAGCAGACTGTCTCCTTTTTGCCTGAGTTGTTCAGATCGAAGGAACCAGCAACTCCGCGCGCATCACCAAGACAACGGTGAAGCCTTACCGCCACCTGCTGGCCACCAAGCCATCGTTCCACTAAGCCTTCGTTCCGTGACGTTTGAGGACCCGAAGCTAGCTTTCCTGGTGTTTTTGGAGGGCCAGTCTTGGCATTTTTATGCTTTGAGGGTTATCTGAGTTTTACTGGCAGCTGTCAATAAAAATATGTGATTTCTTATGACAAACCGCTGGTTTTACATTTACATATAGTCCTAGGGAATCCAACAAAACTTTGTTTCCAGAAGACAGCGGTTAAAGAAAGTGGGGCTCACGTGTGTTCCCAGAGCCCGAATCCAGCTCCGTGACCGACTGGGTGGCCTTTGCCAATGACGTCACTGCTCTTAGCGCTTTTCTCGGCTTTGAAACAGCTGCTCGCTGGGTCTTCAAACACTGGATGCTCAGGAGCCCTGGAGAGAGTCTTGGAGACTTCCCAACCTGCTTAAAGGCAGCACACCCCCAACCTCCACTGCCCTCCCCACTTTAAAATTCTGTCTATAGTGAGGCTGGTTTCCTGCTCCTCTCCCACACTGTTTTTCTGTCTGTCCATGCCATTAATCACTCTTCTAAGAAACTCTTAAGCCATCTCAGTGTCTCTCTCGAACCCCAACTGAAACCTTTCAAGCAAACAGGAGGTTCTTGGTTAGTTAACTCTGTCCCCTACCCATGCGGCTGTTCTCAACTCTCAGGCATCCCAAAAATAAAGCAGCAGCACTATCCATCCCCTCGGCAGCAACACTGGGTCCTCAGGCAGTCACAGGAGCTACTGAGCAGGGAGCTACTGAGCAGGGAGTGACCCAGTTCCTGAGATTTCCCGTATGCCCTTGGCTCCCTCTCCACTCATCTCGGTCATGTGTTCAGTGTGTGAGGTCATCCCTGTTCATTGGGGGGGGGGGGTCTGTTCACTACCTGTGTGTGTGTATTGTGTGTGAGATCTATTCATCATGTTTGTGAGAAAGAGAATGAGTGTGTGTGTGAAAGAGATCTTCAACCATTAATCACTTATAATCAATCCTTTTAAACTTAAAATAAGCATTTATAAACAATCAGTTTGGGAAACTTGGGTGTAGTTTTCTCCAAACTGTCTCCTGCTTTTGTTAGATAGAGTATTTTTTAGGGTTCACAGAGACCTTAGGGGGGGGGGCTTGTTCCATCAAGCCACATTAGTCTGGAAGGAATCTACAGATTCTCATCTTCTGTGGAAACAAAATCAGAACCTCTTTTCTAAATAACATATCCTTAGACTCAAATTTTGAAGTCAAGATACTTTTAAAAAATATATGTTGATTTAGCAGCCCATACAATGAAATGTCTCTCTGTAGTTAGTGTGGAGGCCCAAAAATGTAAGCCTGATTTCACCTTGTCTGCCAGTCAGAGAGTCTGGAGGTTTCTCAAATGATCAACAACTCAAAATGTCCCAACTCAGAATGTGATTGGTTGGTTCTTTAAGACTAAAATAGCTCATTCAAGTATGTCCATGCCATCCTGACAGGTGGTCAGGCTGTTCAAATGTACTTCTGCTCCTTCTTTAGTAACTATGAGGGTACTGGGAAAGGGCAGCCTTAAGGATATATGATCTAGAACAGCTTTGCTACCTAGACATCAGAATGCTAATGATTTGAAGTCTCAGAGTGATAAAGCAATTGACTGTGTGAGTTATTCTTTGTATCATGTTAATAAAGTCTTCTGTTACCTTCTCTCCCCATCCCCCCATTTACATTGGGTATAAAATACCCTCCTGATATTATTCTATAGTTTCTGTCTCATCTTTATGTGTCTTTATATTCTTTACTTATATTTCTAATATTTCCATGCTTCTACCCTGGTAAGAGGTGATGTTGCCAAGGCCAGTTCTCAACAAGTTAGCTCATTCACAGTCAAAAATTTCAAAGAAAGCACAGTAGTATACATAATCCTGACTGTGTATTTTCCATCTTTACGTGGCTTTTTTTCTCTATTACCTTTTAATATTTATTATCTTTCTCCCTTAATCTATGTCTATCTGTACTTTTTTTATATTACTTATAACTGTCTATACTCTTTTCCCTTTCTTTCAAGCCTACATACATTTTGTAAACAGACTTTCTCGTTAAGAGGTCTTTTATGTCTGAATCTGTCCTATTGTGTATCTGAAATCCTTTCTGATCAGAAGCATTTTTTAAAATGGTAAGCAGTGTGGTTACAGCATCCCTGGATGCTGGCTCTGTCTCTCTCAGCCTTTCAATATGGCAGATGTATGTTTATCGCAGCTCTGAGAGCTGTGTTAACCACTGCAGCTCCAGGGACACAGCGGGTCTGTATTGCTACCATGAAGCGACTTGTAGCACTCTGCTCACAAACCCCATTTAAGTGCAGGAACTCCTGAAAGAGCCAGAGTTTGTTTTACCAGCACGAACCAGGAAGCCACCATTTTTCAAAGAAGCCACACAGTTTTTTCTGCTAATGCTGAGTCAAGAAGCTTTCTCTTAGAAGAGCCGCACCTCTGCTCACTGTCAACAAACAGAGCCTATTTGAAAAAAAAAAAAATGTGGCTACCAAGAAGCTGCGCTTAACTCTGTTCTTTTAGAATTCCTTCCCAAGCTCTCTCAGTTTTTATGTGGATGTAGCTACCCATGATGGTGCCCTTTGTAGGCATACCACACTAGCTCAGAATGGAGTATAATAAAGGTTTATTTATCTAGGGGTAAACTCACCGAAAGGGTAGCAGCGATCTGCAGTGTTATCACTTATAAAGAGGTGGTCAGGGACTGGTCCCTAATGGCCTTGGCGGGTCCTCTGGCAGGTGACCTGAGGCCTCGGCAGGAGACAGACAGATACACCATGCAGAGAGAGCTGGAGTATAGAATTTATTTGATGGGTTATGTAGAGGGAAGAGAAGAGGAAGGGGAGAAGGAGGGAGAAGAGAGAGAGGCAGAAGCTGCCTCTCCAGAAGAAGAGCAGACAGAGAGACAGAGAGAGACAGAGAGAGAAAGGGGGAGAGAGAGAGTAGGAGATCCACTTGCCTTGGTGGGAAAAGGGAGGTTGGGGAGTGGGTGGGGCTTGTCTCTTAAAGGGACAGAGTACCCAGGTGACAGATGAGGCCAGCAGATTGCATTTCCATCTTTTTCTTATAATGAAAAGGTGGGAGTTAGGCATAGCAGGTTGAAGGAATTGGGACAGCAGACTCTCAGGGCTGCTTCCTGATGATTTATGGATGTTGAAGTCTTTCTTGGAGGGGGCCTGAGACAGCACATGAAACCATGCCCAAAGTGGGCCCGTATCTTAAAAGCTATTGGCTGAAGGAGTTTCCACAGCAATACCATTTGACGGTCTTGGACGATATTAAATGGTTTTTGAAATAATGTGTGACAGTACGATGCATCAAAGGACAAGGGATGGGAAACAACCTAAATGCCCCTCAACTGAAGAATGGATAAGGAAAATGTGGTGCATTTACACAATGGAATACTACACCGCCGAAAAAAATAATGACATCTTGAATTTTGCAGGAAAATGGATGGAGCTAGAAAACATTATCTTGAATGATGTAACCCAGACACAGAAAGACAATTATCACATGTACTCACTCATAGGTGGTTTTTAAACATAAAGCAAAGAAAACCAGTCTACAGACCACAATCCCAGAGAACTTAGACAACAATGAGGACACTAAGAGAGACTTACATAGATCTAATCTACACGGGAAGTAGGAAGTAGAAAAAGACAAGATCTCCTGAGTAAATTGGGAGCATGGGGACCTTGAGGGAAGGTTGAAGGGGAGAGGGGAGAGGCAGGAAGAGGAGCAGAGAAAAATGTACAGCTTAATAAATATCAATTAAAAAAAAGACAAGGGGTGTCTCAGAGTATTAGTGTCTCAGGTTGCATAAGTCTTGTAAGAATGGCTGGCTCCTCGGATACCAACCTCATTCTGTAATCACTTCAGGGGTCAAATCTCCCACAGTAAGTTAAACTATCTGGCATTACCCAAGTCCTTTTAGCAAACAGCACTCTTATCAGAAGATAAGAAGGTCATCCTAAGAGTTTAGAGAAGGCCTCCCAGGAGCTGAGGACAAAGGTTTAAAATTCTTTATTGCACAATCTACTTTCTCTGCAACCCACCCATGCTATGGACGCCTTGTGGGCCATCGCATTGAATTTATGTGGGTTTCTGTGGTTTCTATAATGACATGACTCTAAGAAAGAAAGAGTCAATTTGATGGCAAAACATGACTGGGAAATAGAAACTGAGCATCCCAGAAGGGAAAGGAAAGGCAGAGGGAAACACCTTGGTGAATTCTGTGAAGAAGAAAATAGAGTAAGTTTTAAGTATAGAGAAGTCAGACCTAGTTTTTTTCTCTATGCTTCAAATGTAGAAGGAACGTGCTAGCCGGAATCCTTTTGTTGCTGGCTCTAATCCTGTCCTTTGGTTGATTACAGTGCGGATACCTAGTCCAAGTTCAACTGGTTCAACTGAGGGTGAAGACTCTGAAAAGCCAACCAAATTCTCTCTTCTATCAAGTTGCATTCCCCGCGAGGTAATGTTACGAAGATGACGGTTGGCTTGCAGCTTGTGCGATCGGTGCAGGTTCACCTCTGTGCTCACTTTTTATCTTTGCTATTGGCAGTTGGAAAAAGGACTCCACCACCACGAGGACAAAGTTCAATAGGAGGGAAGCCAAGGCATATCATTTAGAGGTGGCGGAGCGGGAAGGAAGGCAAATACAGAGTGCTGACAGCTCAGAAGACACACGGTGTTTCTCCACAGACCAGGGCTTCAGGCAGAAGACCTGAGAAAGGGGACAGTAGAACAGTTTGGGGGAGACATAGAGAGTGGAGAAAATGCTGGGACAGTGTGGAGAGCTGGAGGAACTGGAGGCTTTCTCACTTTACCCCACAGCTGAGCTGACTTCAGAGGGGACCTAGCACATTTCTCTTCTCCCCAGTTCTAGGTCCACTCTCTGCCCCTTTTAGGGTTTCACTTCTCCTCCAGTCCTCCAAGGAAAATAGTGGGGATCTGGACTGCACCTCAAAGGCTCACGTGTTGACAGCTGGTGTCCAGAGGGTGGCGCTGTTGGGAGGCTGTAGAAAATTTAGAAGGGAGACTCATGGCAGAGCTTAGGCTATGACGGAGCACAGCAGCATGTCAACCTAATGGATGGGTTAGGTCCAGAGGGTATCAGTCCGTGCTCTGTGATGCTGTAATGGAGCTTTGTGGTTTGTCATGAGCTGCCCAACTGGAAAAGAGTCCAACATGACGGCACATCAACGATTCTAGTCCTTGGGAAGTGGAGATAGTGGAATTCAGAGCAAAAAGGAAAGAGAGGGAAGGAAAAGAAAGGGGGGTGAGGAGAGGAGAGGAGAGGAGAGGGGAGGGGAGAAAGCCACAGTATTATTATAACCTAAGGATAGACTTTTCAGTCTCTGACATCAAAAGGTCAGCCATCAGGTACCTAGACAGTTGCAATGAGAGCCAGCAGTTCCAATAAAAGTCCTCCAAGTTCCTGAGACTTCACTACCGTCTCCAGCCACGTGTCAGAGAACCCATCTGCAGCCAAGCTCATAAAATGTAAGCCTTAGCCTCCAGAATGAGTGGCTTCCAAAGCCAATGAAAAGCAAGGAACTGGGGGCTGGGAGGATGGACTCCAGAGTCAAAAAAAAAAAAAAAAAAGTAAGGAGTCCAAAGAATGGCTGGGATGTGTTCGGAGGTAGGGCATTTTCCCAGCATGCTCGAAGCACAAGCACAGCAGAGGGCTGTTTACTGGGCATGGTGGTTCATGCCTGTGGTCTCAATACTCAGGAAACAGATGCAGGAGGATCAAGAGGTCCAGACTATGAAGTTAAAAAGCTTTGCAAAGCAAAGGCAATAGTCAATCTAGTAAAAAGAAAGCAGGCAGAATGGGAGAAAATCTTTGCCATTATATAGCTGATATACAAATACTTCAAATATACAAAGAACTAAAAGAAAATGAAAGCAAACAAAACAAAATAAATTGAATAGCAAGAAAACAAATACCTCAATTTGTCTGGACTTGAACAGAGAGTTCTCAAAAGAAATACAAATGACTAATATTTTTTTGTTGTTGGTTTTTTTTTTTTTTCCCCCGAGACAGGGTTTCTCTGTGACTTTGGAGCCTGTCCTGGAACTAGCTCTTGTAGACCAGGCTGGTCTCGAACTCACAGAGATCCGCCTGCCTCTGCCTCCCGAGTGCTGGGATTAAAGGCGTGCGCCACCACCGCCCGGCTGGCTAATTTTTTTTTTTAAGTGTTTTGCATCCTTCGCCATCAGGTAAATACAAACCAAAATTACTCCATCTCATCCTTGTAAGGCTCCATCTCACCCTTGTAAGAACAGCAATAAAGAGAACAAATGACAAAGATACTGGTGGGGGGGGGGAGAAAGGAGAACCCGAATTCATTATCAGTCACAGTGAAAATCAGTGTGGAGGTTGCTCAGAAAGCTAAAACCCCAACTAGGACATGAGCCAGCCACACCATTCCTGGGCATGTACCGTGGCAGTACCTGCACACCCATGCTCATTGCTGCTGTCCACGACATCCAGGAAATGCGTTCAGCCTAGAGATTCATCCATTGGTGACTAGATAATAAAAATATGGTGCAGAAACACCATTGAGGTTTATTCAGTTGTAAAGAAAAGTTATTAAATCTGCAGGATCTGGACGGGACTGGACAATATTCTACTGAGTGTGGTAACCCGGGTCTGAGAGACAAATGTTGTATGTTCTCTCTCGATTGCAGATCATAGATTCAAGTTTTCAGATTTTTGTGTTTAAGTTGATGTCTGTGGAGGCCAGGAAGGAAGGAGAGAGAAATAAGGTATAGGAGTGAGAGGTGAGGACGGAGGCAGGGGAATCGTGAACCGAGTGATATGGAAGCAGAGGGGTGAGAGAGAAAAGGTTAAATAAGTAAAGAAAGAAAGGAGAGGGTGGGCAGTTATGCTTGCTGAGTAATTATCAAAGTCAGGATTTTAACATGGCAGGGTCCTGGAGACTGAGGCCTTCTTTCCTAAGAATGGTTCTCGGGTCCCTGAGAGGTGCTTCAGAACACACATTTGCGACAGTCAGTCCTTCTTTAGGCAGATGTATGGGAGTCAGATGTGGCCTATGGAGAGAGGACTGGGTTTGAACAGACTAAGGAAGCCCGCCTTGTCCTAGATGCTGTGGAGTCAAGGAAGAGAGTCTGCGCTGCCTGAGATGGAGTTTCACCCCCGGCAGAAAGAATATTTGATATAGACATCAATTTCAGGTACACAAAACTTAAGTAAGCTGTGACCCTCAACCGAGCCGCTGGCTCAGCTGGTAAAGCGCTGGCTGTGGCTTGAGGACATCAGTTTGGCTCTCCAGCGCCCAAGTAAACAGAGCGCTGTGGAGGAAAACAAACAATGAAATCAGGATCTTTGACTACAATCCTGAAACACAACAAACAGGCTCCACAAGAGTCCTCATTCTGACAGAGCTCTTGAGTTCTAGGTATGACGTCAGGCAAACACTTAATGAGTTGGAGCCTCAGTTTCCTCAGCTATAAAAGGAGTTGTAAGAATCCTTCCCTTCAACCATTGGGCAGATGCAATGGCTCAAGAGATCAAAGCGTTTGTCACACTAGCCTAACACTACAGTCTGATCCTGGAATCCGTAGTGAAATGGGGACTGACTCCTCTGCCTCTGCGTGTGCCAGGACACACACACACACCACACACACACATACACACACGCAAAAAAAAACCCCAAAACAATATAATAATAGTAATGTAGTTATAATAATAATGACGATAATAAAAACTCAAAAAGAGAAAGAAAGAAAGAAAGAAAGAAAGAAAGAAAGAAAGAAAGAAAGAAAGAAAGAAAGAAAGAAAGAAAGCAAGCAGCCTTTTAGGGGATACTGAGGGTTAAATGCAATGATGTGTGTAGAGGGTCCCAGCACAAGAGAGTTGGGGGGAAATGAGAGGCAGCCTCTGCACAGGGCATGCTGTGGTGGCCCCAGAGATGGAGGAGGAAAGCTTGTGTACCTAAAGAGCTGTTTTCCAAGCATATCTTGTGGCAAATGCGCAGGTCTTAGCAGCTGTTACACAACAGGTTACATAAGCACTCTGGGGAAGTGAACTCCACTTGAGGGCTGAGATTCAACAGCAGTCTGCTGTCGTCCAGAGGGACCCACTGGCCTCTCACTTGGCCTCTCACAACGTGCCCTGGCCCCGCATCACCACCGCTGGAGCCTGCTGGAGGTGCACTCCCCTACCCGTGAGCACACTCCAGGTGTGCTGCAGCCCCTGCACTGTTGACAGAGCTCCGGGTGATTTTATGCACAAGGGTTTGAGTATTGATGACCTCTCTCCTTTCCTTCCTATTAGGGCCAAAGCCATTTAACGTAAACACAACAAGGCACTAAAGTCTTACAAGACTGCTAAGCATTCAGAGTTAACTTGGCAGGAAGGTAGGCATGGTTTTCTGTTGTGTTTTGGGGAAACTGACTTTCATTACACATGCTAAGCTCGTGCCTCTGCCTCCCAGCACCATTGTGACCCTGTACGTCTAACCAGGGATCAGAATGCCTTTGTTTTGTTGGCAGTTATGTTGCCTGGAAACCCATGGCTGTCAGAATACTGGGATACATCCTGTGACTCCAGACACCATTCCTAGAAGAGGACAAGGCCCACTGCACCTCTGACTCGGTGAATCTGCCAATTTCACAGACTTAAAACTGGAACCACAGTACCTCTGTGACAGACTTGTTCACTTGGTTTAAGTCCACAGCGTTCATTTATGCTACTGTATATTGTAGTTTTAACTTTCTGAAAACTTATTTGTGCACACACACACACACCACGCACATACACACACACACACACACACACACACACACACACACCGAGGTACATGTGTGCAAACAGAGGACACCTCTCTGGAGTCTACTCAATATATTCTCTCCTGCCCCCTTGTGGGATCTAGGGAGGAACCAGTTTGTCAGGCAGTGACACACGTGCCTCTGAGCATCTCACTGGTCCCCAATTCTTTCAGAAAGCTGAGTGGCATCCCTCTGTATGCGTTCATCCCGTATATCCCATCTCCTTGTCTTCTGATAGACTTAATGCCTTGGTCATTCTGAGCAGTGCAACCATGAACACGGGAGTGTGGACAGTTCTTCAATATTCTAGTTTCCACGGTGGCCCAGGTCTGTAATCCCAGCACTCAGGAGAATGAGGCAGGATTATCCAAGTTCAAGGCCAGCTTGGGCTGTATAGTGTGACCTCGTCTTAAACAAAGTAGTACAGAGAAGGCTAGAAGAGGAGTCACTCGAGATAGTCCCTACCTTGTTCCCGTCCGGTTTTCACCACTGTGTACTGTACGGGCTGGGTACTTCCCTGCCGTTCTTAACCTCTTGAAAGCTCTTCATCTTGGAAAAATTGGTTTTGTAAAATGCTTTTCCTGCATACGTTGGTATGATCGTGTTATTTCGTCTTCTATTATATGTTAATGTTGCCATGTACATGTATGTCTTATCATCTCTGTGTGCTGACCCACCTGACGCCCCAGGGAGCAGCCCTTCTTGGCTAAGGTGTGTGGCCTCCTTACGTGCGCTGCATTTGGCTGGAACTTTAGCAGATGATTTTTGAAGGATTACACCAGGCACTTTTTTTTTTTTTGTATTTTGCAAAATTTAAAAAAAGAGGAAAAGAAAGGAAGTCTGAACAGCCGTAACTAACAGAGCCATTGAGTTAATAGGATTAGAGCCAGATGATGTCACTGGCGAGCACTCCCAAATATTTAAAACATTACTAATGCTAACCCTTCTCAACCTCTTCCAGAAACACAAAGAAAAAATTTCAGACTCCTTTCACGTGGCCAACATTACGCAGAACCAAAGTCAAAGGTATCTGAAGAAAAAGAAATCGACAGACTAGTCTATAGATAAACCAGTATGGTGTCAGGTTATTTAAACTTTTAAATGCTGGTCTTGAATTTGCTCTGCAGTTGTGTAGCCAGTTATGACCTTGTACTCCTGACTGCCTGTTTCTCAAGTGCCGGGACCCCAGGTGTCCACCACCATGCCTGGTGTCATCTGTTTTACTTCTGTGACTCCATCTGTAATGTCTGTTCCTTTGTCTCTCATTTTATCTTGTTCTCTTTTCCCTCCAGTAAATTGATCTAGAGTTACCTTTGTTGACCTTGTCAGAAATGAACTCTTAAATTTGTAAATCTTTTATTTCAACTTTAATGATTATTTTTCTTTCTTCTGTTAACTCTGGACACTTTCTCCTTTTTCTAGTTACATGTGATATAAATTTAGAGAACTTCCTTGTGAGTGTTTTCTTCTTAATTTAAAAAAAATTATTGCCGGGCGGTGGTGGTGCAAGCCTTTAATCCCAGCACTCGGGAGGCAGAGGCAGGTGGATCTCTGTGAGTTCGAGACCAGCCTGGTCTACAGAGCTAGTGCCAGGACAGGCTCCAAAGCCACAGAGAAACCCTGTCTCGAAAAACCAAAAAAAAAAAAAAATTATTATTTTCTGTTTATATGTATTTTGCCTGACTGTATGACGGTGCACCACTTTGTGTGCCTGGTGTCCAGAGGCCAGAAGAGGGTATCTTTACCCCTGGAACTGGAGTTACACGTGGTCATGAGCCACCACGTGTGCTGGGAATTGAACCCCAGTCCTCTGCAGGAGCAGCCAGTGCTCTGAACCACTGAGTCTGGACAGCCTTATCTTTTTAACATAGGCATCTGCTGTGTATATAAAAGTCACTTAGTAGAAGGAACCCTCATGATTCATTCCATAAATCCTGGTGTGTGGTATTTTCATCTTCACTAACCTCAAGATATTCTAAATACCTTTGTGAGCTTTTGACTCACTGTATTCAAGAGTTCTTCTTTCTTCCTCCTTCTTCGTCTTCCTCTACTACTTCTTCTTCCTTCCATTATTTTGACCATCTAGCTCATACCTACATGTTCTGTAAAGTTTCCATTAAAAATTCACTCAGAGTCTTATGAGGTTCTCTTACACATTAAGCATATAATTCAGCAGCATTCAGTATATTCTCATTGTGGTGGAATCAATCCCTAAACCTCTTTTAATCTTATAAATTTAAAATTCTGTATCCATTAAGCAACCGCTTCCCATTTTCCATCTTTTATTAGACCCTGACAACCACAATCTACCCTCTTCCATGTGGATTTGACTATTCTAAATACCTCCTATAAATGGGACCATACAATTTTTTTTCTTTTCAATGTCTATCATATTTCACCCACCATAAACTCCTTAAATTTTATCTATTTGTAGCCTGTGTCAGAATTCCCTTCCTTTTAAGAGCTGAATAATAAATATTCCAGTGTATGAATATGCCAAATTTTGTTTATTGATTCATTTTTAAAAAAATATTTATTTATTATGTATACAGTGTTGTTCTGCCTGCGTAAATGCCTGCAGGCCAGAAGAGGGTGCAAGATCTCATTATAGATGGTTGTGAGCTACCATGTGGTTGCTGGGATTTGAACTCAGGACCTCTGGAAGAACAGCCAGTGCTCTTAACCACTGAGCCATCTCTCCAGCCCCATTCATCTTTATTTCAATAGCATTTCACAGCAATAAGCACAATGGGCTTGAGATGTGGCCCTCTTGGTAGATTGCTTGCCTGATATACTCAAAGTCTTTGGTTTGATATTCAGCATCATGAATAATTGTGCATGGTAATGTATGCCTGGGCTAAATAAGATTCCTTTATTAAAAAAAGAGAAACAAGAAAAAGAATGCATGCACAAGTGCATAGAAACATATACAGACACGTAAGAAAACAGAGCATTGGCCTAATATACACACGTGACTTCCTCTCACCCTCTGGCTTTCGGGAATAATGTTGCTGTGGTCATGAGCATATACACACCCACCTACTCACGTTCTACATTCAGTTATGTGGGGTGGGGATAGCCAGAAGCAGGGTTTCCCTGGGATCCTTAACTAAAAGTAAAGGACTCTGTGTTGAGAAAGACAGGATGGATAGGCAGTCTATTAGATTTGTGTCACTAGCTTGTTAATTTAAATGGAGTCATCTTATTTAGCAAGAGGATGGCGGGGGGGGGGGGGGGGGATCAAAGCAGGCAGATCTAAGAATTCAAGGCCAGTCTCGTTTACACAGTGAGTTCCAGGCTAGTCAAGACTACATACACATCAAGACCCTGTCTCAAAACCAACCAAACAACCAGAACAAATCAGGACGAGATTTTTATGTCCTCACAGATTTTGATAAAGTCCTCTCCTGTCACACTTCACACACACACACACACACACACACACACACACACACACACTGCTATCTGCACTCCTGTGTGACTCCAAGTGCTGTGCTAATCATGGATGTTATCACTGAGCACTTCCCAGACTTGAAGCAACGCTCCATCATAGACTTTCCATGCCCTGGACCGAATACCCTTCTCTTTACAGATATAATTTCTCATAATCTGTCTCTTCAAGCTGATGTGAAGATCAAATCCCAGTCCAGCAAGAGGAGACCAGCAATAGAGAGTACTGACACGAACAGGTAAGCCCTGAAACAGCTGACACGGGTTAGATAGAACAGACAGCCGCTCAAACAAGGAGCTAGAAGACAACTTAAACACCAGCAGTAAACAAATTAAAGGTGCTTCATTAGTAAACTGTCTGCCTCACAAACATGATGACCTGTGTTTGATCATTAGCAAATCAACAATCAAAGACGTGGAAACTGAAAATGAAGCTCTCAGATTGGTAAGGAAATGGGAATTAAGAGAAGACTGACAATGAACACAAATATTTTGAAGGACAGCCAGATGGTGGTGGTGCATGTCTTTAATCCCAGCACTGGGGAGGCAGAAGCAGGCAGATCTCTATGATCTCAAGAAGGGCCTGGTCTACAGAGCGAGTTCTAGGACAGGCTCCAAAACTACATAGAGAAACCCTGTCTCAAAAAAAAAAAAAAGTATTATATTGTTTATCGTAATACTTACATTGAAAGAAATATAAGAAATTACCTAGTCTGACATACAAAATAGTGGATCCCAACTATGTCTACAACTCATTTTCCAGACTCTGAGTTTGTTAGGGTATGTGTCTTAGTTATGTTTTTATTGCTGTGAAGACACCATGACCATAGCAACTCTTTTTTTAAAAATATTTATTTATTTATTTATTATGTATATAATATTCTGTCTGTGTATATGCCTGCAGGTCAGAAGAGGGCACCAGACCCCATTACAGGTGGTTGTGAGCCACCATGTGGTTGCTGGGAATTGAACTCAGAATCTTTGGAAGAGCAGGCAATGCTCTTAACCTCTGAGCCATCTCTCCAGCCCCATAGCAACTCTTATAAAGGAAAACATTTAAAAACATTTAATTGTGGGGTTCACTTACAGTTTCAGAGGTTTGGTCCATTGTCATCATGGCCAGGATCATGGCAGCATGCAGGCAGCTGTGGTGCTGGAGCTGAGAGTGCTACATCTTGACTCAGAGACAACAGGAAGTGGACCGACTGTCACATTGAGGGAAGCTTGAGCCAAAGAGACCTCAAAGCCCGCCTCCACAGTGACACACTTCCTGCATCAAGGCCATGCCTTGTAACAGTGCCACTCCCTTTCGGGGTCAATGTTTTCAGACAACCACAGGGTGTGACAAAGGGCCATTAGAGTTGAAAATTGCTGCTAACCAGATGGCTTTAAATAAAAAGTAGGAAAGGTGGTGCTGGGGAGCTGGCTCCATTTGCAAAGTGCCTGCCTCACAACTGAGGACCTGACCTTAATCCCGAGCACCTACATGAAAATGGCAGACATGGAGGGACACCCTTTTTATCCCAACAGTTGGGGAGGCAGAGAGGAAGATCCCTGGGGTTTTCTGGCTAGCCAGTCTATGCTATTTGGCAAGTTTCAGGCCTGAAGAAACCCTGGTGGCCAGCAGTGTGACGTGCCCATCTTCTCTGGCAAAGCAAAAATGAGAGACCTCTGTTCCACACACGCAATTCCATATGCAAGTCCTCACGTCCAGTCAGGACCTAACTCCAGGAACCACCCTTCTCATGCCCTGGCTAGTTAGACACTGGTATCTGCTGCCCGGTCTGTGACGGGTGACCCCCTCTTCAGTCCAGCTAGTTAAAACACTCAAGACCAGACAAGCAGTGGTTATCCCCCCCCCCCTTTATGTACCAACTGGGATGCTTTTATAAGCAAGTGAAGAAACCTTATCTCAAAGAGGCTTAACTGATGTAGGCTGGGCTATCTCCTGAAAGAGGCTTAACTGATGGAGGCTGGGCTATCTCCTGAAAGAGGCTTAACTGATGGAGGCTGGGCTATCTCCTGAAAGCATCAACACAAGGGCTGGCTTCACCTCAGCTAATTAATGGGCTGGAAAGACAGTGCCTTTCGGCGGCAACAGTCTTGGCTCATTTTCCTGAAGTTAATTTCTTTCATGTCTGTCAGAGCACCGCCCTAGGGATGGGGAGAAGCCAGTCTAACTCTTCATTTCGTCTCTATTCATTTAAGAAAAACATTTCCTAGAACTTTCCAGACAGTTCTTCTTCTGTCTTGAGGATCAGAATTGGGCGGGGCACAAGCTCACAGTCGAGCTCTTGCTGGTGATCAGAATGACGGACCAGATCTCCAGTCACAGAGAGGAGGACAGACAACAGGACAAGACCCAAGCCCTGCCAGCGTGGACTAAACAGAGGGGACGCCAGAGAAGCAAACAACAGTGCCTGCTGGACCAGAAAGGCCCCTTTATACCTCAAGCGTCTGTTGGTTAACGTGCTGACATTCAAAGGGAAGGCCCACCATGACCTTGTCAGAGACAATAAGAACTTAGCCATCTCCAAAATCAACTCCTCCTTTTCTCAAACTTGTTCTACCTACGCCTTCCCAACCACCCTTATCATTAACAACCCCTTCTACTGTGCCAACATTCTGGAGTCATTACAGACTCCTTTCTTCTTGAACTCTACATCCTAAATCACCAGTCAACCCTGTCCATGTTGCTCCTAAAATACACCCACATTAGAGCCCAAAAGACTGTGTGTCAAGCTGCAGAGAAGAGGGCTGGCCTCCCTGCATCACCATAAAACCAGCGTATTCCAGTACCAGAGCAGTGGAGAACATCTGGAACCAGCCCTACGGCATGGGATTGGCTGTCCTCATAATGGGCAAGGACAAGGGATGGACTTCATGCAGCTCCGTGGATGATGCATGAATCAAGGAGCCAGACAGATGTGAGAGAACAAGGCAGAAGGGAGTAAGGCAGATGCCCTGCGACGCTGCAGCTGACATCTGGTTTGTGGGTGCATGAGAATAGCTGCTGTGGGGTGCCCATAAAGACCCCAGGGGATGTAGTGCAGCCTAATTTCCAGTAGAGATGGTGGGGGGCTATGCCAGAAGAATACAGACTGACTTTATTGTGTTTCCTGGTGCTAAGAGTCTCTGGGCAGTAGACGGGCAACTCCAAAGGTGTGCATCGAGAATGATGTTATAACAATATTAAACTATTGTGCTTTTTAACTGTAACTTTCCATTCCCAAGGTTTTGGTTTGGCTTGGTTTTTGACACAGGGTTTCTCTATGTAACAGTCCTGGCTGGATGGTGGAATAGTATTTTCAGGTGTGACTTTTGTGTACGCAGCATTTATTTAACTCTGTGTGTAACTGTGTTAGTGTGCCTGTCTAAAACACCCGATGGTCTAATAAAGAGATGAACAGCCAGTAGCGAGGCAGGAGCTAGGACAGGCAGGGCTGGCAGGCAGAGAAAAAGAGCAGCAACAAGAGAACAAGAAGAGGAGGATATCAGGGCCAGCCACTCAGCTACACAGCCTGCCACAAAGAAAGAGGTAAAGAAAGGTATACAGAATAGAGAAAGATAAAAGCCCAAAAAGGTAGTTGGGATAACATAAGTTAAGAAAAATCTGACAACAAAGAAGCCAAGCTAAGGCCAGGCTAAAAATAAGCCTCCCTCCCTGTGTGTGATTTATTTGGGACCTGGGTGGTAGCCCCCTCTCCTCCAAAATAGTCAGAAGTAAAACATCATTCAACACAGCTGTCCTGGAACTCACTCTGTAGACCAGGCTGGTCTTGAATTTACAGAGACCCACCTGCCTTTGCCCCCTAAGTGCTGGGATTAAAGACGTGTGCCACCATAACCCGGCTTCCACTTCCAGATTTAATTTGTGTTGCAAGAAAGGAATACTCACCCCCATGAGGTGGCCAGACAGCTTGTTTAACCTGGGACGGTGCCATCCACACTTGCGGCGAACATGAATAGTATCATACTGTCAATAGCAACCCATTTGACCCTCAAAAGTCCCAGTGTGGATGAGGAATTGTGAAGCCACCCTATCTAAGAAGTAGTCACTTCTCTGGCTGTGATAAAATCCCATGAGCAAGGCGACTTCTATAAGAAGGAGTTTATTTTGGCTTTGGTTCTAGAGGGTAAGAGTCCATCACGGAGAAGTAAAGGCATGGGGTAAGAGTCCATCACCAGGAGTGAGAGGCACGGCAGCTGGAGGAGTTCAAAGCAAAGGACTATGTAATCTCGAAACCCTCCCCAGTGACACATTTTCTCTAGCAATGCTGCAGCGCCTAGACCTCTCCAAACAGCACCCCAACTGGGAAGCAAGTGGTCAAGTATCTGGGTCTGTGAGGGCCTTTCTCATTTAACTCACCACACCCTATCTCTTATTGATCAAGGCTTTCTAGATCCCTTTAGGATTCAAAATCCAGACGTAGTTTTCTTTTAAAAAGGATCACTATGCCCCAGTAGGGCTGGGGTTAGTGCTCAGGGGAAGAGCAAAGACTTGGAAAGCACAAGACTTTGTGCTTAACCTCAACAGTGGAAAGAGGAAAAAGGAAAAGGAAAGGAGAGGGAAAATGCACTTGACTAAAAACCAGGACTATCACCAAGTCAGAGTGCAAAAAAAAAAAAAAATTGCAAAATAAGAAAGAGGTCAGAGTAGAGCTTCTGGAAACTGCTGGACATGCACACAGTTCAATTTCTCTCCTGGGCCTACCCAGGCAGAAGCTGTGGGGATCGCTGAGTCATTCCCCCGGCATTCTAAGGCAAGTACATTTAGTCCTCCGCATAGAAAAAGTCAAACACCTTAAAAAAGAGAGCTGTAGAGGAAGCATGCGGCCTGAGCAGAGTTTTGGGAGCAGGAGACACAGTAACAGAAGAGCTTGAGAACTGTAGGGGCGCTCATGAAATGCACACAGTAGGGGAAAGCAGCAAAGATCTGGGAGCAGCTTTATCTGGAAGTGTTTCCACACTGTAACCGGGTGACGGGGCAGGTGGGTGTGGAGAAGGGTGTGAAGATAGGCAAGGCTGGAGCATTACCTGGCCTGTGCCTACCACCCTAACATTTAGAGGGCCCCTGTGAGGATATGAAAATGCTCTGTGTACTGGTAGAGCTGCGGGTAGAGCCAGGAGGTAGAACTTGGCGATGCGAGGCAAATCCGGGTGACAGTGTAGGACCAGTCTCCCTGAAGCCAGCACTTTGCGACAGGAGCTGGGCCAGCTGCTCTGCTGCAGAACCACATACGTGCCTTGGACACAGCTGTCCCCTTTGGGCCTCTGCAGCCGTGGGAAAGAGAAAGCAGCAGGTAGTGGGAGATAGAAAACTGTCCGCGGGAGCACGGCAGTGGGGAGAAAGGGCCTTGAACTCTCTCTGCAGCCTCCTCAGGAGTGTTTCTAGTGAGGCTGTGCGCACGAGCAGTACGGTGAGAGAATGCGAGGGGGCACAAGCTGGGCACAGTGGCTCAAGTCTTTAATAATCTCTGTGATGACAGCCTGGTGAACTCTACAGAGTGAGTTCCAGGACAGCCAGGACTATGTAGAGACCCTGTTTCTGAAAGCAAACAACACACTCAAGACCGTCATGAGAAAAGTGTTTGAGGTTATTGTTAACTGTATCCACCATTCCCCAGTCATAGGGTGGAGAGTTTGCCAGGATAGCAGGACAAGACAAACCAGGAGGATCTTTTGAAGGGGCAGATCAGGAGTTGCCTGGGGCTTGGGAAGGGAGAAAGGAGTAAGCATGAAGAAACTTGTTGTGCTGGGAACAAGTTTTAAAGTACCCTGTTAGTAGAAGACAGCACCTGAACTTACTCAAAACAAACAAACAACCCCCCCCAAAAAAAAACCCTACACTTAGCAATGGTGAATTTATGATAAGTAAATTATATGTTAATAAAACTTCTAAAACACGAATAACCCTCTGGAGATGGAGCCTCACACACATGTGTGTGATTATACGTGTGTGTGCATGCATGTGTAAAATCAGCAAAACTCTTCTCTATAAACAGAGAAGCAGTTATCACCACACACTCTCTGCTAAACCTCCTTTGGTGCTTGTCATCTCGGTTAATAAGAAGCTGCTCTTGACCACATATAATGGAAGTTCAGTTACACTTGTCCAATCAAATGAATTTATCTTTCTTATGAAGCAGTGTCATTTGAAATTATTTTGAGTCAGGGGCAGAACTCAGGGCCTCCCTCTTGCTGACCGTGCACTCCACCCCTGAGCTGCATCACCTGCCAGCAGGGTCGTCCTGTGACAGAGGATCTGACTAGGCTAGTTGCCCTTATTTGTAGTTTTGCTTTTCAAGGCTCCAGTTACGTTGGTCAAGTGAAGTCTGGAATACTAAATGGAAAATTACAGAAATAATTGTTCTTCAGTATTAAAGTTTATGCCTCATTCTGCCCCACAAGGACACGACTCATCCCTCTGCCCAGCCCACGTGTGTTGTATAAGTGGTGAGAGTCCCTTAGTAGCAGGCACGGCTTGAGCCACCGTCAAGTTCTCCTAGCGACTGTTTACAGTGAACTATTAGGGAACCAGACCCAAGCTGTGAGAACAGTGAAGCTGGCAACCTGGAAGTGTCAAGAGAAGGCACAAAGTGTGCTGGGGTGGGGACTGGGATAGAGGCCAAGGATGGGCAAGGTTTGAGCCCAAGCCCTGGCGGGGGAAAAAGTAAACAGAAGAAGCCACAAAGTGATTCTTAGGCAAAAAGAAGAAAGCGCAAGATATTCTGAAAAAAGAAAAGTCTTATTCACATAACATTTACCACCATCTAATTTGTTATTTGTAATTTCTCTTTCTGTGCCTAATTTATAAACTAAATCTTATTATATGTGTGTATAGCAAAAACAGCATACTGGGGAGTGGTATTATCCATCCAGCGAGGGGTTGGAGTGTAGTTCTGGTGGGTAAGAGGGGACCGCTGTATTTGAAAAGGCCTGTGGCCTGATTAACCTTGCTAATGTAATGATACCAAACAGAATGTATCTGTATTATAAATTTCCTGTTGCCGTGATAAAATAACCACGTGATAAGATACTTGGCTTATGGCTCTAGACAGATAAGAGTTCCTGGTGATGGGGGGAGGTTTGGCAGCAAGCAGCAGGCATGGCAACAGAACAGACTGCACTAACTAGAAACAGGACAAGGCTATACAATCTCAAAGCTCACCTGCCACTGCCACACACAGCTGCACCACCTAAATCTCCCCAAACAGTTCCACCAACTGGAAACCAAGGATTCCAATGCCTGAGTCTGCTGTGGGACATTTCTCATTCAAACACCACAGTTTCTGTTTATGCCCTTTGTCTCAACCTGACCTTCAGTTTTCAGGAAAGCATTAATCCCAGTACTTACACCGTTATCGGTCTTATCTTAATGACAGGCCTGTGAGACTGCAAGTCCAAGATGTGCCCTTTAGCCTGCATCTCTTCCCTGACTCGCCATTGACTGGAGAACGGAAATAAAAAGGAATGGAACACGACTGCTCCTAGGCATGGCGGAGGAGGAGGTTTATCCTAGGTATGGTGGAGGGGAAGGTTTAGCCTAGGTATGGTGGAGGAGGAGGTTTAGCCTAGGTATGGCGGAGGAGGAGGTTTAGCCTAGGTATGGTGGAGGAGAAGGTTTAGCCTAGGTGCCATACCTAGGACATGACCCTGAGCCACGGAAGGAGAGGGAAGAGGAGGAGGAAAGGGGAGAGAGGGAACCAAGTGCAGCGGCCGAGAGGCCCAGAGGTTGATTATAGAGGGAAGCCCAACCCGTGCTGAAGAAGTTTAGGGTAGGAGGCAGGGTGTGCCAGGCAGCAGAGCCCTGTAACAGGCAGGCACTGAGAGGTGCAGGAGAACCTGGCTGCCAGGTCGGCTTTGATATGTTAAGTAGGCACCTCAGCCATTGGTTCCTGGGTTTGAAACCTAACATCCCTGCCATCTTGTTGATACTGAATGAAGGGACAATGCAGTCTTCTCTATGACACTGACAGCATGTTGTTGGGGGGATGGGACCGGCAGGAAAGTTCGAATGCTGGCCACATCCAGCAACCACTGTTCTACTCTCTGAGTACTTACTTATTAGCATTTTATTTTTGCTTTCTTAATACAGACTTAGTCTTGGTCAAGGCCAGCCTAGAACTTCAAATGTACATGACCCTGTCCATACTGACTTTATTTTTAGATTGCACATATGCCTAAGACCATGTGGTGATTTGAATAGTTACGGCCTTCATAGACTCATGTTTGAATGCTTGGCCCACAGGACTGGCAGTATTAGGAGGTGTTCCTTGGAGGAAGTGTGTTTCTGTAGGGGCAGGCTTAGAGTCTCACATATGCTCAAGCTACGCCCAGTGGGGCACATAGTTTCTCCTTCTGTTGCCTGCAGATCAAGCACCATGTCTGACTGCATGCCGCCATGTTTCCTGTCATGCTGATAATAGACTAAACCTCTGAAACTGTGAGTCAGCCTCAATGAAATGTTCTCCTTTATAGAGTTGCCATGGCGATGGTGTCTCTCCCAGCGGGAGGAACCCTAAGACAGGCCAGGAACTTGCTCTTCTTTTGCTGTGCAGCCACTTGCACTTCGCACAGCTTCACTGTTTATTATTGCAGTATTTTCTTTCCTGGAACGGAGCAGCATCCTAGGTGAGCGGGTCGGGAGAGGGAGACCTCTACGGGAAGTTCTTTATCCCCCAGTGGACATGCAGGCTGCTTCAATATCTTTGTGCGTCAAGCCTGGGAGCACAGATATCTCTGACAAACTAAGTCAGTTTTCACGGTGACAGGACAGCAGAGGGATTGCTGGGCTCTATGGTATTACTGCAAATACTGTTCTCTTTCTTTTTGGTTTTTTGAGACAGGGTTTCTCTGTGTAGTCCCGGATGTCCTGGAACTCAGTAGACTAGGCCAGCCTCAAACTTAGAGAATTAATACTATTTTCTATAATCATTCCAACCAAAAATACAGGGGAGTTCTTGGCCCTTCGAGAACAACCATCCTAACAGCTATGAGGGACTCGCTCGGTGTGGATTGATTTGCATCTCCTGATGGTTACTGGTTATACAAGTTGTGTTTTCACGAGCCTCCCATCGAGGTTCTTTTAAAAAGTGTGTGTGTGTTGTGGGATATTTGTACACCGTGTGAGGGTGTAATGTTGTGACTGGTGTAATAAAGAGCTGAACGGCCAGCAGCTAGGCAGGAGAGTATGGGTGGGACTTCTAGACAGAGAGAGAACTCTGGAAAGAAGAAAAGGTGGAGTCGAGAGCCAGATGCGGACGAAGCAGGATGACCAGTACGAAGGTGAGGGAAAGAGCTTCTGGAAAAAACACAGATTAAAAAAATATGGGATGCACACTATTAATCCCAGCACTCAGGAGGCAGAGGCAGGCGGATCTCTGTGAGTTTGAGGCCAGCCTGGTCTACAGAGTGAGTTCCAGGACTGCTAGAGCTATACAAAGAAACCCTGACTCAAAAAAACCAAAATCCAAAACTCAAAAAAAAAAAAAATGGGTTAAGTTATAAGAACTTGTTAGAATCAAGCCTAAATTAGGCCAAGCTTTCATAATTCATAATAAGTCTCCGTGTCCTTATTTGGGAGCTGGAGGTACAGAGAAAGACTTGTTAGATGTGTGTACATGTGTGAGGGTCAGAGGACAACTTGCATTACATCATTTCAGTTCCAGGGACTGAACTCCAGCTGTCCGGCTTGACTGCAAGCCCCTTTACCCGTGAGCCATCTCACTGACCCTCCACCTGGACTCTGATGCTCACTAAAGTTGGTGAGTGGCTGCTCTAGAGAGACCACTAAACTATAAAAACAAAGTGACAGAATTGGCATTCAGCTGGCTAATACTGATGTTGATAGACAGTGAAGCAAATTATGTCCCCTAAAGGGGATGGCAGACATAGTATGTCTGATATACAGCCCAGACTTAGAAATGACATGGGGTCTGACAGGTGTCCAGATGGAGCCTCCTAGCTTGGTGATTGTAGATATCTTACACACCATATGTGCACATTCTCAATTAAACCTCTGTGCTTAATCCATTCTCCTTAGTAAACAGCACCTGTCTCGCTTGCCCTGTGAGTCCACAGGTTGTTAGCTTGAGGCTCCAGTGGCATTATCTCTGCCTTCTCCTGGTAACGGTTTCAGAACAGGCCCTAACTTATCATGTCTCCTCAAAGGCTTCTCTGCTGTCAGCCTCACCCCATCTCTTCCTCCCCACACAAGATACGGAGTCACCATCATCACAGGTAAACATAATCACGCTGTCCCTGCTAACTGCCTATGGTGGCTTTACCTGTCAGTAAGAAGCTGTCTTGGAGAACCTGTGACAGAAACTGCGTTCTGTGAGCCGGGCTGTGGTGGCGCACGCCTTTAATCCCAGCACTTGGGAGGCAGAGGCAGGCGGATCTCTGTGAGTTCGAGGCCACCCTGGTCTACAAAGCTAGTTCCAGGACAGCCAGGACTGTTACACAGAGAAACCCTGTCTCAAAAAACAAAAAAAAATAAATAAATAAAAATTGCATTATGCTTGCTTAATCATATAAAAGTTTACTTTTCATGTGTGAGGAGCAACGCCTGTTGACCTGAGCTCTATCCCCACAACCCATGTAAAGGTAGAACTTTCTCTACAAAGCTGTCCTGTGTCCTCCACACCCAAGATGTGGCATGTGTGCAACCCACACACCTACACAGGCAAAAACGTTGCCAAGAGCGGCAGTCCATTTCTAGCGATAACTATTGGTAACTTTTGTTGTTTTTTTCCATTGATAACCTCGCACCTATCTCATAGCGATGTAATGCACATTTATAATACAAATACACAGAGCCAGCTTTTCATTTAGTGAGGCCCAAGTTCCTATGGTGGCTCTGATGTGCTCCAGCCAGGTTGACCGACCAACAGCTTGCTAAGGACGGTAAGATGAGAAGGATGGGCTCCTGAGAATCTGATACCCACCTGGGACATCGCAGCACAGGGCTTGGATGCTCTTTATTGCCCAACTACACACCTAACTCCCAATTCATTTGTAAAGTGCTACTTCAGGCTGTTTATTCCTGCTTAACAAATGGAAAATCATTTTGTTTTCCCCATTGCCAACTTTCAAATCTGTATCAGCTACGTCAAGCCTCTTTGGTCTAATCTTAGAGTTTATGCTTATTTTTATTGTTAAGGTTGGTTTTTTTCAAACACTCACGTTTAAATGTATACAGGTAGGGCTAATGCCACTTCTGACTGTCTAGTTTGTGCTCTAGTTCTAAGTGAAGGGACGCTGGCCACTTTGAGCGTGGCAAGCAAGGCCTTGCCCTTTTCCCCATTCCCTCTGCCTTGCTAAAAACTGTTAGATTATGCCCTAACGCTCGCCACCAAGGCCTATTCCCTTATTTGGTCACTTCCTCTTCCTGAGGCTGACTACCAAGGTCCAGCTGGGGAAGAACTGAAGTCCAGCAATCAGAAAACCCCTTTGGCTCAGCTAATTAACATGTCCAATTAAACACCTCACCGGGTGACTGCACGCACCTCAGGTATTTTAATTCCAGTACTCAGGAGGCAGAGGCAGGTGAATCTTTGTGAGTTTGAGACCAGCCTGGTCTACAGTGTGAGTTCCAGGACGGTCAAGGCTACACCCCTGTCTTGGTGGGGAGGTGGGGGATTAAGCCCCTCTTCCTTGTTTGTCTGGGGGCTTCACCCCAGGCCCTTGGCATCCATATATACAAGAAGTCTAAAAAATGTTTAGTTAAAAGCATCACCTCAGCCTCTAACATCCTTATCCAAAAAAATCCTGGAATGTTTGGCTGGGGGCTTCACCCCAGCTCCTGGCATAAACTCCCTCCCCTAGGAGTTGCCTCAGTCCAAACTCCACCTCCGAGAAAGCCCACCAAAGGGTGACTCCTCCCCAGGGAGACCACTCCCACGGGCTATTTCAACTGCCCCCCAGAGAACTAACACGCGGTCTTTCAGTTCTCTCCGTGTTTTCTAGGGCAGGGGCAGGGGGAGCACATGGAGCGCTGCCATCCATTAAACCTGGGCTCTTTTCTAATTTGGTCTGATCTGGTTTGGTTTGGATTATTGCATTGGCGGAGGTTTGTCGGTCAAGGAAAAACACTTAACAGTACTAACACACGGTTTCCCTTTCCCTTTATAAACTGCCATTTAGCTATGTGCCATGTCTGTCTCCCCTCTATCCAGAGGCAATCCACTGTCCCAGTGGGACAAATACCCCTTCCCTCTTCTCCCTCACCCCCTAACTCCTTTACCACCTCATTTTAGCCCATTCTAACACAGACCTCCCCTTTTGCTCCTCCTAAAAATTACACCTGCAAGGTCATTTGCTGTTTTCTGCCCGAGTCAGAAAGCAATCACTTTAACTTTTCTTCCCCTGTTTAATAAAGGATTTCTCTGTGAAAACAGGTGTTGGTGTGGTCTGTGTCATCTAATCCTGGGTCCAGGAGGGAGTCCCTATTGCGTGCAGGGTTGGGGGCAGTGAGAGGGGAATCCCCCTTCACTGAGTATATTTGTTCCTTGGCATTAAAAGATAACATCTTTGTCCATTCCATCTGTGGAGTTTTACTTAGTTCTGATACTGTCCTACATTCACAGAAAAGAAGATTCTTCCTCAGGGGCTGGAGCAAAGGTCCTGATGGCAACCCCTCTGTGCTTTGTGATCTGCAGAGCTACACCAAACCTACAAGTGACTGAGAATGCCGGTATAAAAGGGGGATGTTTTGGGTCGCAGAAGAAAAGTACTTCAGGGAAAAAGAAAGATGAACTGTTTGTGAAAGGAAAGAGGAAAAACTGGAACCGCAAGTCCGAACTTCTAGTCTTCTTTGTTTTCACCTCTTACTCACGGAGGTCAGCAAATGCAGTTCTCAGGGTGAGCTAAATTCTGCTGCGTCATGCCAGGTGCAGGCCTGTAATCCCAGCCATTCTGCAGGCCAAGGAGAAGCAGCGCAAAAGAAGATCTGCTTGGGCGATAGAGAGAGTTCAGGGCTAGAGCAGGCAAGTCAGTAAGAAGTGAAAATAGACTTGAGGATGTCTCAGAGGAAGCAGGTGCCTAGTGGGTGCCTGGCCCTGGGCCAGTACCACAAAAACCAAAGCTCCATAAAGTTGTGGTAGAGAAGAGGAATCGTACCTCTCCATCATTCCCGAGGAAACCAGAGTCTGCGGATGGTCCACCCCCATCCTGATAGACTCTAGCCCCTCTCCAGCATGCAACAGTGCAAGAGCCCCAAACTACTTTAGGATCCTGTCAGTTTCCTGGGGATGACGGCTCTCAGTGGAAGCAGCTTGGAGTAGGAGCCATCATTTCAAACCTCTATGTCGGAATCCCACACTGCCTCCCAGCTCCAGTCAGAATTACTGGATTCTGACAAGATTAAGAGTCAGGAATATCTCAAAGCCAGAGGACCCTGGAATACCAAAGCTGGAAGAAACTGACCGGCATAAGAATGCATGAAACATTTAGACGGAATATGCCCAGCAGATGTCTTATGTCAAATTTACACTCTCATCCTGCCTTAACAAATATATTTTATAAACTCCAAAGGGCAAGTTCAAATCTGGAATTCTTGGACTTTTGAGTTCTGTGTAGGAAAGGGGCAGGTACAGCTGCCTGCCTGCCCTTGGCATTTCCTCTTCCCCTACCCCTGGCTCCTTATCTCACGGAGAGAGAGAAAGCTATAGCTAGCTCAGCTGTGTACCTTCAGTGACAGTCTCTTTAGGCCCTGGAAAAATACAGGGCAATTTGAGTAGGGACTGCCAAGATCATGAGCATTCAGCTAGTGTCTCAGGACAGGAGTTCTCAGCCTGGTAGAGTCCACGTCTCTCTCGTATGTACGTGGAAGGACCTGGGTCTAACCTCTAGACACCCTGCTCTGATAAGGAAGAGCTGAATGTCTGGGGACACTTCTGTTTGTCACAGCTTGTGAGCAAGGGTGTTTCTTGTACTCAGTGAGAAGAGGCCAGGGATGTTACTAAGCATACAACATACAGGACTGCTACCATAATTTATGTAGATAAAATGTCAACAGTGTGAAGGTTATAGAACACAAATACTATTAAATATCTAGCCACTAAAATTCTGTACTCCTGTTTTAGGAGGAGAGGTGAGGCTCTAGGTGAGGGTACCTTCTTGGCTTCACCTGAGAGATGCTGCCTGAGGAAAAGTGCAGTTCTCTCTCCACCTCTGCTGGGGACCCCTTTGTGCAGGTCCTGGGGAGGGAGGTCAACTCCTCTAATCATGTGGAATGGGAAGCCCTTGTCTGACTTCCCAGGAGCCAAACGAGACCACTTCAGCCTCACTGAGTGTTTCAAAAGTGGTGATCATTGTTCCAGGGAGGCCCTTTGTACCCATGGCCTGCTTTCTCGGCAAGTTTACAATGAACTGAAACCCAACTCTGACTTCCTGGAACCCAAAGGAAGTCTGGCTTTGGGCAAAGGCCCTTTGGCTGGGATTTGTGTTTATGTAACTCTCCAGTATACACGCAAGTTATCTGGAGAACGCCAATAACAATCGAAACCACAGACATGTATACCATCCTTTTATCTTACACAGACTCCTTAAACAACGGTTTCCATAAAGTTTTAAGCATGACCATTAAGGGCAGGATGTGAGTTGAAGGATGACAAAGCAGGGAGTGCCTCAAGAGAGAATGTGAGCTGTGAGTCTCTCACATCAGGGCCGGCTGGAAACTAAATAATGCTCACATAGATCACCCGTGGGTCAAGGAAGAAATAGAGGAAGAAATTAAAGACTTCCTAAAATGCAATGAAAATGACCACACAACATACCCAAATTTATGGGACACAATGAAAGCAGTGTTAAAAGGAAAGTTCACAACACTAAATGCCTACATAAAGAAGCTGGAAAAATCCCACACTAGTGAGTTAACGGAACACCTGGAAACTAGAACAAAAAGAAACAATCCCACCCAGGAGGAGTAGATGGCAGGAAATAATCAAATTGAGAGCTGAAATCAACAAAATAGAAACAAACAAACAAAAACAATACCAAGAATCAATGAGACAAAGAGCTGGTTCTTCGAGAAAATCAACAAATTAGAGAAACCTTTATCCAAACTAACCAAAAGGCAGAGAGAGAATATGCAAATTAACAAAATCAGAAATGAAAAGGAGGATATAAGACAGACAAGGAGGAAATACAGAAAATCAGCAAAGGCCTATACTCCACATAATTGGAAAACTTGAAGGAAATGAGCAATTTTCTGGATTAATATCACTTACCAAAATTAAATCAACAGCAGATAAGCAAATTAAGTAGACATACAACAGTGAAAGAATAGAAATAGAATAGTCATCAAAAGTCTCCCAACCAAAATATGCCCAGAACCAGATGGTTTCAGCTCAGAATCCCGCTAGATTTTCAAAGAACTGATACCAATACTCCTCAAATTGTTCCACACAATAGAAACAGAAGGAACATTGCCAAATTATTTTTACTATGAAAGAATTACAGACCAATCTCACTGATGAACATTGATGCAAAAGTACTCAGTAAAGTACTGGCAAACCAAATTCAAGAACACATCAGAAAAATCATCTACCACGACTTAGTAGGCTTTATCCCAGTGATGCTGGGATGGTTCAACATATGAACACCTGTCAACGTAATCCACCATATAAACAAACTAAAAAATAAAAACCACATGATCATCTCATTAGATGCTGAAAAAGCCTTTGGCAAAATACAACAACCCTTCATGATAAAGGTCTTGGAAAGAGCAGAAATACAAGGAACATACATAAACATAATAAAGGCAATATACAGCAAGCTAACATCAAACTAAATGAAGAGAAACTCAAAGCAATCCCACTGAAATCAGGAACAAGACAAGGTTGCCTACTCTCTCCATATCTATTCAATATAGTATTTGAGGTCCTAGCTAGAGCAATAAGACACGAAAAGGAGATCAAGGGGATACAAATCAACAAAGAAGAAGTCAAACTCTCACTATTTGCTGATGATACGATAGTTTACATAAGTGACCCCAAAACTCTATCAAGGAACTTCTACAACTCATGAACATCTCCAGTAATGTAGCAGGATACAAGATTAACTCAAAAAAATTAGTAGCCCTCCTTTATACAGATGAATGCGTTGAGAAAGAAATCAGAGAAACATCACCTTTCACAATAGCCACAAATAGCATAAAATATCTCGGAGTAACTCTAACCAAACAAGTGGAAGACCTGTGTGACAAGAACTTTAAATCTTACCAAAAGCAATGTACAGATTCAATGCAATGCCCACCAAAATCCCAGCAAAATTCTTCACATACTTCGAAAGAACAACATTCAACTTCATATGGAAAAGCAAAAAACCCAGGATAGCCCAAACAATCCTGTACAATAAAGGAACTTCTGAAGGCATCACAATTCCTGACTTCAAACTCTACTACAGGGCTACAAGCAGTATGTGTGTGTGCATGTGTATGTATTTGTGGAGTAAGGTAGGGGGAAGAGGAAGGTTGAAATTCTGTAACGATCCTTAGTTCCATCCTCTATCTTGTCCACTCTGTCCTGGAAAGCTGAAATTCACGCAGGCCTGGATACAGAAGGGGGAAATGGCTACCACTGTGTGCCTCTCAGCTCCTAGAATACTTGCAGGTAAACAAACATTTCGGGCAGGTTTGACAATTATTCATCAGAGAAGCCAAGGGACTTCCAGATACTCAAATACTCGATGTCTGGAGAGTCTTCCTGCCAGAGCACATTGCAATGACAACTGCCAGACAAGAGCCCTGTTTCTTGTACAAAACATGTGGTGTAGCTCATTCATCTATGTGAACATTCCTCAGACCACCAAACTTCAGAAAAGCCTGGGAGGAGCTAAACAAAGTAAATAAGGAAGGCCTGGAACTCACGTGAAGCCGCTTACAAACAGGATACACTACAGTATGGTTATTCTTGGAGAGTTGAAAGAGGGTAGGGGACCCATGAAAAAAGAACAAGCTTCTATAGTAGAAAGGGAACAAAAGCTCAGAATGATAGAGAACTCTTAGAATTAAGGCTCTCCTTCTGGAGGCATCACAATCCCTGACTTCAAACTCTACTACAGAGCTACAGCACTGAAAACAGCCTGGCATAAAAACAGACAGGAGGACCAATGGAACCGAATAGAAGACCCAGATATCAAACCACATGCCTACAAACACCTGATTTTTGACAAAGAAGCCAAAAATATAAAATGGAAAAAAGAAAGCATATTCAACAACTGGTGCTGGCATAACTGGATATCAACATGTAGAAGAATGAAAATAGATCCATATCTATCACCATGCACAAAACCCAAGTCCAAATGGATCAGACCTCAACATAAAGCCAACCACATTGAACCTCAAAGAAGAGAAAGTGGGAAGTACACTTGAACGCATTGGCACAGGGAACTACTTCCTAAATATAACCCCAGCAGCACAGACACTGAGACACAATTAATAAATGGGACCTCCTGAAACTAAAAAGCTTCTGTAAAGCAAAGGACACGGTCAACAAGACAAAACGACAGCCTACAGAATGGGAAAAGATCTTCACCAACCCCACATCAGACAGAGGTCTGATCTCTAAAATATACAAAGAACTCCAGAAATTGGTCATCAAAAGGGTAAATAATCCAAGATGGGTAAAGACCTAAACAGAGAACTCTCAACAGAGGAATCTAAAATGGCTAAAGCACACTTAAGGAAATGTTCAACATCATTAGTCATCAGAGAAATACAAATCAAAACAACTCTGAGATTCCATCTTACACCTGTAAGAATGGCAAAACCAAAAACACTGATGACAACTTATGCTGGAGAGGTTGTGGGGTAAAGGGAACACTCCTCCATTGCTGGTGGGAGTAGAAACTGGTACAGCCCCTTTGGATATCAGTATGGCGATTTCTCAGAAAATTTTGGAAACAACTTACCTCTAGACTCAGCAATACCACAAAATACCAAAGAATGGACAATCATACCACAAGGACATGTGCTCAACTATGTTCATAGCAGCATTGTTTGTCATAGCCAGAACCTGGAAACAACCTAAATGCCCCTTGACCAAAGAATGGATAAGGAAAATGTGGTACATTTACACAAAGGAGTACTACACAGCAGAAAAAAATAACAGCTTGAATTTTGCAGGAAAATGGATGGAGCTAGAAAACATTATTTTGAGTGAGGTAACCCAGACACAGAAAGACAAATATGTATTCACTCATAAGTGGCTTTTAGGCATAAAGTAAAGAAAAACCAGCCTATAATTCATAATCCTAGAGAATGAATGAGGACCCTAAGAGAGACATACATGGATCTAATCTACATGGGAAGTAGAAAAAGACAAGATCTCCCAAGTAAATTGGGAGCGTGGGGAATCATGGGAGAGGGCAGAAAGGGAGGAGGGAGGAAGGGGCAGAGAAAAAGATATAGCGCAATAAAAACAAAAAAGATTTAAGGCAAAAAAAAAAAAAAAAAGAATTTCATCTCTTCTTGAGGCCCCTTCTTAGCTACAGTG
Source organism: Alexandromys fortis (assembly GCF_014885135.2). Lineage (NCBI taxonomy): Eukaryota > Metazoa > Chordata > Mammalia > Rodentia > Cricetidae > Alexandromys > Alexandromys fortis. Next base: position 724,103 of record NW_026068033.1, read on the forward strand.
ACTTCTCTAGGTCTTTCTAGATAGTTCAGAAGTAGTTGCACCCTTTGCTCAGTCCATAGAACTTAGAAATCTTTCCCTTGACAGACTGTGTTTCACCTGTTGTATGGAGGTATCGAAAATGACTTCAGGACAGTTCTGCGCACGCTCGGGAGCCATATTCGCCGCGGATGCTTGGCCATCCGGGTTGGTTCTTCTCCAGCTGAGTAAAGCGGCGCCGATCTGCACCCCTCACTGTCTTCCTCCGGAGTTACATAAAGTTCAGCAGCCATGTCTCGAAGATATGACTCCAGGACCACAATATTTTCTCCAGAAGGTCGGTTGTACCAGGTGGAGTATGCCATGGAAGCTATCGGGCACGCTGGCACCTGTTTGGGGATCTTAGCCAATGATGGAGTCCTGCTTGCCGCAGAGCGGCGCAACATCCACAAGCTTCTGGACGAAGTCTTTTTTTCTGAAAAAATCTACAAACTTAATGAGGACATGGCTTGCAGTGTGGCAGGCATCACATCTGATGCTAACGTCCTGACTAATGAACTAAGGCTCATTGCCCAAAGGTATTTATTACAGTACCAGGAGCCAATTCCGTGTGAGCAGTTGGTTACAGCACTGTGTGATATCAAACAGGCTTATACACAGTTTGGAGGAAAGCGTCCCTTTGGTGTTTCTCTGCTGTACATTGGCTGGGATAAACACTATGGCTTTCAGCTCTATCAGAGTGACCCAAGTGGAAATTACGGGGGATGGAAAGCCACGTGTATCGGGAACAACAGTGCGGCAGCCGTGTCAATATTGAAACAAGACTACAAAGAAGGAGAGATGACTCTGAAGTCGGCACTTGCTCTCGCTATCAAGGTGCTAAATAAGACCATGGATGTTAGTAAACTGTCAGCTGAGAAAGTGAAGATCGCCACACTAACAAGAGAGAATGGAAAGACTGTGATCAGAGTCCTCAAGCAGAAGGAAGTAGAACAGTTGATCAAAAAACACAAGGAGGAAGAAGCTAAAGCTGAGCGAGAGAAGAAAGAAAAAGAACAGAAAGAAAAGGATAAATAAACAAAATCACGGATTTTATAACTACTTAGAGGCACCAATTCAGTTAGGCGTGGTCCTGGCCTTCTACCCTGGAAAGGTTTTTTGTTATTTTTTTCTTCTTTAACTTGCCCATCGGGGAAATAGGACATTACATACTGAATTGGGTCCTTGTCGTATCTGTCCAGTTGGATCTTTATTGTAATGATGGACATCTTTATAGACATCTTAATCTTAACACATAATTTTTTGGAATAAAATTTAGAATGCTTGGTTATGGTGAAGGAATTTCTCTGTAGCAATAATTGTTGAAGATACCGCAGTTGGCCAGAGAGATAGCTCAGCAATTAAGAGTGCACACACTACTCTTGCAGAGGACCTAAATTCAATTCACTGCACCCATATAGGTGGGTCACAGCCACAACTTCATCTGCTGGGGGATGCAATGCCCCTGGCGTCTGCACTTATGCATAGCCTACCCACATGCAGATACACATGATTAAAAATGAGTAAACAAAAGAAAAAAAAAAAGAAAGAAAATGACTTCATCAGGCCTCCTGTCCTCCAGTCATGGCTTAAGCCACTAAAGCACTATTCCTGAGAGTCACTCGGTTGCCATTCTGGTGTCTTAAGTAGAGACCTATCAAACAGGGAAGAAAAGAATATATAGAACTTAACTGCGAATGGTAGGGCAGACAAGCAATTCTAGTTATTCCGATATTGAGGCAGCAGGATCTCAAATTCAAGTTCACTCCCTATCTCAAAAATAAAAAAGACTCTGGGTGGTGCCTCTGGGTGGCTGAGGCAGGCGGAACTCTGTGAGTTCGAGGCCAGCCTGGTCTACAGTGTGAGTTCCAGGACAGTCAGGGATGCACAGTGAGACCTTGCCTTAAAATAAAAAAGATGGCTGAGTGGTAGAGCAATTGTGTACCACGTGGGAGGTCGTCAGTCGTCCAATCCCCAGCACCAGGAAAAGAAACAAAATCAAAAAGAAGCAACGGGCTATGTGCGGCGGGCTTGGAAAGCTGAGGGAAAGGGTAGGGGCTTTACAAATTTAACCTCATGGGGAGAAAACTGCTAACACACCGAGCGCCTGGGCGCACCCCAGCCTTCAAAGCGCCACTGCGGCGCGCTCCCCGAAGTCGCTCACACGCGGCATTTCTAGGCGGGGGTGCTTCTGACCTCCTGGCGTTCTGGGTTTCCGCGGGGACAACGCGACCGTCCGCGTGAGGAGGCGACAATAGCGTCTTTGGCGCCTCCCCCCCCCTGGAACTTTCTCGGCCGCCGCGCTCTAGAAGCCAGCTCTTCCCTCGGCCCCGCCCCCAGCGTGCCCCGCGGCCCCGGAGCGCCACTTTGGGTGGGCGGAGCCCGCGGGTGACGATTGGTTCCGTGCCAGGGTGGGCGTGGCCAGACCCGGGCGTATAAAAGATCGGCGACGGCCGGGCCTCGGTTTGCGCCGGCCTTTCCAGCCGCGTCTTCCTCTGTCCTCCGGCTTTCCTGCCCTCTCCGGGTCCCGAGGCCGCCGCGCTTCTCCTAGCGAAGCATGGCGATGAAGGCCGTGTGCGTGCTGAAGGGCGACGGCCCTGTGAAGGGCACCATCCACTTCGAGCAGAAGGCAAGGCCCGGGAGCGCGGGGCCGGGGGAACGGGGCGCGGGGCGCAGGCCGCACACCTGGGACGCAGGGAGCCGTCCACGCCCCCGCCGCGGCCTGCGCCCCGCTAGGTGCTGAGTCACCGCGGCCTCGGGCAGGGGCTGGGCCCGGGGGAAGAGGGAGGGAGGAGGCCGGGGTGTCGCGGGGCCTCCCGGGCGGGTCCCTTTCCGCGCCCCGGAGCGCTCGGGCCCGCCCGACAGAGCCCTCTTGGCGTCCGTTATTTCTCTGGGGCTGCTGCTTTTCCGGTGTCCCTGTCCACGGGCTCAGGGCTCTGCGGCCACCGGCTGAATGGGTTTTTCAGATACTCGATCGTGGTGGTGAGGACTCGGAGTAACGCAGCAGCAGGCGTTTCTGGCAGTTATAAACAACGTCCCTGGCTGTTGCCTGCTAGGTCAGGGTCGGGCCGAAGGGTGGAAGAAAGATGGCCTTGGACTGTCGTTCAGGCTTTTTTGCTCTCAAAGCTCCAGAAAGACGCCCGACTGGGTGTTTTTAGGGCAGCGAATGTCTGAGGGACATTTTTGAAGAAAAGTATGGAGAGATATTTTCGAAAACTACTGTAATACTGCAGAAACACATGCGTCACAGGGCCGGTGTTTGTGGTAAGATTGTGTCCAGAGCCTCGGGGAGGTTGCCATCTGCAGGAGGAGTTTGTTAGACTTGGCTTAATCCCGAGAGAATATTTGATAAATGGAGTGTGGTTGTGCGCTCTAGAACGTTGTACATAAACGTCAGAAGCCGGACTCTAGTGAATGCAAGTGTCTCCCTTATGCGCGGGAGAACTGATAACGTGAAATTTAGTTCTTCACCTGGCTCGGTGTCAGCACTTCCTTTGACATTTTAATGCATTTTGCTCTTTTGATGTGTAAGGTTTTTTTTGTTGTTGTTGTTTTTGTTTTTGCCTTTTTTTCTCCTCCACATGTAGTCCACCGCTCTGAGAAAGCTAAGTACCAGCTAGGGGTCCACCTGATTCCAGGTTCCTGTCTTCTTCCTCCTTCCCAGAGGAGCTGCATAGTCCTGGTGCCCTTTGTACCCGAAAAAGACCCTTGGATAGTTACACATTCCAGCTTGGCACTTGTAATAATTTGGCTATCAACGCTGTTTGATTTCACCTGTTGCCAGCTTTACTAAAATCAAAATTGCCGTCCCTTATTTTGTTGAAAAAGTTGGCGATTTAAAAACAAGATAAAAAGAAAGATATCAGCATGTGTGTTTTAGGAATGCCGTGGCTTCTTGCATTTTCTCCTTGTTACAGTCTCTCTGGAGTTATACTAGTTTGAATTTTGAACATAACATTACAGCTCAGTTAACCATCACAAGCCCTGCCTGGATGAGGAGGATGGGGGGTGATACTCCCTTGGTTTCTCTACTCCAGTGTTGTTGCTGTCTTTTCTTTTTGTTAAGTGGGATGTTCTCTAGGTTTGAATACCTAATAAGATTTTTTTAAAAAAAGTAGCTCTGGTTAGACCCAGATGGACGCGATAAACACCTGAGTGCTCAGTGAAAAACAAGGTCCTGGTGTAGCCAGTGTGGGTTTCTGTGAGAGTCAAGTCCAGAGTCTCACAAGTCAGTGCAGTGCCCAGCTACTCCCTAGGCCTGACATTTAGTAGCGCCCTTAGTTTTGTTCTTCTGCTAGGTGCTTTTTAAATGTGCATTCCAGGAGACTGCCGACCTGGTGTCACAGCAAGCGCTGAGATTGCTAGGGAGAGGGGCCTGGAGCTAAGCTGCTGGAGTGGATGCACCCAGGCATAGTGTTGTCTAGTTTGGTTTGGGGGTACTCTTGTGCCTTTACTGTGAAGGGCAAAGGTGTAACCAGCAATTCCCTTTTTTCAGAGGCATTTGCATTCAAACTTGATGCCCTAATTTCTTTCTTGCTTTCTTTTTAAATAAAGGCAAGTGGTGAACCAGTTTTGGTGTCAGGACAAATTACAGGATTGACTGAAGGCCAACATGGGTTCCACGTTCATCAGTTTGGAGATAATACACAAGGTTGGTCTTATGCTGGCTAGTGACCATCTGTACCTGGCTGACCAGGAAAACAAATGGGACTTAGTCAAAACTCAATTGCTAACGATTAAAAGAGAGTAAACTTCCTTTTCTTTCTCTCTCCCTCTCCCTCCCCCCCTCCCTCCCTCCCTCCCCGCCTCCCTCCCCCCCCCTCTTTCTTCAAGATTTAAGTTAAAATAACACTTAAGTCAACCTTGAGGAAGTAATGTTTGATTCCTTAAGTGTGAGAAGGTGAAGGAGTTGATGTTTTTTGATTGTGATAATGGCTTGAGTTCAAAGCACAGAAACAAACAAGAAAATCAAGCTCCCGCTTATTTTGGGTAATTCTTTAAGGTGTTTGGAGCTGGGGGTTGAGTGGGTTTTAGACACAGTGTTTGGCATGAGAGGCGTGGTGAGACAGAAGCGATGAGAGCTGAGATGGACATTGATGCTTAGAATGAGGTGTATTTTCTCAAGTCAGTAAAAAGAGATGGGTTAAATTAAATTTAGTAATTTTTTTTTGCCATATTGGAAGAATAATTTGAATTTTGTTCACATAGTTGTAAGAACCACCTCACTCATGTTGCTAGAGCTTTTTCCTTCTCTCCCTTCACCTCTCCCTCCCTGCTTCCTTCCCTTCTTCACATAGCCCAGGGTGGCCTGGAACTTGTACCACCCTCCTTTAGTCTTGTGTGCTGGATATGGCATGCATCAGAAGAACTTGTGTGTAACGTGACATAATTTGTTCCACAGTTACTTATGATCGTGTTTTATCCATTTTGATACTTACTAAAATTCCCCCAAGTTGCCTTTCCTTAGCTTTGATAGCTCTGATTTGCTAAACTCCTTTCTGAATGCTGCCCTGTACTTGTTCTCTGGGTCTGGGTGGAAGTCATAAACAATGGAAAGCCTGCATGAAAGGACTTCCTGCATTGTCATCAGTGTTCCTTGTGAATGGCATCCCTTGGACCGAGTGTACCTGTTGTTACTGGTTACACCCCTTGAGCTGTGTAGGGCAGCAGCCTTGGCCCTTGGGCATAGGGTTTTATTTAGAAATCTGCCTGCCCCAACCAAGTAAATGCCAGATAGGTGAGCTGCTGGGTGGCACATGGTCTTTAAAGACAAATGCTTTTATCATAAAGGTATGCCACCTTCTTAAAAAGCCAAGATCTTTAGATGTGGGACTTTAACTTCAGAAGAGCCATGAAGATGACATCTGTTCCACTTAAAAGGAAGGTGTAAGAGCCAGCATGGTGCGACACTCTTGTTCCTAGCACTTGGAAGGCTGAGGCAGGAGGATCATAGGCTGCAGATATCCTGGGCTGTAATAGTGAGGCCCTGTCTCAAAACTCAAAACCAAAAGGGGATGGGGAGGAAGAAGGTAGCTTGAGAATGTGTGTGAGCCTATACAGCCCTGCTGTTTATACCAGAGTTGCTTCCTGCTGCTATCACCAGCACACCAGGCCAATGTTTTCTGTGTTGGGAATGGTGAAAATGCCTATATTGTTACATACAGGCGTTTGCTTCATAATCTAACTGCTGGTTTCTGGTGGATAGGCTGTACCAGTGCAGGACCTCATTTTAATCCTCACTCCAAGAAACATGGTGGACCAGCGGATCAAGAGAGGTGAGCAGCATGCTCCATGGTACGGTGGTGGAGAGCCCACCTGTGAGACAGCCGAGTGGTCTCCCTACCTCTGCTTTTGTATTTATTTGCACTCATCCAGTTTCCCCAAGTGCTGGAAGGGGTGGGTAAAAGTCTTGACAAATGGGGACTCTGAATATGACTTAGTTTTGCAGCATTTATTGAAGATGAACTGGTACAGAAAACAGTACTGCCAGCCCCACTAGTAAAGTCATTGTGTAACAGGACACTAATGCAGAAGCTAGTTGAGACTCCATTTATATGTGAAACCTCTCAGGAAAGCCCTAATTTAAAGGACTGGAGGCCTGGGAGGGAGCAAAGCTTTGCTAAAGTATTCTAACTCAGGAGGTGAGTTCATCCTTTGCTGCAATCCCTGAAATGAGAAGTATGGCCCAAATCATGACTTCCCAGAGCATACTTTTAAACTTGATCTCTGTGTTTAGGGTGTCCTAGCTAGATGCTTTATAATTTGTTTCCAGACTGCTGTCAATCTGGAAAAGTGGTCATGTTGGTTATGTATTGTGTACTTCTTAGTCCATTGACGTTTGACTCTGCTGATGTGAAAGAAATGGGCGCAGTGCTTATCCACCTGATGCTCTTTTCATGTTAGACATGTGGGAGACCTGGGCAATGTGACTGCTGGAAAGGATGGTGTGGCCAATGTGTCCATTGAAGATCGTGTGATCTCACTCTCGGGAGACCATTCCGTCATTGGCCGAACAATGGTGGTAAGTTTTCGTATTAAGAACATGTGTAGGATTTCTTCTAACATGGATATATACCTTTCCATTACTTCATGATGGTCAGACTTGTTTCTAAAGAATCACATAAGTTGTTAAGAGTTCAGAATAGGAAAAAGTTTTTATTGGATATGATAGTGAAAAGTTAATTTGCCTAGGTCCATTAACACTGTTCTGCTGAGATGTAGTAAGTAGAAAGCAGGTCACATTTGATCAGACTGGGTCTAAGTTGAAGAAACAGCCAGATTTTCTTGCCATGATTGCCCCCTTACAGTTAAACATTTCGTTGAGTGTAAAATCTGCGATGGATGTCAATATTCAAGTCTGTAGGTTATCATCACTTGGTTACCATATGGGAGCCGTCTTCCCAAGTTAGCCTCGGGAGCTGAATCTGGTTCATGCAGAACAAGCAGTAAAGGCTCTTGCCCACCTCAGGCAGCTACCTTTTCAGTAGGCACTTCCTTTCAGTTGACCCTTTATCCTTAGAATTTTCTTCAGCCCTATTGGTGAAGCAGAACAGTCATTTATAAATGTTCGAAAAATAAGATTTAAAGTTTTGTTGCTAAATAAATATATTTAGAATTGCTTCTTATTTGTAGGCCTGTAGTTCATTGATATGAGATTCTGATAGCAAGAAATTTTGGGGTTATGTATGTGTGAGGATAAATACCACATGGCCTGGTACAGTCACTTGAGTCTTCAGTGTTTCATTTAGAAACAGTAACATACACTAGCAAGGAAAAACCTAGTTGTTTGCTCTTAACTACTAGTATAAATATTAGCTCAGTTTACTATAGATTTGAACATTTTGTAATGTCAGTGACCATTTTAAGTCTTTGTGGTATTGCCAGAAAGAAGTGCTAAATAATTACTTGATTGCCCAAACTAAATATTCCTAATTATTCTTTTCAAAGGTCCACGAGAAAGAAGATGACTTGGGCAAAGGTGGAAATGATGAAAGTACAAAGACTGGAAATGCCGGAAGCCGTTTGGCCTGTGGTGTGATTGGGATTGCCCAGTAAACATTCCCTGTGTGGCTGAGTCTCAAACTCATCTGCTGTCCTGCTAAACTGTAGAAAAAACCCAGAACATTAAACTGTAATATTAAAAGTGTAACTGTGTGACTCTTCTTTGATTGCTTAACTTGTAATGAGAACTGATTGATGATGCTCGGGAGATGTGTATAGTTCTATAACTCACTGAACTAAAGCCGGTTTCCTGTGTCTCTGTTTTCTGGACTTAGTTACACATAGGTATGAAACTCAAATTAATTCTCATTTAAACCTGTGAGTAAACAACAAAGTGATACTTATTTTGAGCCTATTAATGTACACAAATATAAATTTGCAGCTCGTGCTTTACATATATTAAGCATCAAGAAAAGTAAGTGATGCTAACTTTCATAGTACTCCATTTTGAAAGTGTTTTGTATGATACTGTCAAAATGTATGGCTGGCCTTGACTGTGGTAGCCCAAACCAAACTTGGTCTTAGAAAATATGTTGCCCTTCATTAGTAGCTTCAGAGAAATTACCGAAAGCTCTTCATTTAGATTCAAAATAGCTATTTTAAAATAAAAATTTAGAGATTATAATTTAAGAAAAAGCACCTGAATAATTTGCATTGAACTTGTAAAAGGCAATTACCTACTTTTCAGGCAAAGCTGGTGTCATGCTTTGGTGCTCTGGAAAAATCACAGCAGCACTGGGGGAGGCAGAGGAAACCAAATTGGAGGTTCTGCCTAAATCCTGACTTAACTACAGGAAAAACTAACCTAACTGGCTTGTGGCTATCTGAAATAGTTCATTCAACTGAAATACTTTTGACAAATCAGGTGTAAGCCATAATCCTACTCATTCACAATCACATACTTGGTACAAATTTTGGTGTTTCCAAGTTTGAAAACTGGAATGTGTTCCTAAGTGGCTATGCTGAAGTTTGAGGAAACTGTCACAGATTTCTTAATAAGTGCTGAGTGGGGTGACTCAAATGCAGAGAGTAAGCATCTGGTGTAGTCACAAGAGCTCTTCTGCTTAGTGGGTCATTTCTCAGTACTTTTAGTTGGAAATGCAAGCCTGTTCTTGAAATTTGGGCACTGGATAATTGGATATATTTTTTCAGAAGTATTCTAGAGCAAAAACTTAAAAATCTAAGTAGGGTCAGCATAAAATTAAACCCAGGACAGCTGCATTATCATAAAGACCTTGCATTTAAAATTCAAGTGAGATCATACAAAAAGGAACTCCTCGGCACTCTACAGCTAAGCCCATTTAGGACCTTGCAGTTTTAAAATCATTTACCTATTTTTAGGGTATGTACGAAAGGAACCACCACTTGGGTCCCAGGGATGAAGCTGCCATCAAGGGTGGCAGAAAATGTCTTTACTGGCTGAGTCATTGTACTTGTCCTTAATGTAGGCTTAGGAAAAAGTCGTTCAGACTGTAAATCAGTGGTTCTCAACCTGTGGGTCAGAACCCCCTTGGGGGGATTCCACATCTGATATTTACAATTCAAAACAGTAACAAAACTACAGTTATGAGGTAGCAAAAAAAAATGTTATGGTTGGGGTCACCAAAACATAAGGGGTCACAGCATTAGGAAGGTTGAGAACTGTGATACCTAACTAACATTAAGTCCCTGACTTCTACGTCAGCGCTTTCAATACTATTAGAATCTCAGTTTGTAGCAAAAAGTGCAGTGTACTCTTGGGTTGTTGAAGATGAAGGAAACAAAGCTTACAAGAGATGGATGTTACACTATACCTAGTCTATAAAAACGCTTTCTGGTTGCATACATTGTTTTACACCTTAGCAATTTGAACAGAATGATTATAAACACACTCAACTTTCTAAGTTAAGTGAAGCCCAGGCAATCAGGTAATTTGTAGTGTAATGTGTAATGTTGGGAATCCAATTATTTCTCTTAGCAAATCTTTACAAATTAATTTTGGCAACATTACCCACAAAACCAACGGGAAAAAAGAACACAGGTTTCTTAGTTTAACGTTAAGATCACTAATTTTTACCTTATAATCAAATTATGATCAAAATATTAAAATAGAATTCATGTAAGTATCCTTTTCCCCAAAAAGTCTAGACTCCAATACATTATCAACAGCTCAAACTTTGATGGTTTCATCCTTTTCCACCTTAATGCAGTGTATGAAGAATAGCACACATTAAAGTTTGTTACGAAAATAGAGTTTATTAAAAACATCCCTATTGTTTGAGGAGCTTTCACCGTTACCTTGTCTTAAATTAAAAAAAAAAATAGAGAGCACTTCTAATTAGGATTTGTAAACTTTTAAAAGTCAAAACTTTTAAAAAGTTACAGCAAAAAAGGGTAATATATTTTCAGTATTTTTTGTTATTTTGTGGCTATTTTTAAATAGAAGGGAAGCAATCAAATTGCTTACAGTCCCCATCAACTACTGTGGGGTGATGTAGCAGGAGCAAATATTATACAGCATCTGTACACCTCAGCTCTACACCCAAGTGTCACTGTCCCATTCTGTCATATCCAGTCTCTAGCGAGGAGCCTCTGCTGCTGAGCCAGAATCCTTCTCGGGTTCAAGGGATGAGGTAGCCTCAGCAGGTGACTCTTCAGGTTTTACCACTGTGGCCATGGCCTCCCCCTTATCAAGTTCTGAAACAGTGTCTACGTTTCCCCCTTGGCTAAGGGGAGGTTCACTGGCTTTGCTACCACCTGCCCTGTCTGTGAGCTCATGCTTCTCTTTCCGATTCTCTTCCTTCTCTCTACGAGACTCTCTGTCTCTAGAATCCCTGTCTCGGTCCCGATGCCCACTAGAGCGCCTATTTCTCTCTTCCAAGTCTCTGTGTCTGTCCCGGTCAGGGCTCCTTCTTCCCCACTCTCTCCTTTCACGGTTACTATTATCTCTATCATCATTACGGTTGCCATAACGTTCCCGGTCATTTTCCACCCTACTTCCAAAAGATCTTCTTCCAAACCTTTCTTGGTCTCTACCTGAATTAAACTGCTGCCTGTTATCATTTCTAAACTGCTGTGGCTGCTGCTGAGCTGGTGCTGGCTGCTGTGACGGTGGTGGCTGCTGTGGCTGTGACTGTTGTGGTGGCTGGGGCTGCGGCTGCTGCGACTGCTGCTGCTGTTGGGGCTGCGGCTGTTGCTGCCTTCCATCTCTATCTTCTGGTCCTCCCGGGCCTGGGCCTGGGCCCCCAAGCCCTGGCATTCCACCAGGCCTAACAAAAGGACCATGTGGTGGAAAGGGCCCTTTCATTCCATGAGGTGGGGGCACAGCAAAGCCCCCTGGTCCTGGAGGCGGACCTCTGTGCATCATGTGCGGTGGCATGGGGCGAGGTGGCATCATAGGAAACCGCTGCAAGTGAGGTGGAGGCATCCCTGGGGGGCGCTGAAGTGGGATCATGCCGGGTCTGGCACCAAGAAGACCAGAAGATGGTGCCTGGAGCCCAATTACAGGACCAGGTGCAACTCCTTGAGTGCCTGAAAGATAACACAAACAAAAATGTAACTGTCTATTTTAGCTGTCTCCTGTGTAAAGAAAAACACGATTTAGTCCTGAATTGGTTTCGCTCTGAATTCATGCTGAACTAACCTCACATTAGTGATAAGCAAGGTCAGCAATGGTAGACTCACTGTTTGGGCACCCAATTCAGGCAGAGGACAAGAAATGCTGAATGAGGAAATTGTAGTATTGCAGTTCTTGTCGGTCTTCTCTCAGAAGTTGTGACATCTAACAGTCCCGAGTCTCAACGAGATAAAAGTCTATATTCACTGCCAGCATGTCAAGACAGTGAGATGTGTTCTCTCAAAGGGTACAACCTGATCCCATGTCTTAATGTGCCCACTCTGTTAGACTACGCTGTGTAGTTACCATGCAGTATCCACCATCATTCTAGGACCTATGATAAAGATCCATATGCACATAAAGCTTATTTTTCATTTTTTTTCTGGGCCCTGCTGAAAGTGTCATCTACTAGGTCAACACGAGGGCTGGAATTGATCCTTGGCCATATACCCTCTACTCTTCTCCCAAAGGCAGCAAGACTGACGATGCTGATGCTGGTTAGTCACTAGCTCGCTGCCTGTTTCTGGTCTGTAGGGGAGCCTGCTCATCCTGGCCCTGTAATTATGTAAGTTCAACCCAGCATTTACAGGAGGAGGGAAAAACAAGGATTTCTTTCGGTCCTGATAAACAGGTATCACGTCTATTTCTTTTCAAATACAAAGAGCTGTTAGAAAAGGCTCCAGATAGTAAGAGGTAGCAGTCACTCATCTGCCCATGTACCAAAGTCTGAGGAAGATTGGGATTATGACCATCAGCTGACGGTGGTCGTAAGTGCCTTTATGACAGAGATACACCGTTAATTTCAGGTGTGTAACTTGAGTCAGTATTGTAGAAAACTAGCAAGCCCTGCAAGGGCCTCTGTTTCCTGTATGCACCAGTACTACCAAGGAACCAAACCTCCTACTTCAGCTGTGACCCATGTACGAACCCACTCAATGCATGAACACCAGCTTACACTATTTTAACTTAGCCACATATTTACATAACAACAAAGTCCTCTGGCACACAAACACGATCTACTCAGGAGTTGCCTTTTGTTTATTTTTTGTTTTTTGAAGACAGGGTTTTTTACTATGTGACCCTGGCTGTCCTGGAACTTGCTGCTCTGTAGACCAGGTTGACCTCAAACTCAAGAGATCTGTCTATCTCTGCCTCCCCAGTGCTGGAATTAAAGATGGTGGATCACCACGCTTGGAGTTACTTTTGACATGTACCTGTCACGTAAAGTATGACAGAGCTCAGTGCCTGCTGAGGTAACTGCAGATACTATCACTTGACACATTTTGTTTAGTGACTAAACAAATAGGACTAAGCACAACATTTCCATTTTGTTGTTGTTTTTGTGGCATCTTCCCGTGCTCATCTAGAGGCTCACGGGGACAATCTCAAAATGCTCTAAGTACTCAGACAAGTCTGAGAAATCAAAGTTAGACCGCATGCTGGGCAACGGTGACTCCTTAAACACCAAGCAGACAGTGGATGGAAGATGTAAGGCCAACTCCCTAGCACAGAGGATAAAATGAGTCTTTATTAAATGTAAGTGACTGTCCCTAGGACCACTTGTAAGTCTTTAATAGGGTGGATTTGAATAAACTGGGCCAATCTGCAGTAATCATGTATTTAAACCTCCCATAAAGTACACTTAAAAAGGACACAAATCTCCTTTCTACACATGGATCTTTCTATTTGGTATTTGTTCTAAATAGGAAACAACCAAATCCTTTTCTTTCAGCTGGGAAGATGTGTCAGAAAGGCTGTCCTCACAGGGTACAGGGAAGAAGTAACATTTATAGATCACATACACCACTGGCCCTCAGATACTGGGTAAACTCAGCTCCCTACCCCTTTAACTGCAGCTCCTTTTGCTGTTTTTGCAAAACAGTAAAACTGTACTGCTTCTGTAATAAAGGATATAATTAAAATGTATATGGTGAATCTTTTAGTAGGCACAAAGGTAATGTTAACTTTTGCTAGGGAATCTAGGCTGGCATTACACACCAGTGCAATACAGATTCGTAAAGTAAAAAAGATATGCTGGCCATAATTATGTTTAATTAGGTTTATCTAGAATAGGTAGTTATAAATTAAAAAACTAATAAACCAAAACTTTACTATTAACTCAATTGAGGATTAAAAAGTAACCTTCCTTTCAATTGCTACAGATGGCACAGAGAGGGTTGGGCTAACCAACAATGTGGACCTGAACAGGAATCACAGAAGAGGCCTGGGTTGAGTCTGAAGGACAGGTAGAAAAAAATACAAAACCAGTATGGGTAGGAGAGAGTGTTATAGAGGGAAGGGGGTTGGGAGCTTTCACAACAGCTCAGTACTCCCGTGAGGCAGAGGATGCACTGCAGCAGGACGACCTCAGATGCAAAGGAAGGAGACCCTATCCATAGACAAGGCTTATGAAGCTGCCTGGGTCAGCCAAGGCAGTGTAGGGGCCTTGAATGCCATAATAAAGAATCTGGTCTTTGCCTAGTTAATGGAGGAAACCAAAGAGGGATCATGAGCAGAGGATGATCCCGTTGGTTTTGAAAACTTTCTGGTAAGTGGTATACAAAAAGCAAAGAGGGCCAGACTATTAGGTTCTTACCCCCCCAAGAAGGACAAAAGACAGGAACTAGGGTAGGAGGCAGACTGAGGGCAGCTAGTGGGCAGGACTGAGTTCTGGAATTAAGAAACACCGATATCTGCATGAATAAAGGTGTCAATGCAAGATGAAGAATGCAGAAAGAACAATTTTAGGAGATCAATAAGAAATGTCCTATTTGAACAGACTACCTTGCTGGATGTGTAGGCAGCAAGTCATGTATCACATAGGCGTTGCCTGGAGGCTGCTCGTTTGTTTTCCAGCCGCCCAGACCCTAATAGGTAGATTAGTATGAGCTTACTCATACTAATACATAGGGCTCAGCAGGCAGAGCAGAGTCACAGCATTAATACTGGCCAATATTAAACAAAAAGCTCAGACCTGGGGAGCTAACACATCACACTCACAAATTCCTAGTAAACAAAGCTTGGGAGCAGGTTGGAAATAAAACATTGAAATGCCTGCCTGTAATCCCAGAACTCAGACTGTGGAGGCATAAGGATGCTGGGCTCCAGACTAGGCAGGGTTCTATAGCAATGTGGGGTAACATGGTGTTGGTGGGACAACAAACACAATTATACCGAAGTCTGTTTAACTTAAAACACACCAGCAAACTGACCAATTTCCTAATGATCCCCAAAATGGCTGCTTCACAATTAAATTACAGAGACAGCACCACCATGGTGACTAAGGGACAGATGTCAGGAGGTTGTCCTCAACACCTGATGTGTAAAGGATACATATAAACACACACACAAGGGCTTTCAGCTGAGTCCCACAGAGGGCATGAAACATAAATGGATCTTTAAAGAACAGACGGACCTCCTATGTGCAGAGGTGAGGACCAGAAGCGCCAAGTGTACATGGCCTAGAATCTGTCCCTCATCTCTACCTGGCTAACCTGGCCTTCTATTCCATTGCGACCACTGCCTCACCTCTAGCAGGTAATGGAGGCTTCGTCACTAACAACTATCACTCAAGCCAAATCCCAACCACCCTGCCCAGGATCCTGAGACTTCCTCAATTATCTCCTTCCTATTAGTCCTCGATTCTCTCCCATCATAGATTCCTAGAAAATTCTCAACACTGGTATTTTTTAAAAATTTGTGACACTGGAGACTGATCATAGGACCTCATACAGCTACGCCTTCACCCCCAATACTAATTTAAATTTGGGCCTAAGCATGGAAGTCAAGTCTTTCCCATCCCAAGCCCAAGCAAACTGACTCAAGAAATTAAACTCGTAAATACAGAACACATTTTTCTCTCATCAGCAACTCTCCATCTTCCCAGTCAATTCACAGTCCCATATCTAGGGCATCTGTTTCATAGGTTAATGCTTCACTTAGTCTACCAGCTATAGCTGGTTTGCTTTGTGGTTAACTTTTCCACATTCTAAATGTGCTCATATAAAAACCTCAAGCCAATGGTCTTTGCACATTCAGAATACTTTCATTATCCTTAGAAGAAAGCCTGCTCTATGAATCACCTTCCCCTCCCCCAGTCCACCCAGCTAGTTTTTTATTCTGTGAATTTGTCTATTAACCAGCATTTTCAAAAGAAAAAAGAAAATCATACAATGTCATACAATACGTAGTCCTTTGTGAGTGGCTCCTTCCACTTGGCATTTTTCCAAGGCTCATCCAATTTCTGTAGCACGAACGAGTACTTAATACCAAATATTCTTCCATTGTATGAACATACCATTTTGTTTTATTGTACTTTTTTTTGCAAAACCACCTTCTGTTACTTTCCCACCTGACCCTGAAGCCTCCAAAGCCTACTTGCCCCCTGTCAGTTTTATGCCTTTCTGTGCAACATCAAAGCCCCTTGCTCCGCTCCATGCTGGCCCCGCTCTCACCTCTCTAAGCTGCCCTACACTACCCTTGGCTTCTCTCAGACTAGCTTCTCCAAAACCACCCACTATTTAGGAATGAAAATGAAGAACCTCACTCTCTTTCTCTGCCATCTTTCAGCATTCACCTACCATTTGCCCCTATAAAGCAACTCTCCCCAAGGTTTTAAGAAAAAAATCACGTCTATATATATTTCTTCACCCCCATTCTCTCCTGTCCCTACATCAGGATTACAAATCCTTCATTTCAGTGAACTTTTCTCAAGTCACTAAGAGTCTTAGTTTTGTTAAGGCCTGCTGCCAAGACTCAGCACTTAGTTTTGAGACAGCTTCTTGTTACATGCTCCGGGCTGGCTTCCAATTTTGGATTCTTCTGCTTCTCCTACTTGCTGGGTTTGTGGATTACAGCCATGAACCACCATACCAAGACTTTTTTTTTTTTTTTGAGCCAACAGTGATGACCCTTGGGAGCTTATCTTTTCACCCTTTGCCCTTGCATGGCCTCCAGATTACTTCTTCGTGTTCTAGTCCACTGGCTATACCTTCTCTACCCTTCGCTGGATAAAACAGTACATGAGTGGCTAAATGCCAGGCTCCCAATGCAGCAAGGTTACCATGACTTTAATTCCATCATCTGTTGCCATGAGACCCTGGGAGCTTTTTCCTCCCTTTGCTTCTCCAGCAACTCATTAATGTGCACCAACTGTTTAGAGATCCTGCCAAGTACGGTCTATGTCCTTTAGCGCCAACATCTTAGCCTCAACTGTGAAATGTTTAAGGATTCTAGGGTTATGTCCATATACCAACTGTTTCTGAAACTCACAGGCCTCTGTGACATTAAATATTATCCTTATCTAATGGTGTGTGAGTGTTCCCCTTTATAATTTATCCAGTGTACTTGGCACTTGCACCTGGACAAAATTAAAAGAGCATGTAAATATGACCCTCACACTCCAAAATAGCCAGCACCCCTGAGATTTGTGCATCTCAAGAATGAAAGTCATAGCGCCAACTGCTCATGTACATGTGACAAGTGTACAAATTTGATGCTTTTAATAGCACATACTTAAAAAAAGTGGGCAGTCCTTTAAAATGCATTCAGATCACAAACTACTGTATTAGCTCCCAGACTGTTCCTCAAAAAAAGGCCTGTCTTAAAACCTAGCACTACTTCGCTCTGCACGCCCTGACTCCCACAACTCCCCTACACTCATCTGTCAGCCTGAGATTGCTCTGTCCCAGCTCTACCAGTTCCTCGTGGCTCCTCCAGGTAAAGCTGCTTCTTAGTCCAGGTTCCCTCTTTTGTTGGTGTGCCCGAAATGCCAAATCTCAGTACTTACGTGGCTTATTTTCCTTTCTCCTCTACTTGGGTTTCTTTCTCAATGTTACTTCCTCCAAATGCCCACTCTGGCCATCTTAGTGATAACAAATAGCACATTTCAATATCTTCAATGTCTTCACCCCTAACACACCACCTCTACTTTTCTTCTCTCTTCATTGGATGACTCCACGTGATAATTAGTTTACTTTTTATCCAAAGGAATAAACACCAGAGAGACAGATCTCACTGTGTTCATTCTGCTATCTTCAGCACCTGAAGGGATACTCGACAGAGTAGGTTCTCAGTAGACACTGACACTGAGTGGTGGTGGCAGAGGTGATGAGCAATCGCATCAAGAAGACACCGCCGATGAGAGCAGAGGCTATGGGTCCCAAAATGGTGAGAATCTTTTCAACATAACAAACCTGGGAGATCCTGAACTTCGAAAACTACGTCACTTTTTAAGTTTTTTTCTTAATTGAAATTGACTGCTACTTGTTTTTTAATTTGACCGAGAGAATGGTCACTGTAGTATTTCCCATGGGGAGGGCGTTCTTACACCTGAGGAAAATATCTATCAGCCACTCATTTCATTTTTATGTGTACTGCTGGGAATCTAACCAAGGAACTAGTACACACAAGTCAAGTGTACTGAACTACATCTCCCTCCAGCTCACTACCAACAACCCTTAACTTCTCAACCAATGCCTTATCTGTAGGCAAATATACAAGTATTTATTTAAATAATCAATCAACCAACAAAAGGCATTTTGTTTTTGATATCCTACCTTCAAAACCCTGACACAACAATACAACCAACATTTGGGTTTCCTCCCTCCTAGACTCACCAATTCATGATATTTATGAACATTTACCTTGAGAACACTCCCAGGCAATGTTCACAGTGGACCATGTTGGAAGCTGAAGGTCATTGTCAAGAGTAAGAGAAAGCACATTCCATTTACTGTTACAAACAGGACCTTAACATGTCACCAGAAATCTTTCGGAGAAACGGGAGACTTCTTTAGCTAAGGAAGAAGGTATACTGAGATGTCTTGTCAAAAGTCATACCATATATGGACTCAAGAATTTTAAATGAAATCTGATCAGACAATCATTTTTTAAAGACGGCTTGGATCTTTTTGTTTTACACAAAATATTTTGTGTAAATAGACAATAGATTTTGTATAGCTATTAGCCTGCACCGTTTACAACTACTTTTTAAAGTCATTTTTGTGCTACTTGCTAACTACTTTATGTCAACCAATAGACACATCTATGATTTTAATGGAAAATTACACTACTGGCTAGTAAACTTGATACATAGAGTTAGCTTCTATTATTCAAAATAATTTTCTGTAGACAGTCTTTTAGTGTTAGCCAGACAAGTCTTACCTGAAACTCTTCACAGAAATGTCTGTGTCTATCAAAACCTATCTAGATTCCCAAGTTTATGCCCTCCTACTCTTCTAAAAATGTCCCTTAGAAACAAGATGACAGGTTCTCTTCAGGCTAGTGAACAACACCTTGGACTTCCTAGTGACAGCCTCAGGAGACATGGAGACAATGTGCAAGCCCTTGGAAGTTTCACATACTATTTTCCTCCATGTTCTGTTTGAAGAGCTTCACCTTTTGCGATAACATATTGTATTCATGCATAAACTCATATCCTAGGCAAATTTCTGCTACAGATTTAACCATTATTTTTGCCTTATCCAGTCTATCCACTGAATAATATTGTATATATTAAGCTGAAGGCACTGTGAGGAATATTTCAAAGTCATTTCTATGTGATACTAGTGACTAGAGGAACAACATATTAGTGTTTAGAACACCAATTTAGGTACGTTTAATGCTCTGAAAAGAACACTCTTAGAAGACAATGTCAAGAGGCCTTCTGGTATATCCTTTCAGCTTGTAATTTAATGTAACTATACAAAAGTTCAGTATTTTTATAAATCAGGCATTACTCTCAAAAAAAAAAAAGAAAAAATGTACTTCCTCTAATTTTCTATTGCTGTTTAATATTATAACTAGTATGCAACTAGCAGATTGGTGCTGTAATGTTCTAATTTAAATGCTGTTTAAATTACTAGCTATAAAAATTATAAACTTCAAGACAATGACTGAGCAGAGAAATCCAAAGCTAAGCCATCAGAAATCAAATACCCATGTTGAAACAATCAGCAAAATGTAGGGAAGACTTCTAGGCACATTTTAGGGCTCCTAACTTAATGATATAAAATCAAAAACATTTTAGTATAATTTACTAAACAATTTAATTTTCAATTTTTCTTGCGGTGCCCTAGTCCGAGATCAGTTTAAATGCCTGCTGCAGCTAGGTAGAGACTCAAGGGTACCAACCCACGGACCAGCAACTCCACTAATGGGCCATCAACATGTGAGTCTGGCTTCAAAACCACTGTGACTTAGAGCAGAGAAAAAGTAACCCCCATTTGTAAGGTTATTCTCAGAAGTCAAATTTTATTTACAAACTTCACCATCTGCAGTAGTGTGACAGAAGCAGGGAAGGTGAGAAGGTGACAATCGCTTCGTATTGAGAATTAACAAGTAAGTGCAAGTGTCAGGAAGTGGCTTCACTTCCCACAGAGGAATTCACGCCACCTGGCAGTTTGTGTCTGAAGCATACTCTGGATATCCTTGTAACACAGGACAGATAGGTAACACAAACAAACAACTTTTTGTGTACTTTTTTATTGTTTGGAACACCAAAGTAACCCAAACTTTACATTTACAAATTAACTTTTTAATAAATATGCTGTACATAATATTAGCAATACATATCATACAACGGATTTGAAAGGCAAACATAAATGCTCATACAATCAAAAGGATGAACTGAATTGCCACCATCTTCTCTCCGAGATGACTGACAACTGTAGATGTCATCTTTAGGTTTGACAAAACCACTACTGATTTCAGCTACTTTGGCCCATGAGATGCTAACTAAACAGTGTTCTTTAAAATCAAATAATAACGAATACTTGTTGTATGCCTAGTTGTTTATTATTTTCAAATGATGAGCATTATTCAAAGAATCAAAATGTTTTTAAAAATATGATGGAAGCTTGTGTTCTTCCAAATTCAATTGGGGGGGGGTGTGCACCTCAGCTCAGCTCTAGAAACAGTAAAGTCACCTACAAACTAACACCTAAACTCAAATCTGATGACAGAAATCAACAGCAGCACCAGGCACTTCACTGTCTTCCTTCCCATTACAACTAGTGAAATTTTGATCAGCTTAACATTTGACAGGCTTGTGTTGCTTCAAAAATACCGACACACTGCAAGAAAACTATTTGGTATCTACTATGTAGAGACCTTCATTACTGAGTTGTGCTATTAAGTAAAATGCTGCTATGATTTAACATATTTTCTGAATAAGTCAAACAATGGAATTTGATTGCTTGTGATCTGGTCTTTATCTTCCTTCAAATGTACAAGCAACTATACAAAGACTATTGTTCCAAAAATCTTGCTTTCTCCTTGAGAGCAAACCAGAGCTTATAATGAGTCAAAGCTCAGCAGTGTCATCACAGACTGGAGTATAAACACTTGTTTCTAGATGTCCTAAGCACACCTATGGCATTTCTTACCTGTGATAGCACCCACTGTTCACTAAATGCTTCCTAGGAGGCAGTTTTGTATGTTAGCCACTGAATCACCACCACACCCTGGCGTGTTGATGCCATCGTATCCCTTTTACAGATGAAGAAATGGGACTTCAGCATTAGCTTCTAGAGGTTTAAGGTGTTCTGGTCAACACAGCATCTCCTTCTACAGACTTACAGTACACATTAGAGCACCAATAAGAGAGGGAGCATCTAGTCTCCGTGCTCCCACAGGAGGACTACACCGGCAACCAGCTCCCGGTCCACTGTGATACCATAATGTGATTCTTGCGTTCCCAAGTGGTGGAACTGTGGTTCTTTTGAATAAATTCTCTTTTATTTGCACACACACAAAAACAAAACAACAACAAAAAAGGAAAAACATCTCACTTGAAAAAAGCTCACCCTCTCAAGCAGGCAGAGGTATGGGTGAGAACTTAGTGAAATTTACTGGTGACAGGTATGTCCAAGGAATACTGCAGGGATCGGATTCCTTTTTGACTCTTGTGACAGATGGCAGTGTGAGATGGCAACTAAAGGCAAGAGAAGAATGCTGGAAGGGTGGGACTGTGAGGGACTAGGGCCACCATGACAGTAGCCTTGGAATGAGCACAATGGCAGCTCAGGGGAGAAACCCATTCACCTCTTCAAAGGGCTTGCTTTACTACAATGTAAAAATCAGGTCAAGAATATTTTCATATTAGACCTTTGTATTAATAAGAAAACCAAAACTCATTTCTCTGAAAGGTCAAGATTTATGTGACCATTTTTTTTTTCCAAGATTTCTTTCTCAGAGACAGGGGCTTGCTACGTAGCTCAGGCTGGCATCCAACTCAAGATCCTTGGACCTCAGCCTCCCGAGTTCTGGGAACACAGTGCCACAAGGCCCAGCACGTTTCCAGATGTTTCCTTCTGTTAACTGGAACTGGACTATTCCATGTTAGTTTAAAGAACTAATTTTAATAAAATAGTTTCTGTTTTTACTTTAATTCAAATTTTAAACCTTCCAGGATTTGAATAACCCTTCATTTTCCAATTTTGCTTTAAAGGTTATAGACAAAGATAACCAAAATCAAAGAGCCCACATTAAAAGTCTCCCATTTCCCTATCCCACCTCACTTATGGAATCAGTGAGCTCTCCTGTGAGTGAATACACGGAAAGGTATGTGAGGTAATGAGAACACGTCAGTGTTCCTCAGCAATGTTGCACATGCCAAATTAACCTTGATTTGTTTCACTTGTTTTATGTTGGTTGCAAAGGTTAAAGTGTCTGTTGGGTGGTAGTAAGAAATAAATAGAAGCAGGTACTCACTCCAAACAGGACTACTTACAAGCAGTAGAGCTAGCAAACTCTTGGAGATCATGAAATCTTTCTACTCATTCAGTGAAGTTATGAAGTCCAAAGAAAATGACAAATACACACAATTTTGTAACAGTTCAAGGAGCCTAACAACCACGGCCCTTGGACAAGATTCTCTTCCAAGGCAGAGACGTGCACGGGTGGAGAGGGTGTGCAGGAAAGGGCCAATTAGAAAACTACATCAGATACTTGTGCAACTACACTAGAAATACAAAAAATAGCTGTAACCTAGCGAGGTCTGGCAATGTTGTTTTCCCTTATTTCCCAGTCCAGTGGTGCGTCTTTCCATGCCATCCCCATACAGTGCAAGCTTTGAACCAACCCTTCATTAAACAATTCATCTCCCCAAATCCTCCTCTAACAAACAGTCCTTCCTCTGTATACTAAGGAAATTAAAAATAAATTCATTATGTACACTAAAGAGCAGTCCTAACTTCACCTTAAAAAGAAATTGGCATTTTTCACTATTTATGGGGTACAAAGTAAAAACTTCAATCCAGAAGATTTTTGTATAAAGTGAAGTGCTCTACCTGAAACCACTGTCCCACAATCCTACATCTCAGGTCAGCAAGAGTCTTTCCTAAAGCAAGATTCTGAAAGCAAATGTGCACACACATACACTCTGAAAATAAAAAGGACCCATACAGAAGCATTAACTTTCCCTTAGGAGAATCAAATATGAACTATACTTGGTGATATCACTTCAAGTACAAATTTTTAACTTAAAAGATGATTATCATAAAAACTATTGATGTACTGAAGCAAACTAGAGTACACCCTCACAAGGGTAACTGGGAAACCTCCAGGCTGTACCTCCCTTGACTGCAGCGATGCGGCTGTGGGAAGGAGCAGCTCCAGCAGAAGGAACCCAAGAGCCGGTGAGAATGGCCTCAGCTCTAACCTCACTGTACAACCCTCACACAGAAAACAACACCAGTCTGTTAAGATTATCATAGATGATGGACTTGCCAATCTATATATTAAAAAAAAAATTCCAGGATTTTTAGAGGAATAAGAACAGAGAATTATATATGAGAAACCAGCTGCTCAGAGCTGAAAGCCTGGAATCATGTTAAGAACATGTAACCATTTCTTTCATAGAAATTACTTTAATTGATTTTTTTTGTATCAAATTAACATGTGCAGATGTTTTGCTGAAGACAACTGGGCCATAAAGGCACCAATGAAGATGTCTCCTGGTAAAGTGGAACTGCACAAACCATTTAAGATCTTCCAAGCCAAACTTGAAGGGGCAAAAAAAAAAAAAAAAAAACTAACAACAAAAAAAATAATTAACTTACCAAGAAGTGAAACAGGCTGGGTTACAGGAGGGGTAGGCAGATTCGTGGGTGCAGCAGGTGGCACAGCAGAGCCATACATTTTCGCACTGTCACCAGACTCGGCGTTTCCTCTAGCCCCAGACACCACTGTTGGAATGGGATTTCCAATAGATAAGTCTTTTGTAGTGTCTTCATTTATACCAGCGATAGCAGCTAAGGAATATAATTACATTGACATGTGAAGCTGAGTAATGAGGTATGTTTCCGGTCAACAACCTTTAACCAGACTACAGACCCTACTATGTGCTCACTTTCCCTCCTACCCCAACTCCAAGACATCAAGCCAACACAGAGGAAAGACATGCTTACAGTTTGGGATGCTTATTGGTGGAGTGTGAGGAGGAGGAATGGATACTGGTGGAGTTATAGGAGGTGGGGGTCCAGGAGGAAGAAAACCTAGGGTAAGAGAAATCAGGTCAATGCCTTCTGCTCATTTTATCCAGAGCCCAAACTGTCGGTAGTCTCAGCTGTGTCGGTGTACCTGGTGGTAAATGCATCGGGTTGAATCCTGGGCGCAAAAATGGTGGTGGAGGAGGAGGAACACCAGGGCCAAAGCCTGGAGGGGGGATTCCTAAGGGAGGTGTGAAAGCAGGTGGCTGGAGAGCACCAACTACAGGAGGGCCCGGCTGATGAGGTGGGACCTGGAAAGAAAAGCCAAACACATATCTAGCTACTCTCAAATACAGCGTATGTGCACCAAGAAAATAAAAGCAGTTATTTTTAAAATTTTATTATACCACTACATTTATTATATTATATTATATTAAAAAGATGGTAGGTAACCTGTGCCTACTTAAATGCTATAAATCTAAGCTCTGCTTTCTCCTGTAAGTTGGCCATTTACACTGCATTTCATTGGGTTCTACCGGTGTTCTGACAGCATAGGAGACATTTAAAAATATTCTAAGGCAGAATTGTTTAAAAATTGGAAAATACAAGTCTAAGAAAGAACAGCTGACAACTTATGTAGTAGGCTAAGATAAACAATGTTCAAATCAAATCACTAGTGGTTCTGGATTTCAATATCTAAGACACTCTAAGTCTTAGATATTGAGTCATCCAAATAACACTTGTGAAACAATCTAAATTAATTGTTTTATTGACATTCATGAAAAAAGTTGTTCAAAAATAGACGTGATATATCAAAATGTGAAAAATTAGTATTCACTTTTAGACAGAACAGTAAGATTTAAAAAGCAACCTTTCAGACCCTCGAAGTTTTAAATCATGTTCTTGACAGCCCTACCTGTGGAGGCGGCACTGTTATAGGCGCAGGAACAGGAATAGGAGGGACAGGCACAGGCAAAGGCTTGGGTACGGGTGACACTGGATCTGTGTGGGAGGCTTCTGCACCTCCATTTTGAGCAACTTCATTTTCAGACTTCTTGGGGATGCCTTTCCAATCTATGAATGTAACAAGAAATGTTTAGCATTTTCACTTACAACTTTAAATATAGAAATGAACATTGAAAATTAGAAAATAACAGCTTCATTAAAGAAATCCCTACACTAATTTTCAGTAATTATTCAAATTGACAACAGAAATATGTAAGCAGAATGGATGGATCCAGACACATCCACTTGTAATGCCTGTCTTTTCAGTCTCTCCCTAACACTAAAAAAATACTGAAAACACCCTTCTGATGTGGGATTCCCCTTTGTGTGCTGTGATTACCATTAATGAATAAAGAAACTGCTTTGAACCTATAGCAGAGAAGAACTTAGATAGGTGGGGAAAACTAAACTGAACGCTGGGAGGAAGAAGGCCGAGTCAGGGAGAAGCCGTGGAGCCGCGGGTGATGCAGGTTACTGGATACGGGTTAAATTAAGATGTAAGAGTTAGCCAATAAGAAGCTAGAGCTAATGGGCCAAGCAGTGATTTAACTGATATAGTTTCCGAGTGGTTATTTTGGGGCTGAGCTGCCGGGCAGCCAGGAAAACAAGCTAGCAGCCTTCTTACAACACCCTTCCACCTCTTTATCTTGCCTAGAGGCAAGAAAAAACATTTTGCATTCTGGGGCTTAACTGGGGCATGGTAGGCTCATCTGCCTGAAGAGAAATCTAGTTCCTCCTACGTGAAAACATGCATTAATCCAAGGGGGTGGGCACCTCAGCATCATCACACCACTTTCCCTCCTTCTGGTTGTCAAGTTAACACTTCTTAAACATCCCATTATCTCCACCACAATCTTACTAATAACCCAGCACTCATAATATTACTATCCACAAACAAATCAACTTCCTGGTCTAATACATGTGTGTGAATGTGTGTTTTCTTGGGATGCTTAAATTTCTCAAAAGACCTATTATAAAACATGAATTAAAACATAACACAGAGTTGAGCATCACCACAAATATCTGGGGTCAAAGTGGGGCTTTAAACACTTGTATCTTACTGGTAAGCATCTCTAATCAGTGTCTGCACCCTGAAACGCTTCTAGTAACCAAAGGGCTCTGGTTTTACAGGTATCTCCTGATTCTCAGTCTATACCACTGATGTGCAACTGGAGTCTAAGCAGTCCATTTTTAATACAAAGTTCTAATTATTAAGTCTAACAGTCAGGATTTAACCAGGGTCTGTATTTTTTCTGCTAACATCTTAGACAGATAAAGGTTACCGTATCTTCAATTAACAGCAGGGAGATTAGCTTATACCTGGAACTTTAAGATCACCCAAAATTCTTCCTAGTGCAAAGAATAAAGTTGTTTATTACACGACCATGAACTGTGAAAGAAGTTAAACATTGTTTTACCTGGGTTAAGTGTGTCACTGTCCAACATTCCTCCTTCACAAAAACTCTCCAGCTCCTCAGGTTTGACTTTGTCCCACGGGACATAAGTAACACCCAATTCAACATCCCAATACTGCTTATAATCTGCCTTTATTCCTTTGTTTAAGGCCCAGGCAATCTATAACCAGTGAAAATACACAAAGAAAGGAAAAGAAAAGTGGGTCAGAAGTCTTCAGAGTTCACATCCCCATCACTCTACTCATCTGAACAAGGCAGGCAGTGAGCACCCTGGACTGCTGTCCCCATATAGCACTTATAGACTCCTTGACATGTGTTAGTGGCTCTTCTGTCTTCTCATTTTGCCTCAGGAAAGAAATCTCTTCACACCCAGCAGAGCCAGCATACAACAAAGAAAAAGTTCATCAAGAAGAAGCCCACTGCACTGTAGACCACTCAAGGTCTACAGATATGGCAACATCTTTTTTACAGTATACACCAGGGTAGACGAAGGTGCTAACACAGGGTAACACTGAATTGGACCCCTCAGAGATGGTTGTTTGTGTGCTTGTATTTTTCTTTATGTCTGTCAATATTTTTACCAGTTAATTCAACCTTAAGTTGTGGAACATTCATGTTTTTATATAAAAATTTACTAGAAAATAATATCTTTAAAGCTCCAGTTAAACTTAGATAGATGTGGTATTGCATGCTGTAATCCCAGTACTTAGATAAAGGAGGATCAGGAGCTGAGTTCAAGGCCAGTCTGAGACCTGTTTCTAAATAACCCAAGTACATAAATATGCTGGCCGGAGGCAGTGACAGAGTGCTTATCTAGCCTACATTAAGATCCTGGTTAAGTTTCTAGCACATTATTAAGGAAAAAAAAAACTTATTAAGAATTTTATGTTAGCGCCAGGTGGTGGCAGTGCACACCTTTAATTCCAGCACCTGGGAGAAAGAGGCAGGTGGATCTCTGTCAATTCAAGGCCAGCCTGGTCTACAAGAGGGAGTTCCAGAATAGGCTCCAATGTTAGAGAAACCCTGTCTTGACAATCCAAGGAAAAAAAGTTATGTTAGCTTAACAATAAAATGACTCCTAATGGTACTCTCGTATATCCATAGAGCAGAGCCTTGCTCAGCTTCCTGCAGTTGATGGGAGACAACACAGAGACCCCGAAGTCTTAAATGGGAAGCTTCATCAACACCCCTCAGGGCTTAGGGAGCTGTGTGGAAGACAAGTAAGAAGGGTATTAGAGACTCTAGTTCAAGCCAGCACTGGGAGAGGGAAGCAGACATGGCTCCCACCTCTAACCAAGAAGTCATCTGCAATTGAAATCTTCTTACAAAGGAAAAACCCTTTTCCAAGGGAGTCCCCCTAGATATAGTAACTTCAGGGGAGGCCCCACGCCCAGCAGTAGATGCCAACACTAAACAAGTTTGGGTTTATTTTTTGGGGGTGGGGGTTAGGGAACTTGGTCTTCAGCTGCTTTGTTGGGCATTTCTGTCTCACTGATCTTTTGCTTGTGTGTTTCAGATTCTGCATCTGTGGAGTGTATCATGTTTTCTGTGCTTCCCCTTTGGGTCTTTGCTTGTTTTTTAAAGAGAGAGGGTATGGAATTGGGGTGGGGTAGGATCTGGGAGAGAAAAGCTTGATTAGAATACACTGCATAAAAAAAAACTTTCTTAATCAAAAAGAAACTAAAGAAATTGTCACATAAAACTGTATGTCAACTAATGTGCAACTGCTTTTAGGAGGATTTTTGAGACAGGGTTTCTCTGTAGCTTTTTGGTTCCTGTCCTGGTACTAGCTCTTCTAGACCAGGCAGGCCTGCCTCTGCCTACTGAGTGCTGGGATAAAAGGTGTGCGCCGCCACTACCACCCAGCTTTTTAAGGAGGCTTTTATGCCTCAGGCCATTTCCAAGCAGCACAATTATAGTTAAAAGAAATCCCCCCCCCCCCAAAACTCCATATAATTCTGCATTAAACCCTTTTATAAATGATAAAAATGTACCTTTATGGATTTCTGGTTCACTTTATAGTTGCCTCGGCTCAGTTTCTGCAGGGCACGGTATGCATCCTGCCTGTGAACCATTACGATATAGGCACAACCTCTGGGAGGAATCATCTGTCCAAAATATTTCAGCATTACACAAGGCAATGACAAAAACAAAGACCCCGGCATAGACCCCAGCCAGTAGCAGTAGACCCCCTGCGCAAGAGCTCAAGGTCTTGTCAAGCATTTGCCGAATGCGAACAAAGGTGGGTGTTCCCCTCCCACCCTCAAAGACAGACCTGGAGGGTAAAACTCATTCAATTTGGTTTTAATTGAATTGTGCAAATTCTGTTACATACTTTCCAAGAAAAACATTTTAACTTAAACATGGCTGTGCAAGAAACAACTACAGAGAATGTTAAAGTGAGCAGGAGAAGCCCAGCCTGCAGTTGCCTCCTACAAGCCTATACACATCTACCTCAGAGTGCAAGAGTCTCAACAAAAACTGGGCACATCTTAATCAGCACCCTTAGGGCAGTAAGTACTCACATTAATCGATTCAATAGGACCAAACTCTTCTAAGAGACTGGCAACATCCTGCTGAGTAGTCCTTTTGTCCAGCTGTCCCACCCACAGTGTGGTACTACAAACTGAAAGTAAGTCAGTGATGAGAAGAGTCATTTTATCCCAAGCAGAACAGCACATTATTACATGGCATTTCTACCTGACATTACAATGTCAAAGTTTAAATAGGAATATCTATTTATAAATTTTAGACACTTAAAGAGTTTAGAAAATTAGGTATTTAGAAATTAACCAGGACATTAAATTGGAAAAACAATGGTTACTTTGTGACTAGACCTACAAATGCTCATGAAAACCCAGGTCCTAAGTAACTTGCCTGTCATTGTCTGCCAGCAAAGAACAGAATGTTGTAGGATAATGCTCTTGTACACTGTGAAGATTTCACTCTTGACTTGAACCTAAGTCTCTATTGCCAAGCAACCCAGCCATTAACATGTATAGGCACTCACTCCTAACCTGAGTTTTTTTTATGGTGTCTCCTATGTATGAGTCTCATTGTAAATACTGATCAATATTATGAATTAAATTGTAATAGTTAATGATTTACAAAAAGAGTATTTCCACTATACATATTCGAAAATGATGAAAACCAAGAGGTAACACAAGCTAACATAATTTATAAACGGCTAAATCTTTATCAAAGAAGGACATAGTTATGCCAGTGGAAAGACACCTTCTTGTATAAAGAAGCACTAAGACTGTGCAGTACACAAGGAAGACATAAGGAAACACTATTCAGAATAAAACTCAATCATAATGATAAAGTTTCATTTATGGCTTTACTAACAGTCATAAAACATCTTAACCCACACCATGAAAAGACAGTGAGTGTGCAGAAAGGTTCATTACTTACCACTTGCAGTTTCTGACTTGATCTGAGGGAGGCCTTTTTGTCGCCGTTCCCTCTCTTTTTCTCGATCCCGTCTTTCTTGAGATCGAGACCTAGGTGAGTGCCGGCGCCTGTCCCTGGACCGGGACCGAGAACGTCGGTGGCGGGATCTCCGAGACCTAGAGCCAGATCTAGATCTTCTTCTTTTTGGTGACCTAATACATTTTCATCAATGAGATGGAAGCACAAAGGTAAAGATGCACATATTAAGTTGAAAAATGAAACACACCAGGTGAATGTTTGACTCTACAAGAACTCTGTGAGTTCGAGACCAGCCTGGTCTACAAGAGCTAGTTCCAGGACAGGCTCCAAAACCATAGAGAAACCCTGTCTCGAAAAACCAAAAAAAAAAAAAGAACTCAGTAACAGGGACTGCATGGATATAATTTAAACACAAGTAAACATGGCTAGACCACTTGTGACTATACTCTGCTGAACATCTCCAACATTGCCCACAATTCCATCTGCATGATTAAGAAGCCAGTCCTCAGGGCTGGAAACATAGCTGCTACTATTACCTTCTTCTACAAATGTCTTCTCTTTAGCAATTGAAAACACAGTTGAACTGTGAACACTACGACATTTCCATGTTTATTGGCAACACTGAACATATAACTCCTACAAAGCCATATACTCACCGGCACTACATCAACTCAAATGAAATGTAGGTGAAGAAGAGCTTTGGATCTGAAGACATTTTTACTTTTTGAGTCTTTTCAGACAGGGTCTCATATATCCCAAGCTGGCCTCCCTCCAACTTCTGAGGCCCAAAGGCTGGGATTCTGGTATATACCACCAGATCGTGAAGTGCTAATGATGGAGTCCAGGGCTTTAAGCACACTAGGAAAGCACTTTACCAAATAACTAAAGCCCAAGATGGGACTAAAACAATAAAAAACAGCATTACTTTTGACATCTTCTGCTTATGGATCAAGGGTTAACACTGTGAATATCAGAAAAACCTCAAACTAGGTATGGTGGACATATCTTTAATCCCAGGACACAGAAGGCAAGGTAGGTGAATTGCTCGAGGTTGAAGGCCAGCCTGCTCTACACACAGTGAGTGAGACCCTATCTATCTCAACACAAAACCAAAGAAAGCAGTGTAACTGACTCTTCTGTCTCCTGACACACAGCTGCAGCTTTCCTGTAAGTTACCTGGATGCTGACCTAGATCTCGATTTTCTGCTCTCTGGCACGTGCCGCTTAACCTCTGGGATACAAGGCTGTTCTACTTCCATTTCCTTTAAAAAAAAAAAAATCAGAAAATGAGAAATCTGGAAATCGTAAGGGCAAGAGGCCAAAAATCTTAGAAATACTAATTTTTAGTCAGACCAATTATTAACTAGCCACCACTGAGGGAAAAACAAAACCTTTCGACAGTCTGCAAACCAAGGGGGAAGTTACTCTGTACAAACGACACTATAACAGAACACCATAAAACACTGTGAACTAGGCGCCTACACACACTAGCTTCAGCACTCACAGTTGATAGTACTGTGGTGTGCGACTTCCACTCAACTTTTAGAACAAAGAGTTAACGACTGCCCAAAGATCTTCAACATATTGAAAAATCAAAACAGCAGACAAAGAAGAAGGAATGTGCATATAAACCAACCCAAAAACTATTACCTGCTGATGTGGTTTTTGTGAAAGGGGTTCATTTTGTGGCTGAAAGGTAGGTTGGAAAGTTGGTTGAACTGGCGGCGTTGGGGGAATTCCAGGCTGAGGCATCCCAGGTTGAGCCATCCCAGGCTGCGGCATCCCAGGTTGGGCCATCCCAGGCTGAGGCATCCCAGGCTGAGGCATCCCAGGCTGCGGCATCCCAGGCTGGGCCATCCCAGGCTGGGCCATCCCAGGCTGTGGCATGGGAGGAAATGGAGGTGCAGAGAGAAGCCCAAATCCTGGCATCTGTCCATTAGGAGGAAGTGGAACCTTTCATTTTAAAAAAGAGTTAGATCTATTTTAAGTATCAGCAGCCAAAAGTAATTTTGAAGTTAGTTTATATAAAACTTCATTAAATTTTAATTAAGAAAAGCAATTTAATTTCTCTATGTCTAACTTTTCTCAAAACCACTATTACATATTCAAGTATGACATAGATGACAGGTTCTAAGACTCACAATTCTCAACAGTGATTCAAGATACTGTTTTATTTACCCAAGGTAGCAGTGTGACAGGCTAACCCTGAGCCAAAGAGGTACTCAATTACCAATCGTCTTTCTTCAACTCTTTAACAGTAAGTAAGCTTTTATAACAGAAGAAAAAAAATGGCTGTAATTTCTAGATTCCTGGAAAAAAAAAGTATTTTGTTTCCTAGGCATGATGGTATACACCTGAGTATCATATGTTAAAGACCAGGCTTGTTTAAAATGGAATTCTAGGACAGACAGAACTACAAAGAAACAAGTTCAAAACAAAACAACAAATTAAATGGTCTTACAGTGTAACCCAGGTTGGCCTGAAACATACAATTCTCCTATCTCAGTACCTCAAATGCTGGGACTGTGTGTTAATGTCATTCCTATGTGTGCGATTTAAAAAAGTCTACCAAAGGGTGTTTAAAATTTCAAGTAAAATTCACAATATAAGAGCAAAGAACAAGCTGACGTTTCTGCATCATGTACAATTCCAACACCAACTGACTGTACTCAACTAATCACGTCCCAAAATACCTTTCTATAAGAATTCAGAAATTGTTGGTAGAAGGGCTGGAGAGATGGCTCAGAGGTTAAGAGCACTGACTGCTCTTCCTGAGGTCCTGAGTTCAATTCCCAGCAACCACATGGTCGCTCACAACCATCTATAATGAGATCTCGTACCCTCTTCGGGCCTGCAAACATACAGACAGACAAAACACTGCACACTAAATGAATGAATGAATGAATGAATGAATGAATGAAAGAAATTGTTGGTAGAGCTGGGCAGTGATGGTGCATACCTTTAATCCCAGCACTCAGGAGGCAGAGGCAGGCAGATCTCTGAGATCAAGGCCAGCCTGACCTACAGGGTGAGTTCCAGGACTGTCAGAGATGTTACAACTAACCAGCAAACAGAAATTGGTACTAATATGTGTGTAATAAAATATCTGGCAGTATGGTCATGTGTTTTCTTCATTATCTGAACAGGCCTCCTAAATAAGCCATTAAAATCATAGTACCAACTATATGTGTTCAAATGAAAAGAATTATCTGGAAATAATAGACAAGAAAATTCGCAGGTAATTTAAGGCTGTATCTAGGCACCCTTCCCACAGGCTATAAAGCGACGTTTCCCAAGGCTGGTTGTGCACAAAAACCACTGTAGTATTTAAAAAAAAAAAATCAAACAAATCCCATAGATTACCTAAAATGATTATAAGGTAGTGGGTGTGGGCTCTGTGTCTTTAAAGTCCCCACTCCACCCCTAATGTAGATTCATAGCAAAGTGAGCTTACAGAATTTAGCAAAATAAATTCAATAACCCAACCCCTAATTTCTGTTAACTCTCCAGTATGCTATATGTTTTTGTTGCATAATATCAATGGTCTATATTACCAACACCAATGCTGAAAGCACTCCACAGCAGAGCACATAGGAAATAGACGTACAGCAAAGAAAACAGAACTGTAATGTCACTAAACTATTTTAACTAAAATATCTATTATTATAAGATGAGCATGTTTATAAACTTGTAATTAAGATAAAAAGCAACTCAAAATAGTTGCCATTCCACAGCTTTCACTGGGGCTGCAGTTCTCCTTAGCAAATTACACAGTAATCACAATGCTCAGAGGTACAAACAGGTCTCCAAAAACAGATCTTGAATTCATAAACTCAAGACAAGAAAAATGCCTGTAGGTTGTGGGAGCTCACAAAAGCGGATCCATTTCCCCTTAACTAAAGGTCAGAGAGTTCAGACCTAGTCTTCTCTCCTTCAAGGTTAGATGACAGGAGGTCTGACCCAAGGTGTGGTTATTTGATGCTTTGGGTACTGAAAAGTTAATTACTTTGTTCTTTGCATCTTGGTAAAGAAGTCTCTTGCCGCCTCCCTCCTCTTTGGATCAGGGCATATAAAGTCTTTGAGAAATAAACATGAGGCGAATCTCAGTATTTCCTAGATGCCCTCCTGGCTCTATCAGTTGTCTCTAGTCTCTCTCTCAATCCTCATGCTTCCCTCCAAGCATGGACAAATTGCTGGGCAGGACCCGCCTGGACACAGGATAGGACAAATGGCCCTCAACGTGGGGCTTAGGGGACACAGTACCTGATGGTGCACTGTATCCTGCTGCATTCCCATCATCCGAGGGGGAAACTGATCCATACTTTGATGTTGTGTGTAGGCTGTCTGCTGCATGCCATCCCCAGGATAGCCACTAAAACAAGGTGAGTACTTTAGTTACTTATTCAAAAGCCCTTAAGACTCTTAGTCACATTTACATTGCAGAATGCCACTCAGGAGTCACAGGTAATCAACAAATATTGCCCAACATAAAAGCCGCACATTTAAAGTTCTAACTCTGAAAAGGATACAAACTGTCTTACTATAAGTTTATAAAATAAAGACGGCACTGAAATGTGTTTCAGCCCTGTTACTTAGATTATGCTTTGTAACTGTTACCAACTATCAAAGAATTAAGAAGAGACTCACAATGGCACCTGTGGAGGAGGGGGCGAGGTGGTAGAGGGTACTGGCACAGCAGGAGCAATGGCAGGTGTGGCCACAGCGGGTGTAGGAGGGGCAGCAGCAGCAGCAGCGGCTACAGCAGTGACAGCAGCATCCTCTTTCTTCGCATCTTCCACAGCTTCAGGCTCATCATCATAATCAAATCTATCAAGCAGCTTCTGTAATGTGTACGGCAATGTTCCACTTAAAATACAGACTGAGTCACCAAACCAGAAACTTTACAGAGTAAAAGATGTCTACACCAGCTACACCCCTACCACACTATGTACAGTTTCTTTTTCTCTTCTATGTCCTGAGGAGTTTGGTCCAAAGAGAGACAATTTTGACATAAATGTCACATTAGAAAAATACAATTTAAATTCTACTTTCCTTCTCCAATCATAAAAGGAATGTTTTCTTTCTGAATATTAACCGCTTATTTCATAATAAATTCAGCCATACACTTACGTATCTAAATATTTATTTACTGAAGCTTCTAGAGCTCTGTATACATGCCAACATGTGTGTTTCCAGGCAGCTAGACCTATTATGTCCACAGACTGCCCAGTCAAGAATATACTAATATAATCAAAGAAAAAATTATGGTGTAGGACAGGAACAGAAGTCTCTTAGCTGTTTACTCTAGCAATTTCTTTCTCAAAACTTTACAGCTTATACCAATTACCAGAAACTTTCATTAAAAACAATAAATAAGGGCTGAAGAAATGGCTCAGTGGTTAAGAGCACTACCGACTGCTTTTCCAGAAAACCGGGTTCAAATCCCAAGACCTACATGGTAGTTCACAACTGTCTGTAAATCCAAGATCTGATACCCGCATACAGACATACATGCAAGCTAAACACCAATGCATATAAAATAAAAATAATTATTTAAAAACAAACTCAAATAATCCAGAAGTTCACAAATCTAGAACAGTAATTTAAAAATAAAAATAAATTTTAAAAATTAAAAATAATAGCATTTTAAGGTAAAAAGTTAAAAATAACAGTAATTTAAAATAAAATTTACTGAGCCAGGGTGATGGTTAGCCTGTCATGCAAGCCTGACACCTTTAAGTGCCATCCTTGGAACCCAACCCAATAAGGGGGGGGGGGGGAGGAAGACTCCTAGAAACTGTCCTCTCACCTCCACATGTATGCATACCATGGCATATATACATCACTCTCACACATTATAACTTACTTAAAAATTATTCTTATTAAAAACAGGGAATGTACAACACTGAACAGTTATATTTTGCAATCATAAAAAACCTGTGATATAGATCTAGTTTTTAAAATATATATTTATACACAAGGAAACCAAGGTTCAGGATGTTAAGAAACATAAACCAAACCATAGCTGGTGAATATTGAATCACAGTGGACACTGATATTTTGTACTTCAAATGCCTGTGCTCAGCTTCCAACATGCAAATGTTTCTTTCCAGCTGTGCCTGTTTTGCCCATGGCTTCTGCCCCATGCTTTCTGCACTGTTCTGCCTAGAACAGATTTATGGTATACTTTATAAACTCAAAGTCATGACTGGATGGGCTTTCCTGAGACAAGACGGCACACAGAACTAAACCCAGTGTGAAGAGTATATGACACAGCAAATTTCCTTTTTATTTTTTATTGTTGTTTTGTTTGTTTTTTTTTTTTGGGACAGGGTTTCTCTGTGTAACAGCCCTAACTGTCCTGGAACTAGAGCTCTTGTAGACAGGTTGACCTCTAACTCACAGAGATCCGTCTGCCTCGTCTACCAAGTGCTGGGATTAAAAGTGTGCACTGCCATTCGGCAGCAAATTTCTTTATTCAAAAAACACTAGTTGTTTCCTGTCCTTCAGGTACTTTGCAGATTATATTATATTAATTTATCTTATGGTACCAACAAGATACATTATTTAAGTTTTAATAGTCATGCATATTGATCTGGAAAGACTTAAATCAATTATAGAATCTCTAGTTTAACAAAAGAATTAATTTTCAATGGTTTAGAGGAAATGAAAGATGTAGGAAGATCTGAGTAAAAGTGCTCCCAGTGCCTAGCTGAAAACAGACAGTAGTTCAATAAAAGAACACAGAAAGCACACACACACAGCCATACTTCTACTCGCCAGCAGAGGAATTCCGTTTTGGAAACTTGATGGAACTAACAACTACTTCAGTTAAACCAGCAAGCTAAGTATTCCCATAGCCATGGTCTTTACTCAGTATTTCCTACCACTGGTGTAAGAAGAAAAGTATCAGGAGCAGATGTTGAAGAATATCAGATTCAGCACTACCTAGAAATCCCAGGAGAACCACCTAGAAAACTAAGCACTCAATACTGTAGCCAGTTACAACAGTCAGCCTTTTCTCTATGGCATTATTATCCAAATTCAAAGTGCTAAGGAACATTAAAAAAGGCTAGGAATCCAAGGATAAACGAAACAAGAAAGCAGTATGGCTTATATAAAGAAAAGCCAGAAAAACATTGGAGTTTACTGTGGAGATTCTGGAGCAGTGCATACCAAAGCAAAAGAGGTCCATTTATGTCCACCCAATAAGCAGGTTTTGATGGGTGATGTATGTTAAAACTCTGATATCTAATATAGAGAACAGCTGTAAGGTCCAATGTCATATGGCTGTCACTGTGAAGGAAAAATATTTGAGATCACATTATCACTTAATGAACAGAAAAGTAAGAGGGCTCTGGACTCAATCTTCACAACAAGAACTAGGGTGTCCTGAAGAAGCTTCCCAAGGGCCGCAGCACAAAACTGTACCTCAATTTCTAGTCTGTTGCTCCTCGGAATGTTCTCTTACACTAACATCTCACACAGCTGCAGAGACAACTCAGCAGCTGAGAGCTATGACTGCTCTTCCAGGGGACCCAGTTCAAGTTCCCAACACCCACATGGTGACTCACAACCATCTGTAACTTCAGTTTTAGGGGATCTGATGCCCTCTATGACCTCCACTGGCACTGGGCATGCACATGGATCACAGATATACTCCGAGGCAAAACATTTATACATATAAAATAAACCTAAGAAGAATCTTCCCATCCATTCATTCAGCCATCATAGATACTATTTATGATTTATACGAAGAACCTAGACATAAGACCAGGAATAGCCCAAGTAAGCCTGAGAAATAATTAAGCAGAGGGACATTTGGAAGTACAGCATGTATACATGTGCTCAGTGTTCAGGTACCTGCACTGGCTAAGACCCTGAGTTCAATTCCCAGCACCAGATATATGTATCTCTTTAACTGTTAGGATGCAGAAATAAACACTGATGTGACAAGGCAGTGTTAACAAAACAACAACAAAAACAAAAAAAGAACCCCCCCCCCCCAAACAACAAAAATCAGGCATGAAAACAAGTAGGAATAGAGAGAAAAAAAAAAAAAGAGGTAAATTAGCCACGTTAAAAATAGAAGCACTTGGGCTGGAGAGATGGCTAAGTGGTTAAGAGCATTGCCTGCTCTTCCAAAGGTCCTGAGTTCAATTCCCAGCAACCACATGGTGGCTCACAACCATCAGTAAGGAGGTCTGGCGCCCTCTTCTGGACTTCAGACATACAGACAGAATATTGCATACTAAATAAATAAATAAATAAATATTTAAAAAAAATAGAAGCACTTAAAAAACCCTTGAATGATAATGTAAAACAGACTTCACTCCAGAAAGATAGAGAGACAAACACAGGACACAGGAAGCAGAGAACTATTAGAAGAATACAGAGCTTTACTTCTGAGGGTGGAATGGGTGG
Organism: Alexandromys fortis; assembly: GCF_014885135.2. NCBI lineage: Eukaryota > Metazoa > Chordata > Mammalia > Rodentia > Cricetidae > Alexandromys > Alexandromys fortis. The sequence goes on from NW_026068033.1 coordinate 762,421, forward strand.
TGGTGGTGGTAATAAAGAACAGAGATTTCCAAATGGAAACCACACAGGAATTTATGTTCATTTACTCATGGAAATAGACTTGCAAGCACAAATACAAAACAGCTTTTCAAAGCACCCTGGAACAGCTTCTTCTGCTTTACAATTCTATTCTGTTTCCCTACAAATATACACTCCTCCTGTGTGTGTGTAGACAGGTTTGTGCTCAGTATCTTCATCACCTGGTCTTGGTCTTGGTCTCACCGGCTCGGCTGGGCTGGATGACCAGCAATCTCCATGTGGCTTTTACATGGATACTAGGATGGAAGCTGGGGTCACCATGCTGGGCACAGCAAAAACTTTACTAGCCACAACATCTCTCTAGCCCGGTTTACTTCTTTTTCACTCAAAATTTAATCCAGTCTTTTTTACAATCAGTAGTCACTTATTAACCATTAAGCTAAAATAATGAAAACTGGCGTTTATCTACAGCACTGATTACTAATCATTGGCAGATAAAATTTTTATCTTATGTTAGAAATAATCATAAATTTTAGAGCTCATGAAATCAAACATGCCATTTAATGCTATGATTTTAAAATTATCTTTTTTTAAACTATGAAACTGGAAAAAGAAATTTTAAACAATCATAACCCCAACAAAAACACAAGACAAAAGTAGAGCTGTCTAGGTTGAACCCCACAGCTCACCCACAGCTTACCCACGTCCCTGCTGGCAGTATTTTAAACATGCCTATTAAGTTTCATTCTGAGATGCTCCCATGGGCTCAAGTAAACACTTGGTTCCCAGCTGGTAGCCTTTTTGGGAGACAGTGAAAATTTGGAAGATGGCACTTAGTTGAAAGAAAGCTACCAAGGGCATGTTTTTCAGGATCCTTTTCCCCTCCCCTGCTTCCTGTCCACTTTAAATCAAAGAGGCTCATCTGCCATGTGGTCCTGCTGCAAACCATGGATTCAACTCTCTGATACCAGGAACCAAAATTAATCTTCCCTTTCAATTTGTTCTCTTTGGTATTTGTCCCAATCACACAGAAACAGAGCTAAGGATGGCAAAGGCACACTGAGTAAGCAGAGAGATGCTGGGGTCACCCCAGGACTCACATCACAGACATGGTAAGTACAGTTATCACAGCAACAGCAAATGTCTATCTATCAGTAGCAAAACAGATAATCTGAGGGCTCCATCTACTGGAGTCTTAATAACCATTCATGCAGAATGTACACAGACCTAATGATAAAGATCAAAACAAAAGCACAGACTCATAGTACATTACTTCTGGAAAAGCATACAACAAAACCCGACAGCATCACTGCTAGGGACGAGTGGGGCAGAATCCTTCTGTTTGCTGTTCTTTATTCTTTAAACTTGTTTATAGTGAGCCTGCATGACATGTGTAACCAGGAAAAAACATTTTGATATTGAGGAGGAAAACTCAAACCACAGACAAAAACAAACAATCCAGAGAAGCTGCGGAAGAGAGCCCACAATGCACATGGGTAAGACAGACAAGTGGGGTGATGTGAGAAGCGTACCTTGTCAAATGCAGTTTTTTGTTCAGGTGGGGGGAAAGCAGCTTTTTGCTCAGGTGGTTGTGTAGGAGCTGTCTTTAACTGAGCTGTAATAGCCTGAACCTGAGCCATCACAGCATTGTCAAGGGCGGGAGACTGTGGTTTTGGAGGCTGTTGAAAAGTCTGAAGGATCTGCTGCAGCTTAAAGAATGGGAAAACCGATAAACCACACAACAAAGCATCATCATCAAAGTTAATTTACTACAAAGCAAAGACTCTCAGAGGGACTGAAATAGCATAAGCAGTAAGTAAACTGGACAAAGAATCCACCTTTCACTAATGGCTAAATTTGTGAATGAACATATTACAGGGTATTGCTTACAAATGTATGCTGACAATCCCAAAGAGACAAACAAAGCTCAAAGAAAAGAGAAAACACATGGAATTTTAACAGCGACTTTTCTAGAAATACAGAAAATGTCATTCCATATAATCTTGAATCAATCCGAAATACTAGAATTGTGAGCAACAACACCTGCCACTTCAACAGCTCAAGGTCTATCAAAGAAGTACTACCATTTCCTTATTTTTCACATCCGCATTGCCTTCTTAGCTCTAACTCATCACATTAGCTCCCTAGCGAAGGATACTCTCCCATCAAGGAGCATATGAAGGAGCTATGGGAAACAGCACCAACAGAACCTAGCTCTGCAAGCCACTGGAGCATTAAGCAGCTTACCTGCTGGCCTTGGGTTGTCTGAAACAGCTGAGCCACAGCAGCAAAGGCATCAGAGCTGGGCAACTGTGGTACAGCAGGCATGGAGTTTGTGGGAGCTTGTGCAAGTTCAGAAGAGGCTTTTACTGTGGGTGGAGGTGAGCCTAAAAAGCAAAGTGCATTAGGCCGCAAAAAAACCAACCAACCAAACAAACAAGAACAAAAGTCAACACCCTCCCCCCACCCCTGGTTTAAAAGGCCTTTCAAGTTTTGCTGCTAAACCAAAATTCCGTTCAGTTTAACTTGTCATTAGTACAGTAGGGGTGTGTGTGCATATTCTCGTTTGAAAAGAAGGATTATAGGAAGAAAAACTACCTTCCAAATGCAAACTCAAGTTTCCTTCCTATGGGAAAGGTCTATCAATTCAGAAATTTCATGTACAGAAACGCAATTCTTTTTAAAGTTTTCTTTTGTTAAAAAAAAAATCAAGCTTTTTTTATACAATATAGTCTAATTATGGTTTTCCTCCCAACTCCTCCTAGATCTTCCCCACCTCCCCTCTCTGAATTCACGCTCCTTTTTGTCTCTCATTAGAAAACAAACAGGCATATAAAGAATAAAATAAAATAAAACAAAAACCAACCAACCACAATAGGACAAAATGTTTTCAAACAGAAGGAAGAGCCAAGACACCAGTGCACTTTGAGACCTTTTCTTACGGTCAGACACCCCACTGTACCTTCATTGTTGGTGACATTTTCTGCTACTGGAACAGCATTACTGGCTCCTGCTGCCATGTCCAAAAGAGGCTGAATAATTTCAATTTTGAATACTCCATTTTTTTGCCAAAGATTTAGCACACGAACTATTTTACTCTGTTATATGCAAGAAAATGAACATACAATAAATATTTATAGAAAAAGCTTATCATATCTGACTGTAAAGAGAAACCATTACTGTTTCATCAGAAAAAAAATCCATCAGAATCACTTCCCAGTTAAGGAACTCAGATTAACCTTTCCTCTGTGGTATACTCTGAAGAAAGAAACACAGACTACACACAGAGCAAATAAAAAGACAGACACTATTTGATAGCATTGTTCTTTACAAGAGTCACAAAGGAGAACACTGATAAAACTCAATCATCTTAGAAAAGTTCATGAAGTGAAAATTTTCTGCAGGATGACCAAGGCAGTTAATCATTTAAGGGATTAACTGCATGTGGTCACACACGCTTGTGATGCCAGCACTCAAAAAAGGAAGACTACAAATTTGAGGCCCAACACCACAGCACCAAAAACAATGAAAACAAACCAATTTTTAAGAAAGTGGCTGATAACAAGAAAAAGATGTTTTATGGCCAAGAAAATATGAAGGAGATCCAAACAAAATTTTCTTACTCATGGGTACAGGTTTTAACTCCTATTCAAAGGGATCTTTTTATAAAATTATGCTTCAAGAGCCTAAGAATATACACACAGACTCTTAATACCCACAGTGTTCCTCTTTATGTAAACTGTCTCCATTTTCATTACTGAGTATTGTACCCAGGATTCCACGCTGAGAAAGTGCACCACCATAATGGCAGACAAAAAAAGATGCCTCGGAAAAGGCTGTTTCCTAACTAAACCTGCATACCTGCTGGCCTTTACCTTAGGGTTTTCTTTGAGTCTCAAGTCTAACAGAGGAACATGAGAGAGGAAGTAAATATTCTTTTTCTCTGTTTTGATCAAACTTAAATTCATGTTTCTTTCTGCTTCACATTTTCTTTCAGAATTCAGGGAAGCTAAAGCATGAGGTTATGTAAATTGCCGCAATTCCCACCTATTCAGAGCACTTATGTGTAACTAACTGTCAATATTCCTTCTTTCTACAGTTCACTGTGAAACCGCACACGCGCGCAGTCTTGCTGCAGATTAATATCACTTACATTACTACATGTTGGGAAGAACAATTCTGGGCCTTCTAGAAAAAGTAGCAAACTGTACTCTTTCCACTACAGGGCTGTTCCTCATCCAAGGATACCGCTGTAGCTCAGGCTTACCATTCCTAGCAGATCTTCCTGCAGCCACCTGCTAAGTGCTGCGATCAATGGTATGTGACACCCTGCACAGCTAGTGATATTGTCTTTAAAGACAGTGCTTTCTGCATAAACCCTTTGGTTTCTTTACACTATGGTAAGAACATTCAACACTAACCACACCTTCTCCAGTAATGTGCAGTGTTTGGCAGATCTCAGAACTTTACCTTGCCTAACCAAAACTTCAGACCTACCACTAAGCCAACTCTTCACGCCACACTTCCAGCAATTACTGCTTTTCTCAGAATCTACAATTCAACATGAGAAAAGTCCTTGTGCAAAGACCATGTGAATCTGCCATTTCACAAGGAAGCCAGACTAGGAAATGACCACTGCAGAGAAATTAAACTTAAGACTCAAGAATTTACTACATGAAGATATTTTCATATAATACAACAGGCTTTAAATAACATGAATCTAAACACATAAAAATAAAATAAATCCAACAAGAATGCAAAATTTTAGAAGTGTTTAACCATACCTTATCTTCAGATGGACAAAGATATAAATATTGGAATGTAGCAGTTATATTTTTAGAGAATCTTGGCCCAAAAACATCTTTATCAGTTCCAAATTGATGACGAGACTGTCGCACAATGGAATCAATGACATATAATCCTGGAACCTTGTATTCTGGTTTACACTGCAACGATAAAGGTACACAGTTAGTCTAAGGAAAGGAAAACCAGTGAGTGTGGTAGCGCACACCTTTAATTCCAGCACCCCAGAGGCAGAGACAGGAGGGACCTAGGAGACTCAGTGTGCTCCACTTTAGTGAGTTCTAGGCCATCCAGAGCTACAGAGCAGAACTCTGTCTCCCCACCTCCCTAAAGGGAGACCCAAAACAAATCTGACACCCATTATCTCACAAGTATGCAGCTCCACACACCCATCGTCTACTGCGTAGAAACTACTTAAGTGTTCCACCACCTAACTAGCTGTCAAACTTCAAGTCTAGGGACAGTTACATTCTTTGCTAACTCAGACTCCAAAGACTTGCCCCCAGATCCTTGACTGCCTCTCTTCCTCTCCAAAACTTTCCAGAGGCCATTACCATCTCACTTTCCTACAAATTCAGTTATTGTTAATGAATCTCTGATTCAATGATTTCCACCTTTTGAAATTACTAAAAAATACTTTAAACATTAGGTTTTACCAGAGAAATAAAAAGTAAAAGGAGCTGGGCAGAGGCACACGCCTTTAAACCCAGCACTTGGATCTCTGTGAGTTTGAGGTCAGTCTGGTCTACAAGAGCTAGTTCCAGGATAGGCTCCAAAGCTACAGAGAAACCCAGTCTCAAAAAAACAAAAACAAAACAAAACAAAAAAAAGTAAAAGGGTCATTTGAGTCTATAAACTGGACGAAGGAAAAACAAAATACTACAGGCATTTCTGTAGGAAAAGGTATAGCCCTTTGGGAAAACAATTCAGCAACAAAAATAAAGCCTTCTTTGACCATTAAGAATTTATGCTAAGGAAAACATGTATGTATGTTTTCCTTTAAGGTTAACTATTGAAGCATTTTCAATGAAAAATAACTATTTACTGGATAAGTAAATCAGTAATAATCACACAGAGGGTTATTTTGTAGATGTTTATAATATATTCAGTAGGAAAGACACATCAACAACCAGTACTGTGTCCATTTTCCTTACAAACACACACACATAAATAAAACCTAGGCAGACTCAGATACACACTGTAGTAACTGGAAACCAAAGCATACGTGCAATCAAATGTCCTTCCCCATTTACTTCTTTGCACTTTGATCTCCAAGAAGCTTCTAACTGACAAAGCCAGCTACTCTGCATTTCATGACCCCAAGGCAGATCAACTGATTAAGATGTCTGAAATCTTTCTCAGATGCTACTGAGAAAGATTTGCTAATTAGATATACTTTAAGACAAGACACAACCATGTAACTAAAAAAGTTTAATGTGATGGCAACAGGGAAAAGTCAGGGGAAAAAAGTAACTTCATTAAATTAAAAAATTAAATTAAAAAAAGTAATTAAAAAGTAACTTCATCTGAAAAACTCACAGGAGAATTAAATGTCAACAGAGTGGATAGGCCAAAAGATATGAAACAGCCAGGCCCTTAGGCTTGGGAAAAGGTCCCAACACAAAGACAACAAATTCTGTCGCCAGGTATGACAGAAGCTGAGCGCCAAGCTTTTCTACAATATTCAACGAATGGAAGTAATATGAAAAAATACCTTGTAAAACTTCCATGTTTAAAAATTTCAATTACTATTTTAAAAAAAAAATCATCTTAAGGGTATGAGAGCTTCGTCTGTCTATGTACCATGTGCATGTCTGGGGCTTGAAGAGGCCAAAAGAATGCATAGGACTCCCTGAAACTGGAGTTAGGGAAGAGTGTGAGCACCCATATGGGTGTTAGGAGCGAACCCAGGTCCTCTGGAAGAGCCTTCAGTATTCTTAGCTTGTTGAGCCATGGCTCCAACCCCAGTAACTACTTTTTTCTAGAGTGTTTTTAGGAGCACACATCCAATCTCAATCCATACAATATGTGAGTATGTCATAAATGAACATGGTAATAATGAAATAGTTACCTTTTTGATGAATTTCTCTACTATCTGAACAACATGCTTGTAAAGCTGAAAAAGAAGAGGAAACCACAGCCAGGTGATACATTTCTACATCCCCAGCTAGTGAGAGCACTCGAATCCTTAGAAATTTTAATTTAAAAATTTAGCAATTAACTCAAAGAGTCATTAGAAATAGTTCAAAATCAATAACAGAAAAAAAAACCCTCGAGAAAGGAATTAATCAAAACAGAAACAACATACTCCATTCCAAAGAGAATGAATGAGCTTTCTTAATTGACCAACCTTCCTGAAGCAAAGTACCTTGTTATCGCCACATGAGTAAAACATTTCTAAACTGCCATTTACTAAAATGTCATCTTGGGTAACTAACTTACTTCATTTCCCAAAGCCCACATTTTGACTTTTCTCACAGCTGCTTTGTAAGGACTAAAATAGTATAGTCACAAAGCTCCGGCAAAAGTTAACTCATGAGATAAATTCTGATGTTAAGAATATTTTAAACAATTCAAAATCGAAGCTGGCAAGATGGCTGAGTGGGTGTGGTGTTTGTCAAAGAAAATTAAGCTGGATCCCTGAAACCCACATCAAGGTGGAAGAGAACGGGCTTCACAAAGCACTTCACTTGGCATGCCCCTCACCCCTGCCAATAATAAACACTTAGAAAGTATTTCCAAATTAAATATTCTTACCTTAATAGCTTTAATAGCAGCTTTAGTAATCAGAATCATTTTGGCTCTAGAGATGGGAGGTTTCATGTCCATCAGTGAAAAAAGCTTAAAAAACAAGAAATAAAGGTCAATCCAGGGGTCAATCCCCCATTTTACAAAGATATTTATACCCACTGGCCTTTGTCGCTACAATTTGTCACTCTGGCTACACGTCCAACATCAGCAACTTTTCTATACACTATTCACCACATAGAAAAGAAGAAAAGTATGAATATAAAGGCAAAAACATTTAAAAAATTACAAAACTAGTCTTTTAAAGAACCAAAAAATCGTGAAGGGAAACAACACACCTCCTCTGGACGGAGTCTGGCAGTAGTATGATTTTATCAATATTTAGTGTAATTTCAATTCCAAATCTTTATTGAGACTTTGAAGGACTTTCAATAACCTTAAGGTCATTCAGACAAACACGTAAAAAATCAAGTAACAGGTTTAAAATGCCATTATAAAAGATCCAAGTATCTGTGATGCTAGTGTAAGAATTAAAACTTCATATGAAACCTGGCCCAGCACTCATAGTCAAGACTATTTACAGCAATCAGGTAACCTCTTGATCCCAAAACACGCACTGATCTTCCCCCCAAATTAAATTTCTATACATTCAATAAATTAAATTCAACTAAGATGTTAATAATCAGAGTCCGAAAGGGTTATAAATATAAACCCTGAGATTAAGCAGTTTAAGATCTGAGGAAATGAGGCCTGCGTATGACAGCGAGCCTTTAATCTCCTAGATACTTGGGAGGCAGAGGTAGACAGACCTCCGTGAGTTCCAGGTCAGCCAAGGATAGAGTCCCCATGCCTGGGGAGATTTTTTTGCAGCACAAAGACTGAGTAACCTCAAAGAAGCCGAAAGACATGAGAGGTTGTCCTCTCTACACACACGTCCACACACATTCACTCACACACTCTTTAGGTAACAACATTCACTTGAAGAGCGGTCTAATGACCGCCAAGCACAGTTCAGGGTTTTGTGAACAGCATCAACCTCCCGTGAGCTATCTCCATTTCCTTCCAGCTAACATTAATGTTTCAAGTGTGTATGTGCTACTCATACCATACTGACTAGACATAAACACCAGTCTAAGAAACAAGTCTATTCCTAGGGTAAGCAGCCCTACCTGGCAGCATGTCCTAAAAACTCACTATTTCATAGCTCTTTAAACTGGGGATAGTGAATACCTACACATAGAAAAGGCATGGGATGCTAGGTATAGCTAATATAGGATTCAGATACTCTAAGCAGAAAAGGCTAGACAATTTCTATACATGTTAAGAAAATGGGAGAAATAACTTAAGATTTCACATACAAATTCATTTTCTGAAGAGATTTAAAAAAAAAAAAAAGGACTCACAACAGTCTCTAACTCTAGCCACAGGGGATCCAGTCCCCTCTACTGGCTGTGTCTCAAAAATGTTCTCCTTGAGAACAACACTAAATGGAAAGTAGAAAGCACACAGTAATGAGCGAAGCTAATCAAATCAGTGAACAACGACAAATTTAAGTATTCCAACTTAAAAACTCTAAAACTGATTCATAAACATATAGCACACATTTACTATTCCTCCCATCTATGTAACTGAAAACAGAGAAAGGGCTGCAGAAAAGTTCATACATGAATCTCACTGCACATGTTAAGTCTTGTCAACAGTAAGCAAGTCACTGCTTTCTTTTAAAATAAAGCCCAATGAGTGTACAAGACTGCTACTTCTTCCAAGCAAAAACAAACCATCGCTATCATTTTAAAGATAAAAGCCCAGGCTATCATATACCAACAGTCAACATTTGGGCAAATGAGTAACAAGAGGTGCCTAAGGAAGAAAAGCATTACTTCCATATCTAGCATGCATAAGGTAGCAGGGTGACCTCACTGCCTTTAAGATCTGTTTTCACATGACTCTTATTAGAAAGGTTCCACATTTTAGGTGATGCCCAAGAAGTGAATCTGAACTGAAGTGGTCAAATCTAGTCTTTTCTGAAGTCGACATTTCCTAATGGTGCATCCAATGCTGTTTGTCAACTACATTTATGCACAGAACACTGACCATGATAGGGAGTTCAAGAAACAAAAAATCCCATGCCAAGCAGGCATATTCTCCCCCCTGAATGTTGCATTCATTTGACAATGAAAGAGAATGTGGTCTGTGCACTCAACAGCCAGAAGAAGAGCCAGAAATGTGCAAATGGATCTTTAACACACTACTAACAGGTCCATGTCTGAAACAAGTGTCTTCCAAAGAAAGCCAAAGAGTTTGTGCTAAAAGGAAACCTAGAGTCTATTGAAAGTTAAGAAATACAACAAAGTACAATGAGCTGCACAAAGGAACATCAGAGCGAAGTGAAATCTTAAAACTCAAAAAAGCACCTAGCACTATCAGAAGATACTCTGAGGCTAAGAACACAAACCAAACCTTGTTCTTTCATATAGGACATGAAGCTTTTGTTCATTAGTGTGCATTTTTATGTGACATGAATACAGGTGTGAGCACGTCATGGTACATGTGGTGGTGGGGAAGGGGGGTCCGACAACATAGGACTTTAGGTAGTCAGTTTTCTCTTTCCACTTTTGATACCAGGGACAGATTCAGGTTTTCTAAAGCCTTTAAATAGCCCTTGCCCACTGAGTTACCCTGCAGACCCCAGACACGAGTTTTTCAGTCATAAGGATTGTATGTAAGCAGAAACATATTGGGGAGTTAATTTTTTACTCAAAAGTTCAAACACTACTGAACTCAGCATAGAGAGAAGCAGCAGGACCATCTTCAAAACTATTTATTTAGAGACAAGATATCACTGTGTATCCCTGGTTGACATGGATTCAATGAGTAGACCAGGTTAGCTTTGAAACTAGAGCCCCACCTGCCTTTGCCTCTCAGTGCTGGCTGGGATCAAAGTGTGTGCATCATGCCTAGCTTATAACTGTAAACTGTTAAGCAGAAGGTTCCCAGGGACCTTGACTCTGCTTTAACAACTCTCCTTAAGTCTTAAGAGTTGTGAATTTGAAGTTAATTGGAGGAAGAACACTTTAGGAATGCTTCAAAATTGGAGATTTAAAGATTATTTTATTATTAATTCAACTCCTAAATGGAACTATCTAAAATTGTCCTTAATAGTCGTCTTTTTTCTTTTCCCGGTCCACCCTTCCGCACATGTACCATTCTCAATTTTGTTTTCTTTAATTAAAATCAATTATGCCAAGCACAATACAAAAGTCCATGATGCCTGCTACTTGAAAAGCTAAGGAAGAGGTTACAAGTTCAAGGCCGGCCTAGGTAACTTAGTGGGAGCTTGTCTCAAAATAGGAAGTGGATAAAAATAAGTAACAAATTGTTAATCTACTTTCTATTTACAAGAAGTTTCTCATATCTAAAGTAAATGACTTATTACTTAGTCCTTCCTCTCCTCATCTAGAGCCAAGTTGCAATTTAATAATCTTTTTTTTAAATATTTATTTATTTATTATGTATACAATATTCTGTTCACATGTAGGCCTGAAGGCCAGAAGAGGGCACCAGACCTCATTACAGATGGTTGTGAGCCACCATGTGGTTGCTGGGAATTGAACTCAGGACCTTTTGGAGAGGCAGGCAATGCTCTTAACCACTGAGCCATCTCTCCAGCCCCCCCCTTTTTTTTTCTCTTTAAATATTTATTTACTTATTATGTATACACTATTCTGTTTGCAGGCCAGAAGAGGGCACCAGACCTCTTTCCAGATGGTTGTGAGCCACCATGTGGTTGCCAGGAATTGAACTCAGGACCTTTGGAAGAGCAGGCAATGCCCTTAACCACTGAGCCATCTCTCCAGCCCCCGCAATTTAATAATCTTAAAACAAAAAATTTGTCAGGGTCACCAGTATTGCCTGAGGAAGCTCTCAGATTTAAAAAGGCTGGCCTTGTGATAATCCCCAACTTTGATTACAGCTCCTGACTTCTCATAATTTGTTATTCTTGGTCAGAACAGAGATCCAATAATCAACTAACAGCCCACGAAGTTCGGCTAATGCTGAGAAAGGAAATCATGCCAGGCTCTGCTTACTTAAGAAAAGTTAAGTGTGGAATGTAAATATCAAATCATTCATGCAGCACCTAGTGGAAAGCAGATGCTCAGGAGGTCAGCTTACTACCAAGACACCTTGGAACCAGTTCAGAGTACTGCGCTGCGTTCCAAGCTACAGGCTGAAGTCACAACTAATGCACTTAATGCACGTATCCGGTGTCACTGGCTCCGCACTAAGGTCCCTTATAGAAAATGGCATAGACGCTGCATTTTCTCTGGTGCACTTTCAAGCATTTCTAGACCACTTATACTACCTAATACATAGCAAGTACTATGTAAAAATAAGTGTTAAGATGCATTATTTAGGGAATAATGACAAGAGAAAAAGAAGCCTGTCTTACAAATGAGATACGAGATCAATAACGTTCAAGCACATGGTGGTGGGATGGGAGATTCTCAAACACTGAGCAGCCTGAGCAGGCTTCCTGCTGCACACCACCACTCACAGGAGTTCCAGCACTGCCCAATACACAGCCAAGAGAAGCCTCACCCTCTGGATGAGTTCCAGGATTTTAAAGGCAAAACCAATTAACTTTGAGGTAGTACTGAGTCAAATGTACCTGTTTCACAAAATCTGCACTTTTGCTTGTGGGCACTTAACACATAACTCTGAGAGTAAATTATAAGTCTTCCTGTGGACTGTGGTTAAAAAATAGGAAAGCACTGATGGGGAGGCACTTTAAAATGAGAAAAATAAAGCCTAAATGTTAAAATGGAGGGGCGAAAAGAAACTCAAGACTGGTTATTTCTAGCCAATATTCAGTCTTGGCAAACAAACCTGAAGGGAAAAACAAAAAAAGAACCGATTTAAAACACAAAGCGTGAAAAATCATAAAACTGTTATTCCAACATTTTCTAATATGGAAAAACACGAGACACTGAGGGACTAAGAGTTAGAAGACTGGACTCTAAATCTGTAGTCTGTACTGCTACCTACCTGTGAGCAGTGAGTGTTCACAGATCATTTGGTACAGCTTCCTCTCCCCCCCCACAGGCCTGCATTTCCATTCATTTATCAATGGGAAAAGCCCACCATGAAGAAGAGTGAGGATCCATGAACTCCTCTTACACTGATAACAGCAGACCTCAAAAGCACCAGGATGAGGAGGTTCCTTCTCTTTCCTAATGTTCGTTTGCACCAACGAGCCTGAGTTACTCTTTGTTCTATCAACTGTTAGGAAAGGCTACTTGTGACATGGTCCTCTCTCATGCTAGCCTGAGACACAAAGACCACTCCTCAGCCTCATCCCTTGCCCTACCTGGTAAATAGACTTAGGACAAAGAACACAAGAATTTAGACTATGCTTCTTTTGGAATTCATTCACACTTGTGGATCAGATAAAGCAAATGGCATTCTACTAACCGCACAAACCTTGGCAAATGTCTCAGTTTTCTGTAACTGTATAGAATACTCTACACTAGGCAATTTTTAAAACGGTGTGCAGGGCAACTACATTCTCAGCCCACTATGTAATTTTTAAGGAACTTATATTTTTACCCAGGGCCTCACTCGAACTGAAGATAATTCTCATGTTGCAATCTCCCAGATGCTGTTGGAAATAACATAATTCCAGAAGCTGGATATAGTCCAAGGTGTCCCTCTTTGGTGAAGACATTTGTTCCATGGCATCTCATGGCAAAGGACAGACAATGAGTGAGCACAAAGAGAGGAAAGCAAGGGATCAAGCTTTCTTCTTTTCTTCTCTCAGAGTTGTGTGTGTGTGTGTGTGTGTGTGTGTTTGTGTTTGGTTTTTTGAGGCAAGGTTTCTTTGTGTAGCCTTGGCTATTCTAGAACTAGCTCTGTAGATCAGGCTGGCCTCAAACTCACAGAGATCCTCCTGTCTCTGCCTCCCAAGTGATGGGCGTGCACCACCACCGCCAGCTAAACAGCTTAATAACCTGTTTTCATGACAATGGCATCAGCTTTCTGGTAATCCAACCGTATCTGATTAGGTGTCATCTCCCAACGTACTTGCACAAACAGCATGAACATAATTCCATACACATGAACTTAATCATTCATAAATGTCATTCTGACTAACCATTCCAAACTGTAAGATTTTTTTTTAATTTGAAAAAAAGCATGTTAATAGTGCTCATCTTGCTTCCTAAGGTTGTCAAAATTAAATAAGGCAATGTACATATATCCCAAGCCTAACTCCTGGCTTATAAGCACTCAGTAAATAAGCAACATAATGCCCTGAGAATCTTGGTATATTATTAAAGATTAATTTATTTATTAGGTATAGTGTTCTGCCTGCATGTACGCCTACATGCCAGAAGAAGGCACCAGATCTCATCACAAATGGCTGTGAACCACCATGTGGTTGCTGGGAATTGAACTGAAGTCCTCTGGAAGGCTTAACCACTTAACCACTGAGACATCTCTCCAGCCAAAGAATCTTGTTTTCAATTTTTAAAAAATGACCAGTTTTGTCTGTGTACCTGCATGTGACTGTGGGGGAGGGGGGAGAGGAAGAGGGGGAGAGGGTGGGAGAGGGAAAGGGAGAGGGTGGGAGGGAGAGAGAGTGTGTGTGTGTGTATGTGTGTGTGTATGTGTATGTGTGTGTGTGTGTGTATGTGTAGGCAGAGCACAAAGGTCACAGAACACTCTTCTGCCACTCCCTACCTTATTCTCCTGAAACAGGATCCCTCAGTGAACCTGCGGCTAAGCTCCAGGGATGCTCCTGTCTCCACTCACCACAGCAATAGCGTCAAAATCATGCTTACACAATCCTACCAGCTTTCCACATAGTCCTCAAGTTTGCAGAGCCAAGTGCTCTTATTTTTATACTGATGTGATAGTACACAAATGCTACACTCAGAGAAATCTTTTGTAGTGAAAACACAGGAGTACCAAGACTTTAGTTAGTAACTCTTCATCAATCAGTGCCAGTGGTTACAGCAGTATTGCTTGTACTGACCCACATTTCAGCCTCAGGCAGAGTGGGGATCTCTCATGTGCCCACCATGCCCTGAATTTTGGAAGGCAGACTTTTATTAGCCAACATCAAGATGGTAGAAGGGCTGCACTTCTGGAGACTCAAGTAGAATCCATTCCTCGCTATTTCTGCTTCTCCTGGCTGACCACATGCCTATGTGCACGACCTATTTTTCCACCCTCAAGGCACAGCACAGTGCCTTCTCCCTCTCTGATCTTTGCTTGCCCTTTCTTCCTTCTGTCTCCAGCCATTCTTGGATAAGGACCCTTTATGATTATACAGGGCCCCCCTCAGATAACCCAGGATAAACACTCCTTGTGAAGACCATTCAACCCCCAGTTTTTTGATACATAAGGTAACAACAGCCCCAGGTTCAAGGAATCGCACTGTTGGCACCCAATAAACACAAGAGAGGTATATTTACTGCTTTAAATAAAACAGTGCTTGGGGGCTGGAGAGATGGCTCAGTGGTTAAGAGCATTGCCTGCTCTTCCAAAGGTCCTGAGTTCAATTCCCGGCAACCACATGGTGGCTCACAACCATCTGTAATGAGGTCTGGTGCCCTCTTCTGGCCTGCAGACATACACACAGACAGAATATTGTATACATAATAAATAAATATTAAAAAAAAAAAACCAGTGCTCATCCGCTTTGTTAACATCTGTGATTAACTTACTCCCTGGACTGCTTTCCATCATCACCTCCCATAAAACCCCATCTTCACGGTGATTTGCTGGGTTTTTAGGAGTCTCTCCAGTCTATCTATTTAGGTCAACTTTCACTACACTTTATGTGCTCACTTTGTATGCCTTAGATTAAGTCATATGGGGGGGGCTTATGTCTAGGATGACCTCAACTGATGGTCCTAATGCTCTTTATTAAAACTACTTGATAACTTCATCCGACCTCTATTTTTCTAACTGATTCAGGATGAAGTCATAGTCAACAGCCTTTCTGGAAAAAACTGTTAAGCAGTCTTCACTTAAGAAAACATTTTTTTCATGTTAATAACTGAGAAAGTTCCAACGGTTGGTAACTAGCAATGACTAGGTATTTGTAAGAGTAAGAGAAACAGAACTGGAAGAACTGGCACAGACTCTTCAAGTTCTACTCTGAAAATTAAGCTATCAAGGAAATGAAAATAAATAAAGTATTGCATAGCACTCTTGCTGGGCGGTGGTGGCGCACGCCTTTAATCCTAGTACTCAGGAGGCAGAGGCAGGCGGATCTCTGTGAGTTCGAAGTCAGCCTGGTTTACAGAGTGAGCTCCAGAACAGCTAGGACTGTTTTACAGAGAAACCCTGTCTTAAAAAAAAAAAAAAAAAAAAAAAATTACATAGCAGTCTTAATTTTTAAAATGTTTATGAGTATCATTAGCATGTATCATGTGCATCCTAGAACCAGATTTATGGGCATGTGTGAACGACCATGTATGTGCTGTGACTAACCCAGGACCTTGGAAAGAACAAATGCTCTTAACATTGAATCAACTCTTCAGCCCCACTCTTAATTTTTAAAAGAAAGGTGTGTGTACATATTCACGTATGTGTGTGTATGCTACCAAGGCCAGAGGTCAAAGTCAACTGTCCTTTACTGCCTGTTTGAGACAGAGTCTCTCACTGAATGCGGAGGGCATTAACTGTCCAGACTAGCTGAGCAGGACCTGCCTCTGCCCTCCAGCACAGGGTTTCCGGGATGTGCTGCCAGAGCAAGCACTGTAAGCATGGAGCCATCTCCCCAGCACCTTGAACATTTCTTTAATTCTTAAATTCCTTAAGTACTTTTTTCCTTCCTGCGTTTCTTTCCAAAGTACTTAGCCCAACCTTTTTCCCTTAAACATGAAAAATTTGTTTCCCTCAAATTTACTTCTCCTTTCCTATTATATAAACTCCAAGATGACAAAGCACTTTTTCATTCAAGTCCTGTTATTTCTATTTAATTATAAATTTTAAGGGAAACAAACAAACAAAAGCAAAAAAAGCAAGAAACCCCAGTGAGATGGCAAAGGCACTTGTCACCAAAGATTGAGTGAGCTGGATCCCCAGAACCACATGGAGGTGAGAACTCCTTCCTGGAAATTGTCCTCTAACCCCCACAGGCTTCTAAAAGAGCCACATAGACATTTAGAATGACAGACAGCTGCTGAAGCCTTCCAGTGAGCACAGGCATCAAGAGCATTCAATTCCACTCTTTCTCCTCTTTTGTACATTGACTCAGTCTATCAGATACATTAGTTCACACCAAATCAAAAACTAAAGTCAACACAACTGGGATGTTTAATAACATAAACATAAAATGACACAGACATTTCTTAATAAAAGGTAACAATCATTTCTGGAAAAAAGGCTTATCCAGCTAATTAGACCCAAAGACAATTCCACAAAACTTACTGCTAGAACCATTAGGTGAAGGGTAGCGTGCAGTGCCTTCTGACAGTTTCATGTTAGGGCTTTAACATGTCATTTACGAAAGCTATGTTTGAGAAAGTACTCTTCCTAATGTTGGGGAAGGCAAGTACAATAAAAACAAACACTACCATGCTGTTCTACTGAAAGATGACTCTGGTGTACAAAGCTATCAAGAGCAGGGCTGATGAGAAGGCTCCCCAAGGAAAAGTGCTTACTGCTAAGCCTTGGACTTGAGTCTGATGCCCTAGACTCAAAGGTCCTGCAGATAAGTCCTTTGACCTCCCCATGTGCAGTAGGCACATGCCTTCTCTCCATGAATACAACTAAAAAAGATTCAAAAGACAGTGAAACTGTCTACTAGAGTGAACTCGATTAACAAAGGAAACGTCAATAAACAGTAAATCAATGAGCAACTCTATCAAGCAAAACTCAAATAAAAATTAAAATGAACTATAATTTTTCATCTATCTATAGTGGTGAGTCCAGCATAAAGCCAAAAGGTGGTGAGACATAGCTGATGCCTTTCAATTCCTCAGAAAAATATCAAGTTATAATAACAGAACTAAAAAACAAATAAGACTCCATAACATTCAACAAATTCTACCTCCAGAAATGTACCCAAGGCAATAATGACATGCTTCCAAAGTTCTCACAGTTACTATCCAGAAAAGAAATAAAACAATCTCCTGTTACACAGGGAAACACAGTTGAGACTTTGTCTTCAAAGAGGAAAAATCCCAACGTAAGCAGAAGAGAAATACTAAAACACCTTACTCAAAATGAACAGGTATAACATTTAGTGGGATCATTTCATTTCCCTTTCATTTTCTAATTTAAATTTCCCTAATTTGCACTTGTTTCAAAATGAAAAACATTACATTAATGGGTTTAGAAGTTAATTTAATTTGGGTCTAAGACACATATACAAAGCAGAGGCAGCCGGGCCGAGGCGGCACACACCTTTAACACCAGGCAAAGGCAGGTGGATCTCTCTAAGTTCAAGGCCAGCTGGTCTAAAAGAGCTAGTTCCAGGAGACTTCCAAAGCTACAGAGAAACCCTCGAAAATCCAAACAAACAAAACAAACAAACAAACTTCTCTTTTTAAGACAAGATTTAGCTCTGAAGATAGCCTCAAATTAAAGTTCTGCCTGCCTCAGCCTGAGTGCTGGAGTTACAGATATGTGCCGTGTCTGTTTTTTTTATATGTAATTAAATGAGTGATGCAGGCCTTCAATCCCAGCAGAGGCAGGCAGACCTCTGTGAATTCAAGGCCAGCCTGGTCTACCTAAAAGTAAGAGCTCCAGGACAGCTAGGGCTATTAGAGAACCTATCTTGAAAACCCAAAACTAGTTAGTCGGTCAATCAATCAATCAAAGGCCAACTATAGAGAGTCATTAGTATCAGGTATGACTTGTTCGTGAAATAAATTTTATTTGAAGTTAACAATTTACACTGCTTGGAAATTCTGGAAGGTAGTAGTGCTGGAATACTGAACTTAGCTATATATTGTCAGCTATGTTTGGAAAGCTTTAATAATACTTTTTAAAACTACAATAAAAAAAAAAACCTCTTTAAAGTCTTACCAGAACTTAGTGGATATATAACACAAATATGGGAAACTACTGTTTTAAATGTATTTTATTAACATCTGTGTATTAAAGGAAGGATCCTTTTAATTACTAGTATCTTATTTTTGTGTAAATTCCATTTTCTGGTGTCAAATCCCTTGAAGCCTAAATGTTTAAACCAATCCTTTTCCCACTGCTTAGAGCAAGGTATGTACACGGGCCTATCATAAACAGAAAAATAGTTAAACTACAAAAAGGAAAAATTTATTTTTTTAGATTTATTTATTTATTATGTATACAACATTCTGCCTCCATGTATGCCCGCATGCCAGAGGAGGGCGCCAGATCTCAGTACAGATGGTTGTGAGCCAACATGTGGTTGCTGGGAATTGAACACAGGACCTCTGGAAGAGCAGCCAGTGCTCTTCGGCCCAGGAAAAAATTTAAAATAATTAGGAGAAAGATACTGTATTACTGTACTGTTCCCATGAGCAATGTCTTGAATTCTTCCTTCCCTTCCTTCTGTTCTTGGTACTAGGGACCCCCCCTTGGGACCCCACGTTTGGCAAGAATTCTCACACCGAGATGCACTCCAATCCAAGGCCTTTAGTTTGCTGTGAATAGTGCATTTCCCCCACCTACTTCTTTATAAACCTAGTCCTCAGATTTCCACACGTTTCAAACCAGACACTTTTACAGTAAAGCCACACATAATGCCCTCCAGAACCCTCCCTAAACCCAAGCATTTAGAACCCTCCTCCCTAAAGTTTCTTTCCACTTACCAGTTTCCCACAAATGCATCAAATTCCTTAATTCTAGACCTTAGAGAAACATTTTACAAAATAAACTCACATAAATGTAAAAATTAGTTTTCAAAGTAATTTCTGATGATCTGCCCTAAACTATACCCCCAATTTATGCTTCATTTTGGAGAACCTCCTCTACAATTTCCAAAAATCTATCCTGCATTCATTTTTTTCACTTCAGAGTCAAGTGCACTTCCCTCACCAGGATTTTAGCCATTCAGCCCCAGTTTCTAATGCCAGGCCTTTTCCATTCCTAACCCCCATTTTCACCAAAATGCAGTCAATCCAAAACTTCTTTTCACTTGCTCAAGAAATGTGGCAGAAGATGCTTCTAGTAATGTATGGGCTGGCAGGATGGGTAAGCAAGTAAAGGTGTTTGGTGTAGGAGGTTCTGTTTGTTGAATAGAGACTGCCTTGGTCTTTTGATAGGGCAGACTTAGATAGGCAGAGTAGACAGAACAGAATTCTGGGAAGAAGGGAAGTGTGGCAGATGCCATGAATCTCCGGCCTGAGACCGACTTAGGTTAGAATCTCTCGTGGTAAGCAACGACCTCATGGTGATATACAGATTATTAGAAATGGGTTGAATCAAGATGTGAGAGTTAGCCAATACAAGGCTAGAGCTAATGGTCAGGCAGTGATTTAATTAATACAATTTCTGTGTGGTTATTTCGGGGGTTAAACTAGCCGGGAGGCCAGGAGCTGGGCGTCTGGGACAAAAAGCAGGCCTGTGTCCTCCGACTACAGGTCTTTATGACCAAGCCTCTGCCCTCCACATGTACACTGTGGCACCTGCACACACCCCATCATACACACATAATAATTTCTTAAAATGTCCACGTTTTACCCACGCCACTGCTCTACTACCAGGTTTCAAGATCAAGTTATTATTAGCTTCACTAGTGAACTTGAACTAGTATCTCAATGAATCACCTATGAAGAAACATTTTCATGAGATATTTCCTCCTAGACTTCGATAGAGAAAAATACTTAGTTCAAGGATATGAAGTCATTTTACTAGAAAAAAAAACACAAAGTTTTAAAGTTTTTTTAAAGCATTTAGACAGATATATAACATTGGCTATAGCACCTGGCTGATATTTAATGAGCAAGCACAGTATCTCCCACTCCTGTTTTTCCTCGAAGTGTCTCTTCTGGTAACTTCTTATAATATCATGTCAAAAACAAAGATACCCTTTGAATAAACTTTAGATTCAGAATCATCAAAGAATTTACAAAGCCATGAAGCTGGCTAAAAGATCTTTTCAATCTGACAGAAAACCAGATCAAGCAAGAAAACAGTGAAATGGCACGTTATAATATTTTTGAGTTTTTAAAGTTTTGAAATATAATTTATATAACAAAACTGCATTCTAAGAATATACAATTCACTGGTTTTTTAGAATACTGGACAACGGTGGGACTTTATAAAAATCTGGACAGTCACAATGGTGGCACACATGTTATCCCAGAACTTCAGAGGCAGAGCCAAGCATGCTGCAAGCTCAAAAACTGTCTAGGCTGCAATGTTACAAGCCAGTCAAAACTGCAAAGGGAAAAAAGGTATGCAGTTTTCAGTGCCCACAAGGTGGCTCACAACGGTCTTTAACTCCAGTCTCATGTGCAGCTCACACAGCAGGTAATCATCCATATCAATGAATGAATGAAGTGTGTTGGGTATATACGTGGAAGTCAAAAGTTAACATTACATGCCTTCCACCTTACTTCTAGAGAGCTTGCCTCTCACCCTGGAGCTCACTGGTTCAGCAAAACTAGCTGTCTACAAAGTTTCAGAAATCCTCAGGCTCCCACCTCCCCAGTGCTAGGATTACAGGCATGCACTACCAAACCCAGCTTTTATGTGGGTCCTAGGAGCCACATTCAAGTCCTTATGATTGCATACCAAGACAGCCACCTCCCCAGCCCAGACATTAATTTTTAAAAAATACCTTGCTTCCTAAGAGTTATATGGCTCCATGGTAGAGCACTTGCTGCTCTGGCAGGGGAACCAGGTTCAGTTCCCAGTACGTACATGGTGGCTCACTGCCACCCGTAATGCCAGTTCCAGGAAATCTAACAGGCCTCTGCCAGTACTGTGTACATGGCGCAATACATACACGCAAGCAAAATACTTATACACATAAATCTACAAAAAAACTTAAAAGACATGTATAATAATAATAATAATGTAGTAACACCCTATATAGGTAGGGTTTTATAATTTTGCTTCAGTTAAAAATTCATGCTGACCAAGAACAAGGAAAAGACAAAATGGAAACCTCATGATAGAGTACAGAAAGACTTGAAGTCTTTCAGAGGGCGATGACAGACTGCAAAATTGCTAAGTCTTTCTCTAACACAATAGCAGACTTTAGAGAGGGATCACAACACCAGGGGAATAGCAAGGGATATAGCGAATCAGGTCTAAACACAATAAAGCTTTGTTTTTTTTTTTTCCTTTTACCATTATATATTTGCAATAATAACACCAGGAATAAAATAACCCCCTACTTCACCCTAGTATCTCGTTCATGGAGACTTGTAAGTCTTACAGACTAGTGCACTGGTTACTGTTAAGATTAACCAATACTTCAATGCCTTTAGTATGAATCCACTCAGTGCAAATTCATCAGGAAATACCTACTTCCCCACCTCAAGCTGTCAGTTCAAATGCATTCACTTTCAAAGTAAGAGGATAGAGAAGTGAGGTTTGCTTGGGTTCCATGTCTCCAGTTTTGTAATAAACCTGAGTGTGCTTGAACAATATTCAGACTATACTGCTTATGTGAATGCCTCCTCCCCAAGATTATGCTTCTAATATATTTATTTTCAAAGAGCCAGAAGCAGCTTTGAACAAATATATTGTGAATATTAAGCTTTAAAACTAAAGGTTCATAAACAAAAATTATGCAGATAGTCATTACTAAATGACAAGCAGCAACCGGGAATTTATGTAGATGTGTGTAGTGGTTAATAAACACAGTAGAAGCAGACATGGGCCTTCGGGGTGAAAATCATCAGTGAATTAAAAAACAAATGTGTTAGCAGGGCGGTGGTGGCGCACGCCTTTAATCCCAGCACTTGGGAGGCAGAGGCAGGAGGATCTCTGTGAGTTTGAGACCAGCCTGATCTAGAAGAGCTAGTTCCAGGAGAGGCTCCAAAACCACAGAGAAACCCTGTATCGAGGAAAAAAAAAAGTGTGTGATATGTGGAGCATATGTGGAGGCCAGACAACTTTATGGACTTGGTTCACTCTTTTCAAATTTACTTAGCCTCCAGGAACTAAACCCCGATGACCAGACACTCAAGAGCAAGTACTTTCACTTGCTGAGCCATCCTGCAGACCCCAGTAAGGGTAACTTTTTGACCAAGATGACAACCAACACTAAAATCAATGCTGTACACATAGATGACGTTAGGACTTCTCAATCTTACTGTCAAGTAGGCTTTTTACAAATTCCTACTGGCAACCAGGGACTTCCTGCCTCTTCACCTACTCATTCATGTACAACTATGCAACTCATTTTTTCTTTAAAGGTAAGATAAGTCTAGTCATTTAACTGTCTACTGAACAAAAATATGTAAAGCTTCAATTTAGTAGCCACTGATAAAATAAGCTTAAAACCTGAAGAGATTAGCATACTATTATGTTATTAATAACCACTGTGACAGTAAATACACTGTTGTGGCATTTCAATTGTATTTTAATAAATAAAGCTTGCTTGGGGTTCAGAGAGTAAATCAGCCACACACTGGTCAGCCTCACAGCCAGGCAATGGTAACACACACCTTTAATCCCAGTAGCCACACTAGTTACTATAGAAACTGGGTGGTGCACTCCTTTAATCCCAGCCCTAGAGAAGATTCAAAACCACAAGGAGACAGTTCTCAGTCAGTCTCATTCTGAGATTCCTGGAAGCAGGACTGCCATTTCGAACTGAGACTGAGGTAAAAGCCAGTAGGTAGCTGCTTTGCTTTTTGGATCTTCAGATTGAACCCCAATTTCTCTCGAGTTTTCATTAGTCAATTTTAATATACTGCTTCAATACACAGCAAGTTTTACAACTCTAAAAAGACAACAGATCAGGTACTAACCAACCATACTTTCCACTGTGATACTTACCTGTAACTGGTATGAATCTATGTATGTGTATAAAGTTTAAGTTTTGTGGTTTTTCTTTTTGACACAGGATTTCTCTGTGCAACCCTAGGTGTGTCCTGGAATTCACTTTGTATTACAGGCTGGCCTCAAACTCAAGAGACTCACCTGCCTCTGGGATTAAAGGCATGAACCACCATGCCCAGCCAAATTTCTTCTCTGGTCATTTTTATCCAAGTATCTATTAAGTCTGAAAATGATTCTGTGGAAACAGATGTGGGGGGGGGGCTACATTGAGTGTCAACTATTCTGCCCATCTAGAATTAGTGATCGCATGGATTATACCAAGATGCTCCAATTATCCAAACACAATTGAGAGCTTTCAAGAGGTAAATGGATAGTCCATTTTTAATGAGCCCGATGATCATTTATCCCTGATAAAAACAACCCTACTTTCCAATTAACTGTTTCCCCGAGTTTCACTGCTTTTCAGACTAATGAGTGAGGGCTACATGGTAAGGGAAATAAACACACCAGTAAGAGCTTTAACTATAAAGCAAGAAATGTAATCTGCAAGCCACACAAATGCTTCAGGGTATATAATACACTGTTATCAAGGTATATTTAAAATTAGATTTAAATGTGTACAGACCTACAATTTGTTTCTGGCTTTAAAGAAACAAAACCACAATATTGCCATCTTTCTATGATTAGGTACAGATTATCCCCAATTCTGTTTTACTATATTTAGAAATGAAACCTTTTTTTTTCTTTTTCTTTTTTTGTTCTTTAAGACAGGGCCTCTGTGTTGCTTTGGAACCTATCATGAAACCTGCTCTTGTTGATCAGGATGGCCTTGACCTCACAGAAATCCATCTGCCTCTGCCTCCTGAGTGCTGGGATTAAAAACATGCACCACCACCACCACCCAGCTGAAACATTTCTATTACTCTTAAATTTATCTCTAAATCAATTTATTACTTATGTGGGTAACTTTTTCTAGAATAAAATACTTGACAAAAATGTTAAAGAGGAACATATTTTTACCTCAAACATTAGGGATTAAATGCTTGGAATGCTCAAAAAGCCAGCTTTCCTTCTTTACCATGAAAAGAAAATAGGGAACAGAAGCAAGCTGTAAAAGGATCCAACACCCCCCCCAGGATAACAGCATCCTGCAGTCAGATGAAATAACAAACTAATAGTACCTATCCCTTCACACAATAAAAGCATTTTGAATTTTTTTTAAGTCAGATCTCTCAAAAAAAGAATGATTCATACTGCAGGTTAAAATACAGGAATAGCCTCATCAGAGATCTAAATTCCACTGAACAATCATGACCAGCAATTACAGTGAGGAGAGGAAGGGGCAGCAAGCTCCCTAACTTACCAGGATACTCAGGTAAGTGCCTAGTTAAGACCGACAGTAGAACATTGTAACAAATATCCACAGCTTAACTTGTCTGACTTTAAATATAAAATGAGGATTAGACTACTCTTTTCCCCTCACTGCAAAGCAGCACTGTATGCTGCTAAAACTCCCAGAAAGCCCTTTTCGTGGTCGGAGTTCAAACCTGTATTCCTTTTTCATTCAGAGCTTCCGGCTGTAGCTGCATCAATGGTCCCCATGCTGTATGCCCAGTTTAAATTTCTAACACATACTGAAACAGTTTGCTGTGGTCCTTCACATTTATGACTAAAGAAGTCATCAGTGTGGACGTGCACAGGAGCACACTCAACAAACCTTACTGCAGTTTATCAGCCAACATGGATTCTCTGTAGAATTAGTTCGTGAGCATGTTTAAGAATATGCACAATAAGCAAATAAGTACAAACACAGACTGTCTTTATCATTCACAGGTGTCAGATTTCATCATTTGCTTGTCTCTGCTGAAAGTAAGACTTGAGTGAGGACAATGAGAAAAGGAACTTTTTAAAATTGAAAATAACTCATACTTTCATTTAAAAATTGTTTTCTATATTATTTTTATACCTTAAAGATCTTAAACCGGGCGATGGTGGCGCACGCCTTTTATCCCAGCACTTGGGAGGCAGAGGCAGGCGGATCTCTGTGAGTTCGAGACCAGCCTGGTCTACAGAGCTAGTTCCAGGACAGGCTCCAAAACCACAGAGAAACCCTGTCTCGAAAAACAAACAAACAAACAAACAAAAAAAAAAACTTAAAATTATAGATAAATGGGGAGGTCAGGATATGTTACTTTTTAAAGCCTAAGTTTATAATTAAAGGATTAAAAAAATCCTGTAACTTTCTACATCCTTAGTGCTAGAATTAAAAGCATGAGCCATCACTGCCTGGCTAAAAATTTCTGTAACTTTCATTAACTTCAGAAACTTCAAGGAGCTGGAAAGATTGCTTGGAGGTTAAGAGCACTGGCTCTGGCTGCTCTTCCAGAAGTCCTGAGTTCAATTCCCAGCAACCACATGGTGGCTCACAACCATCTATAATGAGATCTGGTGCCCTCTTCTGCAGGCACACATGCAGGCAGAACACTGTATATATAATAAATAAATAAATAAATCTAAAAAAAAACTTCAGCAAAATTTTAAACTTCACATTGAGGAGAAGCACATAGCAGAGCACAAAGTACTGGCCATAGTGGACCTGCCTTGGTCCACCTTTCTCAAGACTTAGCAGTGTGTCATCAAGAGAATAAAGCACCCAAATACCAAGTTCATGAGTGCCTTTGGTAACATCACCTCTCTTCTCTTCACCATCTATAAAGACAGACTTCCTTGACATTATTCCCAGTCTGTCCCTGTCCTTTTGACCCTCACCTCCCTTCTCTTGTTGCCTTAAAATTCCTTTTCCTACCCTTCCCTGAATATGCTCCATTCTCTCCTTTACAAGTGATTTCAAGTAATACTGATGTTCTGTCTGTCTATATACCAGAGGCCCCTCCTCTTATCTAATAGAGACTAGGGTCTACCATGTGCCACTCCAACTGCCCAATCTCAGACAGAGCCTACCTCCTTACCAAGACTAAAATCCTAAGGTGTAGTATGCATAAACACATAGCCTGCCATTCAACAGTTCTAGTATATATACTGTTAGCCTCTCTCTTTCCATCACCCATAAAGCAGCCGTTTCCTCTAAATGCTCAAAACCAAACCACCAAGACTCATATTTCCTTATCCATTCAACCCTAAACTTCAAATTCTATTACCCTTAAAAGGTTCAAGGTCTAAATCTTTAATCTGTTGACCACTCCCTTGGTAGTCTACAAAGTTTATCAGATAAGCAAAGAGATCGACTTTCAAACCCTGGCTCTGCCATTAGTTTAGAAATGTGCCCTTGCGTGAATTATTATTTAACATATTTGAAAAATCAGCCTCTCCGAGGACAGCCTGATCTACAAAGTAAATTCCAGGACAGCCAGGGCTATTACACAGAGAAATCCTGTCTCCAAAGAAAGAAAACCAGCCTCTCTATATGTAGCTGGATATCTGTGCAAGGCTGCAGGAATATGTATCTGTTAAACTAGACATACATAAAGTGCATGACAAGCCAAATATGCTATAGTAGGTATTTTCTTTCTCTCCCCTGCACCCTGGAATTTTTACCAGCACCCACCTGAGAGAGACTGTCCCTGTTTTGGCTACTTCTGACTCTAAATACTACATGCCCGATTGCTTACCAAAAGCATCCATGACTGTTCCACACAAGAGCAGCTTAACCTATTTCAAAACCAATCCCATGTTGATCTCCGCTAAACATACTTTTGACGACTGACTTGTACGGCTAGCACCATCACTACCTCAGCATACAGCACACAGGGACAAAGGTGTTTACAAAACTACTAGACACCAAGGTCCATGAATTCCTTTGGCCCATATCCTTCCATACCTCTCCCGAATTACACCTGCCTTTCCACAAAGCACCACACCACTACAAGCTAAATACAATCTTGTTATTGTACTACTTAAAATCTTCAGTGATTCCCCACAGCCTAAACATGACCCTCTAAACTACCATCCTTACTTTCTGGCAGCTCCCAGAGTCAAACCACTTCTCACATGGCAGACCTGCTGCCCCTTCAAACTGTCTCTCTCACTTTCTCTGAAACCCTGACACCGTTCCTTCTCCTTCTAAGTTCTCACTGACATCTCCTGGGCACCTGGCACACGCAGAGCCCAAAGGAAAAACTTAGCTAGAGTTCTATCAGACCCCTAAGTGACAAAAGAGCTTTTTCTCAGTGTTAAAGACACAACTGAACAAAGAACAGGCGAGCATGTTTAAAACAACACTAGACTTGGGAGAGTCGATACCACAAGGACCCAGTCAATAACGTTTTCTGAACAGGGAGAAAGCGTAGAGAAGTACAATAAATCAAAAAGGCAGAAGAACTAGGTTTTATTTTGCAATTTAGCAGAAAGAATTGGCAGTGGAAACATATGCCTAACAAATTGGACTTCAAGTTCATAAAGAGAGGAATAAAAGGAAAATGAAAACGAGAAAATGCTCATTATGCCATTTAAAAGGTCAAAATACCATTTCCCCTTCTCAATGTGCAAACATCCCTAACTTTGGTATTTCAAAGCAATTATTGCAGTTTCAGGCTATATCCGTTCTAAGCTTCAAACTCTATTATCCTTAGAAGGTTTAGCAGCCATTAAGTCTTAATCTGTTGACCACTCTCCTGGTGTTCTACAAAGCCTAAATGTAGACGTTAATGTTGCTACCTTAACAAAGTACTTGATATCACTTTCCACAATACCTTAAATCAAGATTGAATATTCCTGGCCTTTAAAAGCACACTAAAAATCCTTGTTCATTAAAAACACAAGTTAGTTTTCATCTTGGGAGGTGTGCCTGAAATCTTAACGACTGTGGCATTTGTGTGTAAGCTCCCGTCTATCCAAGAACAGTTTGCCAGGCACCTGCTACCATGGGGGTGGGGGTGGGAAAAAGAACTGAAACACTGCCCTCCAAGAGGCAAATGTCCCAGGCAATGCCAAAAAACCAACGCTGAACTCTGGAATATCTGGAGCGTTAGTCCAATATTCTGGGAATCCAAATTCCAGAAATATTATTTGGCTATTTTGAAAAATCACACCTAGTAAACTTCCTCGGTTCCCTTTCTAACACCATGCGCCAGTGCTGCAGTCTACGATGTACTCGTCAGCTGAGGTACGGGTAGGGGGACGGGACAGTCTGTACAGCAATAAACATTCTTAACTGCGGGATTAAGTGGACGGCCCCCTATTAGGGCACTACAAATCGAAAGGGGAGGAACACCTCAATCCTACTGCAAGTTCAGCCACAGAAATCTTACCGTGCGATGGAGCAAGTTCCGACACCACATCAACACATGTCAAACTATGACATCAGATTTCTTCAGTGCTGGTTTATCTTTAGTATTTGAAACGGGAAACATAACCGAACTCAACCCACATTATTTCCAGTCTGTAACTGCGTTTTAAAGCATCAATGGTCGTCTCCTCCTCCCAAACCCATTCAGATAAATAAGACGGTATGGACTTTATGCTCCCAAAGCAGCACCTGGGACGATCAGAGAGCTAGCTTTAAGGCGGCAGGCAGCTTTGTTCCCGGTTTTGGGGGTTTTCACGTGTAAATGTTCCTGAAGAATGGAGCTGAGGACTAAGTACTCCGGGAGGAGAGTGCAAGGGTGAGCAAGCCGAGACTCTCGCTGCCTTTCTCGCCGACTACGGCGGGGCAAATACTCTGCTCTGCCATTCAACTTTTCAGGTGTCACGTTGTTGAGAAAGGGTACGTTCCAGACTCGAGAGGCTAAGGAACCACCTTTCTCTGTTTATTTGTGAGCGTGTCAGGCCAGGAGGCAGGTAGACACCCTCTCGAACTCTCCTCCAGCCGGGATCAGAGTCCAGCGGCCGACGCGCGGCGGCCTGAGCAACAGGAGAGCACAAGCGGCGGCGGCCGCCCCGGTCCCCCAACCCGCGGGAACTCCCGCCCCTAAGTCCGCCCTCCCGCCCGCGCTCCGCTGCAACCCCTGGCGGGATCTCGGCCCCGCCGAGCCGATAACCGGGCCGGGAGCACAAGGGCCACGTTGGAGGAGCCGGAGCCGGCGCAGGCCGGAAGGGGGCGAGGGGGCATGGCGGGGGAGGGGCGCGGGGTCAGCCCCCCACCGCGACCTCTCCTCCGCTTCAGGCCCGCCGCCCCGGAACCCCGGGCAGGAAGCGTCTCCGCCCCGACTCGGTGCTCGAAAAGCCCTCGGGCAGCGGGAGAAGCGGCCCGCTTGGCCCGCAGCAGCCCTGCCCCGAGCACCCCTCACCTCATGGTTGAAGGCGTTGACGGCGTCCATGTTCGCGTTGCGGCTGCTCCGGGCCCGCCGGTCACATAGACCTCGCTCCGCGGCGGAGCAGGGCCGGGAGCCGGCAGGGCCTGGGGCGTGGGGGGGAGGAGGACAGGAGGCGACGAGAGGCGGAGGCCGAGGCCGAGCAGGAAGGGGCTGCGGCCGAGGCGGCGAGGCCGGGCCGGACGAGCGCAGTCAGAAGCGGCGGGCCCCTGCTCAGTCCCGTGCGCCGGAGGAGGGAAGGAAGGCGGCGGCAGCGCGGGGCTCCAACATGTCCGTTTGGCGGTGGCGGCTGCGCTCTGCGTCGCGCTGACACGGCCCCCCGCGCCCTCACGCACTGGCCCACACTGGCCGGGCCGGCTAGCGGGCGGGCCTCTCTGTCTCTCGCCTCTCTTTCGCCAGCAGGATGGCGGCAGCGACCCGAGTGCACGCCGCGCGGGGCACCCTGGGACAGCTCGGGCCTCCAAGCGCTTCCTGCGCGCGGCCCCGCCCCGCTCGCGCTTGGCTCCGCCCACGCCCCGCCCACACAGCGCGCCGGGGAACCAGCGTGTGACGGCGCTACGCCGGGCGCCTTCCCGCCGGTGGTGGCGGCGGAGAGCGCGGGTCTCTAGGGCTCGCCGGGTGCATTGTGTGTGGTGCATCGTGCCCGGGCAGGACTTCGCCCCGGTGCTACAATAAACAAAGCGCGGAGGGCGAGCATGTGCATTTTCCTAAACTCCCTGCTGCGACCTCACCCGTGCCGGCGCTCACCCAACTGCCTGGGTTCCGGCTGTGTGCCCGCAAGGACACCCGTGCGGACGTGCAGGAAGCTCTGAGCGGCCTCCTTGGACTGGGCTCCCAAACCCCTGACGCAAATTTCCCCAAACCCGGTTGTTTCGTTCTCGGTAGAAGCGCTGCTCGGATCCACTTTCTTCGAGTTCTCACAGCCTGACCCAACGTGGTTGGTCGGGTGTGTGAAAAATGAAAGTTTTTTTCTGTTGCAGAAACCTCACTTTAGTGGAGAGGGCAGACACAGGAGCTCATGATTATCAAAACAAGAGGACCTGACTCATCGCACTGGAAGTTCGGAAAGACTTCCCGGAGAAAATGACGAGTGAGATAAAAACAGAATTAGAGAAAGAAGGGACCCTCTGGGACATCTGCGTTTTGTCACCTCCCCCTGGAGGACAACGTGCTGGAACTTAGGGAAAGCAACCGACCCTACACAGACCCGGTCCTATAGAGTTAGGATTTTGTTCCTAAGGGGAGGTTGGCAGCGTTCAAAGTATGTGCTCAGAAGGGTGTGGAAAAAAAAAGTGGGATCAGGGATTGCATGGCTTCAGGCCCTGGGGATGATGAGGCTGAAGGTATCAGGCAGTGGAAGAAGGACATACTGAGGAAGTGGGGCAGGGACACGATGGCATTCAGGAGGGATGGTGTCAAGCAGGGTGCATGATGCTTCTTGAAGGGCTTGCATGGGTGGTGGGTTTGAGTCAGCTTGGTAATTACAGAAGGGAAGGAGTTTGAGGGAGTAGTGGTTAACACTTGTAGGTCACTTTCCGTGTGCCAGGGTCTACAAAACATGTGAGTCTGCCATTTAATCTCCGTGCCAAGGTTCTGTGTCAGTGCCTATCAGTAGTGTGCTCATTTTACAACGGAGAGAGGCCTCATTCAGTTAACTGCCATGCCCAAGGTCACACAGCTGGAGTTTTCTTTTGGAGGCTTGTGCCATTTGAGTTGCCCTGAGATAATAAGTGAGGGTTTCTGGGGGTCAATCCTATAGAACTGGAAGGAACTGAAACAGGACAGATAGACTTTAAGAACAAGAGTTTGGGAAGAAAAAAAAAATTACCTCTGGAGAGTGATCAGCCCTGTCCAGGGAGAAGGTTCTAGTCCAGCAGGGTAAGGATTGAGAAATACCTCAGTATGGTAGTTGTGGTTAACAGAATAGCCATGAGAGAGGATTCTAAATATATCTCGCACACAAAGAAGCAAGACTGGTGGTGGCACACACTTTTAGTCCCAGTGCCCTGAAGACAGAGGCAGGCAGAGCTCTGTGAGGTCAAGATCAGACTGGTCTTCAGAGCTACTTCCAGGATAGCTATTCCTGTCTCAATCCCCCTCAAAGAAAAGACCTAAATGAATAAGTAAAAGTCTGCTTTAATGGCGGTGCCATTTACCCTGAGCTAACCATTACTCAGTGTCCACGTGCACCTTCTGTTCCACACTACCGAGTAAATACGTCTAATTATTACATATCATTTAAAAATTAAATCATTGGAAAGCTCTGGGGACGTTGGTTTAGTATCCACAAATTTATCTTATACTTTGGCTAGAGTGTTGAGGGCAAAAACCCGAGAACTACACATCACAGAAGAGGAAGGCAGGTCAAGAGAATTTTACGGGCACATTGTGCAGACATTAGGGGGCACTAGGATAAGGGGAAAGTTTGTATGAAGGTGAGAGGAGTGTGCTCACCTGTTTGCTAAAGCAAAGACAAAATCCTTTTCGTCCTCTTTTGCTCCATATATCCAGACCAGCGCTTGTCCACTTGCATTGCTGTTATCTGTAGGAGAGCCCGCGTCAATCAAGCATGGCATACTCCTTCTCTCTACCTGTGTATTAGTTACTTTTCTCCTCATGTGACCTAATAGCTGCAGACACAGCTCGAGAGAAGACACGGTCCAACATGGCAGGGAAAATGTGATGGTTGGAATGGGTTGGTCCATGGCAGAGGAAGCCAGGAAGCAGAAAGCTTGGGCAAGAAACTGTATTGCCAGCCGGGCGATGGTGGCGCACGCCTTTTATCCCAGCACTCGGGAGGCAGAGGCAGGCGGATCTCTGGGAGTTCAAGACCAGCCTGGTCTACAGAGCTAGTGCCAGGACAGGCTCCAAAGCCACAGAGAAACCCTGTCTCGAAAAACCAAAAAACAAAAAAAAGAAAAGAAACTGTATTGCTCTGTACGCTCTCAGTATTCCCCCTCTCAGGATGAGGCTCTCCCTCCTAAATGTTCACCACCAGCTCGCACCAAGTATTCAAACATGAGCCTTCAGGGAACTTGACTGTAAGTCATAATTACTCTTGTCTGTGACCTTCAGAAGACCCTGAAGATGCTCACAAGACGAGATTTTTTTTCCCCCTCTTCAACCAACAGGTTTTATTTATTTATTTATTTTATCTTAGATATCAAGGAAATTGGTCTGGGTAAAGGAATTATGAAAATTTGAGCTGGAACCAGAGAGGACTAAGGGGGAAGATGACAGGCTCAGCTTTGAACTGGTGTCTTAGAGAGTCAGTGCACAATGGATGGTTAAGAGTGTAACTGTTTGGAGTGAGAGAATGGCAGCCCAGAAGAGCACCTTTTCTGCAGCCCATTGAGATGTCCATGTGTAAGGAACAAGATTTCAGGTTAAAGCTCCTTGTGGTTGAGGTGGGTAACTTAGATAGGGGTTGCTTACTGGAAAGGGTTGTTTGTTTTCTCTGTTGACAGTGCTTGGGAGATTTAAAAGTGGCTCTAGAGATGTGTGCTATCAGCTAGACTTTGGATACCTCAGCTGCAGTTTCTTTGCAGTCCTCTGTTCTGAAGAAAGGGGACCTTTACAGCTGTGTGCACGGCTCCTGCTGGACTTCTCTCTCTCGCTGCAGGCAGACCAGGCAATCTTCTGTTTACACATTTTTTTGGGGGCAAATGACAGAATCTCACAAGAGCTGTCCTTTGTGGCTGACCTTGCAGCAGTAAGAACGCACCCTACTTTCGAACTGGAGGATCATAAATAGATGTGGATGATAAAAACCAGCAGGACACTGCAGGCTTGCAAGCTTGCCTTCTTCCTAGCAGCCTAGATTTATCCAGATTCATTTGTTCAAAATGGAGGAGGGAAAATGTGAAGTTGAGAAAGCCATTGTCAACAAGCTTGCACTTTTGAGAGAGGAGATAGAATGAACATCCAGAGGACAAAAATGGATGGGTCAGTTCTGCACCCTTTGACTCATTTTTGTAAGAGGTGTGGGAAATGTGGCCAGAAAGTATCTCATTCCCCAAAGGGTCAAGAAACTATTTACAGGGCAAAGAATCAAGAGCAAATGGTTATTTCTAACGTCTTATTCCAGATAGGCCCTGCCTGGCTCCTGCTTGTGCCAACTTCTGTCTGCAAGCTCTTATACTGTTATTGCCCAAAAGGTGGGACAGACTATAAAGGGTGCGGGAAAGAGCCAAGAATTTCAAGAGGGAGTCACTCAGTGGCATGAGCAGTTGGGATTTTAGGGAAATTTTACTTTCTTCATTTTTCAAAAATGTACAGAAGCCTTACACAAGGCATTTAGTGTGTGTGTGTGTGTGTTTTTGTCTGTTGAGGGTTGAGCTTGTCACATACTATGCACATGCTCTATCACCAAGTATTTTTATTCTTTGAGATCATAAGTGAGTATTGAATTTCTTCAAATGCTGTTGTCTTGTCCACTGAGATGACCACTGGCTCCCCCATTTTGTTAACATAACAACCTACAGAGATTGATTTTGAGAATCAAACCAACCTGACATTCCTGAATGAACTGTCCTCATACTTCCAATGCCTGCCCCGTTCTCACTTCCAAATGATAATGTTGCTCCCATGTCTCTTGGAGGACTTCCTCAGACCGACATTTCTGCATCCACCTGTCCTAGCCTCGGTATGTGGTCTAGCCTCCTCTCCTGTCACTGTAAGTAAATGATCCACTCTTCTTCCTAAGGCTTTCTCTCTCTCCTCCAACCCTTGTTTCAGCTCTTCTTTCCTTCTCAGGTCTCTTTTACCTCTGTTGCATTATTTTTTTTCTTCCATTGGATCATGTGAACTATTATACTAGCCTCATAAGGATTAGAGGGCCCTAAGATCAGCCGTCTGGGTTTGTGCCTTTGACTTCTACTTACTTGCTCAAAACTATATGTGATGAATCTGTTAGCCTAAAAAATTTTATATATACATAACTCCATTCAGAGTTTGTGAAGAACGGCCTTTAAATCTAAGAGTTCTTGCCTTTAAGTTGCTAGTTGCTGCACCGCATGGCTATAGTTCCATCCTCCTTAGCCCAACAGCCATGGCATGGCACTGTTGAGTGGAAAAGGCTTACATGGGAAATGCCACCCCACTCTTAGCCTTCGTGACTGTATCCAATCGTTGCTGTCTTTCCTGCTTTCCCTTCTATTTAGTTTAACTTATTGGGGGAAATTATCCTTATTAACATGGCCAGGCTTCACATTATAGGATTTGGCTGAGATCCACCTGGCTCAGCCTCCTGAGTACTGAGATTACCAGTGTGTCCCACCAGGCCCATCTTGGAACTCTCTCGCTTAGTGTTGTGTGGCTTTTCCTGAGAAGACATGAACAGACGCCTATTCACCCCAGACGGGGCACTAATGACAGGAAGAAATGATCAAAGCAAGTAGGAAGAAAGGGCCCAGAAAACCCACAGGGCTCTCAAAGCAGCCATGACAAAGTGAGCTCTTACCACCTGCAGCCCAGAGATCTAACAAGAAGCCCCCTGCCAGAGGAGCTCACCTAGACCCTTTACCCCTTCCCAACTCCCTCCTCACCCACCCTGGTGGGTCTGCACCACCAGCTGGCGATTTGGGAGCCGCATAAGCAGGGTGAGGGGGGGCCACAGGTCTGTGACGTCACACCTCAGCGTAGACTCCCAGGCAAAAGTTGAGGAATTGCCACTGTTAACTTTGGTGTGCTGGTGCCCTAGCTGATACTTGAAGCTGTTCATGATTTAATGTGACTCATTTGTTTCCTAGAAGGCAGCGAGTGGTGATGGAGTTTCTTGAGGACCCGTGAGAAGCCTCCTCTCACTGACGAGAACGCCGAGGGTGAGGGCAAACACGGGAGACCCTGCTGGCGCTATGCTGGAGCCAACAGTGAATATTCATGGAGCACTCACGCGCACCGCACGCCACACCACACACTTTTCACAAAATAACACACCCGGAACAGCCTATAGTAAGTGGCCGTCACGGAAGGGAAGTCAGGCCAGGTGGCAGCCCAGAACCTCACGGCCAGTGAGCGATTGAGATGAGATTCAAACCCCAAACTCTCAAGCACCGTGTTTGCCCCCTCTGTACTCGCTGAGCAATGGACCCGGCCCACAAGTGCTCCCACCACGTGCAGAATATACTTCAGTGTCTGTGTGTGACTTAGGACCTCCTCCCCCAAGCTCTAAACTGTTTGTAGTGCGACTGTAATCCTATGCTGTGCAGGTGTCGTGCGGCGCTGTGTGGGGACGGACAGGTGACAAAACGTGAAACAAGCCTGCGCATTTTCAGTATGTGTGCAATGGCTACAGTTTCATTTAAATTGATTAATTTAGGGAGGGGGCACACAGAGGCCATGGCCTGCTTGAGGAGGAGGCTAGGAGACATTTTAGAAGTTGATACTTTCCCTCAACCCCAGGATTTCTCTTGTTGTTTCTGCTGTTGTACTTTATGGATGGCCAGAGAGTTTCTGGACAATTCTCCTGCCTTTGCCTCCTATCTCAGTAAGGGAGTCCTGGAATTAATGATGTGCAAGACCACGCTGGGCCCCAGAGGCAATGTTATTTATTTATTTATTTATTTATTTGGTTTTTCGAGACAGGGTTTCTCTGTGGCTTTGGAGCCTGTCCTGGAACTAGCTCTGTAGACTAGGCTAGTCTCGAATTCACAGAGATCCGCCTGCCTCTGCCTCCCAAGTGCTGGGAATAAAGGCGTGTGCCACCATCGCCCGGCCCCAGAGGCAATTTTAAAAACATGTTTTTAATCTGCCATCGGTTGACCCCACGGGTGCAGAACACACAGATATGAAAGGTCCCCTGGCCTTGAGGCCCAGAACCCAAGAGCTGGTCCTCTAAAGACTGGATATTTCCTACCACATCCTGGTGGGCCAGAGACTTGTCAGGCTTCCTTGGGTCAGCTGGCTTACAGGGGCTGAGTGGCAGGGTAGCCGGCACTGAAGTCTGGACTAGCTCTGGACCTTCTGTTCTCCAAGCTGAGGGCTGGTGGGTCACGCCTCCATCAGACACACACCCAGATGCCTTCTACCTGTCTAAAACTTGGCACAGGCTGCACTGCTTTCAGGGAAGACTTGCAAGGTAGAGCAACTTGTTCTGCAGAGAGAGGCAGGCATGCGGCAGATAGACAAGAGGACGTGCTCCTGACCTCCCTCTCCAAGGCTTCTGTAGCTTTCTGAGATACGCCTTTGACTCTCTGGTGTGAACCATTTCACCCAGATGAGTGTCTGTCATTTTAGCCCTTTGGAGTCCCTTGTCTAAACCTCCTGTGCGAAGATCTGGGTTTACACAGACTGAACTGTAGCACAGCATCAGAGAACTGACATCATACTGTGGAGGGGAAACATTAACCATTACCCCCAGACAAGTGCAACAGACAGACAGACAGACAGACAGACAGCGTTCTTCCCGTGTCGTAGGTGTTCAAATGGAGAAAACAAGTCTTTGGCGGATATGTGCGCTCGTCGACGTGTCCGGCAGTCTGTATACTTACTGTTGTCTGCCAAGCGGAGCAGCAGGCCTGATGACATTCATAACACACTGTTGCTCCTCAACCCATCTGATCGTATTCAGAAACCAAACTAGAGAGTTTAACTGGTATGTGCTACCCGCCGCAGCCTGCGCATCATCCGGGCCATCATCTCAGACACGCTTCTGGAGAAGGGCATGTTTGGGAGGTACCATTCCGAATGTCTAGAGCTCCTTGAGGTAACCATTGACAAGTGGTCCGCTCACTCTATGGAGCTGAGAGACACTATGGGGATTGGCTGTCTGTTTTTTACGTATCCCACTCATACCCTCAGGAGCTGGAGAGAAGAGCATGGGTCCATGAGATCGTTGAGCCCCATGAAGACAAATGTTCGTCAAAACATAGTTTATTACCCTACTAACGGTAAATACTTCCTCTGATCGAAACTGGCCTTCTCTTTTCACAGGAAATAGTGTTGGTACTAGGCCCACTTGCTAATCCTCCAAAGATCTAGGTACACATGGACCTGGTCAGTGGAAGGCAACTGTTTTGGGGAGGATCATGAGGAAGATTTATTATATCCACTTTGATCTTACTGTGGGATCCTTCCTTCATTCAAGGGACTCTGGGGCTGTGACTCAAACTCTAGGTTTGGAATTGAGAGTCTCTCTTCCAGTGGTCAAGCCCATGTGTCTGTTTATCAGACCCGTGTGGGCTCTTTAATGTTTTTGCGCCTAGAAGCCGTATCTATAATCAGTTAGCCCCAGCCAGAGCATGCTGATTTTGTTCAGTCTCTGTTTCCTTACATCTCTCTTGATTCACTGTCTGGGAGGTCTGGAGGGAGACTGGTTGCAAGTTCACATCCTAGCTACAAAGGAGCCTAGTGAGGGTCACAGAGAGAACATTTTTAGTTTCAGTCATAGAAAGCAAAGTCTGTCAATCTCCATCAAAATTTATGTTCTGAGCCGGGCAGTGGTGGCGTACGCCTTTTATCCAGCACTCAGGAGGCAGAGGCAGGCGAATCTCTGTGAGTTCGAGGCCAGCCTGGTCTAGAAGAGCTAGTTCCAGGACAGGAACCAAAGCCACAGAGAAACCCTGTCTCGAAAAACCAAATAAATAAATAAATAAACAAACAACAAAAAAAAGCAACTTATGTTCTGGGAAAACAAGTCCTGATTTCTATTCTGAACACAGGAAGAAATTTCCACAGCCTTTAGCTAAAAACAATAAATACTAAAATTACGTGTGTGTGTGTGTGTGTGTGTGTGTGTGTGTGTGTGTGATTGCACATTTGCAGATCAGGATAATTTTGGAGAGTTGGTTCTCTCCTTCCATCGTGTGGGACTCGGGTATTGAACTCGGGTCACCAGGCTTGGCAGCAAGTACCTTTATCTGCTGAGCTAATCGTACTGGTCCCTACCTCTTCTACTGCTGAATAACCACGAAGTTTCAGAAATTAATCTCATCCCAAAAGGTAACCCACGATTTCTTCAAGCGAAGTTTAACAATATAGTCCCCCTTGCCAGTGATTTGTTCAGGCAACCAGTCTTGTGAGTCTAACTTGACAATTTTGTCTTCCTCTCACTGTTAACTTTTCGTTGTTGCTGCTGCTGTTTTGTTTTTTGTTTTTTTGTTTTTCAAGATAGGGTTTCACTGTGTAACTCTGACCATCCTGGAACTCACTTGGTAGACCAGGCTGGGCTTGAACGCACAGAGATCCGCCTGCCTCTGCCTCCCCAGTGCTGGGATTAAAGGCGTGTGCCACCACGGCCTGGCTCATTGCTAGTTCTTAGGTAATCTTTTTAGCCTCTTCATGACTTTCTTTCTTCCTCCCTTTCTTTCTTTCTTTCTTTCTTTCTTTCTTTCTTTCTCTCTCTCTCTCTCTCTCTCTCTCTCTCTCTCTCTCTTTCTTTCTTTCTTTATTTCTTCTTTTCTTGTTGTTGTTATCACAGTTTTACATCTTTGACACTGAGTGTTTAGTTCTTATCCACAGTGGCTGTCTGTAGGTTTTTGTCTATGGTAGCAGGAGACATGGGTTGTCAGTGTAGTGATATATTAATTGTATTTTGATAAATAAATCTTGCCTGAAGACCAGAGGCAAAGCTAAAGCCACTAGAGGTCAGGCAATGGTAACACCTTTAATCCTAGGATTTGGGAGACAGTCGGATGGATCTCTGTGAGTTCAAGACCACCCTGGGTACACAAGATCAGTGCAGAAATAAATCCAGGTGGTGGTGGCCTATGCCTTTAATCCCAGTAGTAGGGAGTCACACCTTTAATCCCAGCACTAGAGGGAATATGAAGTGAGAGGCGAGAGAGGCTGTCTACTTAGTTTGCAGTCACCCAGCCTTGGTAGAGGTGAGACTTCTCTAGTGACTTGACTGCCTTGCTTATCTGGTCTTCAGGTTGAACCCTAATTTCTGTTTCTGAGTTTTTATTATTTGTGCTACATATCAGACTACAAAGCTGTCTTGCTGACTCTTTGTCCTCATTACATTTTCTGGACAAACGTACCCCAAAATGATATAGAACATTCCTTCTTCCTTTGGCCCACGTGTCAAACCTGGTAGCAGTGCACACTAGGCATCCTCACCTCCCTGGTGGCAACTCTCCAAAGTTCTACAAGTGGAGAAGGGGCATGGCTCTTGAAGCCCATCCCGTGGATGAGTTTATGAATGGTGATGGTGCTTTCTCAGATGGTCGTCTTGTTGATGGTAGAACAACCCTTCTTCTCACGACCTTTCTTTCCGGGAGCCTGCCTGCCTTCCTTCCTTCCTTCCTTCCTTCCTTCCTTCCTTCCTTCCTTCCTTTCCTTTCTTCCTTCCTTCCTTCCTTCCTTCCTTCCTTCCTTCCTTCCTTCCTTCCTTCCTTCCTTCCTTCCTTTCTTCCTTTCTTAGAAGAAGATGAGCTCGTCTTTATGGGGTTTGTTTAGAACCTGGCCTTTGGTAAGCACTGTGTCTCCCTCCCACTATTACACCATCACGGCAGTTCATTCTCTTCCGAGTATTTCCCTTCTAGTGTCTGTGTCATCCAGACCTTGTTTGTCTCCGCCTACTATGCATGAAAGCGTGTTTATGATAGGATATAATGCTGCATTTCATAAAGGGTAATGAAACTATTGGCTAAGCCTGCTTTTTTTTTAAAATATTTATTTATTTATTATGTATACAATGTTCTGTCTCTGTGTATGCCTGAAGGCCAGA
This sequence comes from Alexandromys fortis, assembly GCF_014885135.2. Lineage (NCBI taxonomy): Eukaryota > Metazoa > Chordata > Mammalia > Rodentia > Cricetidae > Alexandromys > Alexandromys fortis. Next base: position 802,867 of record NW_026068033.1, read on the forward strand.
AGAGGGCACCAGACCTCATTTCAGATGGTTGTGAGCCTCCATGTGGTTGCTGGGAATTGAACTCAGGACCTTTGGAAGAGCAGGCAATGCTCTTAACCACTGAGCCATCTCTCCAGCCCCTAAGCCTGCTTTTATAGAGAAAGTTTTATTGGAACACGGATTCCCTCATTTACGTACACTGCAAGGGCAGAATTATCGCTAGAACAGATAATACATGGCTTGCTCACGAGGCTTGAAATACTTACCCAGCCAGAAGAAGTGTAAGACATATTTCTAAGCTACAGGCAGCAGAAAGGAAACAGTATATTTCTTTTCTTACTTTTATATTTTATATTTGTACTGTATTTACACCACTTCCCCTTCATTCTCCCCCCCTTTAGCCTTTCCTACCCCCCCAAATTTATAGCCTCATTTTCTTAGTTATTATTGTTACATATGTGTGCTAGCTAGTTTTTCTGTGAACTTGACACAGGCTGGAGTTATTTTGGAAGAGGGAGCCTCAGTTGAAAAAAAGCCCCCACCAGACTGACCCGAGAGCAAGTTTGTGGTGCATTTACCAACAGATGATTGACACGAGGGCCCAGCTCACTCTGGGTGTGGCATCCTTGGGTTGGCTGGTGGGCCCCCGTACTATAAGAAGGTTCCTGGGGAAGACGGATTCTTCTCTCATTAGTCCACAATTGCCTACAGCTTTTCATCAAGCGCGTGACCGTGAAAGATTTCCCTCATCCACACTGGGATGTCAACTGGTATTAATTACTATTCAGGTCTTGTTTAGGCAACCATATTGTTAAGAGTTCATGGGTACAGCTTCCGTATTAGACACAGTTGATGCAATCTCACAGTATGTGTTCTGGTCCTCTGCCTCATGCAATGTTTCCATATCCTTTTGCATCTTGTGTTGTAGGTGTATCAACTGGGGCTGGGTAACCCAGGGTCAGTGGTTCTCTGTATTTTGACCAGTTATGACTTTCTGCAATGGTTTCCATATGCCGCCCAAGAAGTTCTTTTATGAGGCGTGAGAGGCACACTTATCTGTGGGCTTACCGATAAGTATTAAAAATGCGGATAGAGATTGATACTGGCTTGGGAAAGTGGCCATAGTAGGATACAGGTCCTGGGAAGGGAGAGATAGGAAAAATGAAGGGGGTAAGAGGAGAGAGGAGAAGGGCAATACAGAGGGAGAGAGGAGGAGTGAATAACACTGTGTGTATGTGTGTGTGTGTGTGTGTGCTACCACTAGGTATGATTTCTAGTGGTATGACTAGTGATAATGCTCCCCTGGAGGGCCACAGTACATGCTAACTAACAAAAACTCCAGCACCAGGGACGAGGAATCTCCCTTTGAGTTATTGGTCAAGGGAATTCAAGAGGGCCCTAACATGATACAGGCTTAGTGCTGGTGCCCTTAAGTACCTGCCAGAATGTGAAGATATGAGTTCCTGTTGCTGAAGACGCCATGCATTTCAGATACAGAACTCGGAAAACTGTGCGGGTCTGACCTGGAAGCCTACTCCCCGAGCACAACAAGCTTTCACGGTTCTGCGTGGGTGCCCTGCAAGCTGCCAGGGAAGAAAAGTAATCAGCAGACTTATCCACTCACGATGCCCAAAACCCACAGCCACGAGCAGAACGGCAAGATGTCCCCAAAGAGTGACAGCTAGCTGCAGTTTAACCGGACTAAAGTCCTGCCTCCCAGGGCTGGTGAAATACAGGCTGGAGAAAATATTTTGCCACTTTCCACAACCAGTAAATTTTATAATTCAAACAAGGTACATACTTCTCTTTTATTTCTGCTGGATAACAAAGGCTGAAATGATTTCAGCATAAATGATCACCCAGCTTACCTACATCACAGATAAGGGTCAATTCTTATTAACCTGTTATTACAAGTTATAGATTGCGTTTGCTCAGCCCATGCCTGCTGAGAAGCTGTGGACCCATATATACCTATATGGGAAGGTTTATTTCCCTCCTCAGACAAAACTTAGGCTCCCTGGACATGAAAAGGCTGACTCAAGTCCCTCTGGGAAACAAAGGACCCAGGTCTTCTGCTGGCTCCACCTCAGGCTCACAGACAGTTCCAAGTTCAAGCCAGGCTTCTTCTAGGCAGCTTTTACAGTTTCGTTACTGAAGGCAACCACTTAATCCTGGACATTTTTATTTCCTTCTAGATTTGTGCTTATAAGAAAGTCGAGGGGAAGAATCACACGGATCAGTTTAAATCTGTCATGAATTTTCCCCTGGGAAATGGTTTGAGGCGCAGGGCAAGAGCTGGTTTATAAATAGGATGAATCGACGTTTTGGTGTGCGGCTGCGTTAGCGTGCATCTTCCATGCCCTTGTAGTCTATGTGCGAGGATGATCTATTGGCCTCTAGCTCCCTCCGTTACCGCACGTCTTGCAGCGAATTGTTTCCCTTAGTGTCCAGACAGCTCATTTTAGGCGATCTGTCTTTAACGTGTCTTAAAGTTCTCCTAGGACTCCCCCATAATTCTCGCCATTCTTAGAGCCTGTCTGCCCTGCCTGTCGTTTCCTAATGCCATGACATCCGTTCATCAGTCTTCACTGTTTGTGCTACTGTTTGGACCGACAGATTCTGTCCTTTATCACCTATGACATTTTCATTGACTTCCTTTGCCAAGTGGCCTTATTGCCATCCCAGCCTGAGGAAGACTGAATACCTGACATTTCCCACATCCCTTTATCAGAATCGTGCGGAGCTTGCCCCTCCCCCACTGAGAGTAAAAGTTTAAAGATTTTTTTTCCTTTTGAATCTATTTCCTAGAAAACTTCTCTCTAGCAATCGTGTCATTAAGGAGATCGCCTAAGGCACAGCAGCTCTGCGTGTCTGCGTTCTGACTTAGTGGCGCAGTGTTTGAGGGGGTACCACTCCTGTGCAGGTGGTCTTTAGTTGCATAAGAATGCAGACGGTGCAAGCCACGGGGAGCAAGCCAGTAGTCAGTTCCTCCATGGCCTCTGCTTCAGTTCTTCCACATTCCTACTTTTGAGTTCCTGTCCTGTCCTGTCTTCCCTCACTGATGAAGTGTGACTTGAAAATCATAAGCAAAAATTAAACCTTTCTCCCCGAGTTGCTTTAGGCTACAGTGTCTCTGTGTTTATCATAGCAATAGAAAGCAAGCAATGCAGTTATCAATGAACGTGTAATACCATCCCACTGGGAGCTGAACAACTTGCTTATCAATGAACATGTGATACCATTTCACTGGGAGCTGAACAACTTGCTTATCAATGAACATGTGATACCATCCCGCTGGACAACTTGCTTATCAATGAACATGTGATACCATTTCACTGGGAGCTGGAGCCATAATTACTAGTTTGCAACACAAAATTGGAGTATTGTTTGCTCATTTTTATGTGTAATTAGTTCATAATAAGCATTATTTCTAATTTCCCTATTAGAAACACGTTCTATTTTCTGAGATACTGTCTCTTAGTTATTTCCTCTCTCTGCCTTACTCCCCGGAGAAAAGGTCTGTCACTGTCCCTTGTGCTCTTGGCTAGACTGGCAGCCAGCGAATCCCAGCCATTCTCCTGATCTCGTGTCTTCATGCTTGAAGGCATGGCTTCTACCCTCTGAGCCATCTTCTCAGGCCGTTCAGTAATTTTGAATAAGGAAGCAGCCTACATTCCTTGAAGGTTGAATGGCTGCATTATACTGTTTTTTTAATACACTGGCGGACATGAAATTCTGTATCTTTGGTTCTTTATGTATGATATATATATATATGATATATATAATGAATGTTACATGTAGCATGTGTGGCCAGGTCGGCAGTTATAACTGCATATCCACCATCAGTATTGTGATTCAGCACCAAGTAGCTTATACTTTGTTTTTATTTTCTTTCAAACCCCAGATTTATTTAGTAGAATGTTTAAAAATACCCAATAAATTAAGTTTAACTTTTATGTTCTCATTCCCCATCCCCTCCACTCTACCAGGAGCTCTCATCTAATTCCCCTTCCCAGGGTGATTCATGTGTTCCTCTTAGGGTCCTCCTTGTGACCCAGCTTCTCTGGAGCTGTGGGCTGTAGTCTGGCTATTGGCTCTACTGGTAGTATCCACTTAGGAGTCATAAGTACTTACTGTGAGTTGGGGGAGGGTGGGAGAGGGAGAGCAATGAAAGAGATATCTTGATAGAGGGAGCCATTATGAGGTTAGGGAGAAACCTGGTGCTAGGGAAATTCCTGGGAATCCACAGATTGAGCCCAGCTGAGACTCCCAGCAGTAGGGGGGAGGGTGCCTGAACCGGCCTTCCCCTGCAGTCAGATTGGTGACTACCCTAACTGTCATCGAGGAGCCTTCATCCAGTAACTGATGGAGCCAGCTGTAGAAATCCAGTCAAGCACCGGCTGAGTTTTGGGAATCCAGTCGAAGAGAGGGAGGAGGGATTATCTGAGCAAAGTGGGCCAAGATCATGATGGGAAAATCTATAGAGACAGCTGAACCAACCTTGTGGGAGCTCATGAACTCTAGACCGACAGACAGCTGTGGAGCCTGCGTGGGACCCATCTAGGCCCTCTGCATGTGGGTGACAGTTTCGTGGCCTTGTCGGTTTGTGGGGACCCTGGCAGTGGGACCAGGATCTCTCCCTGGTGCATGAGCTAGCTTTTTGTAGCCCCTTCCATCTGGTGGGAAGCCTTGATCAGCCTTGATGTGGGGGGAGGGGCTTGGTCCTGCCTCAATTTAAAGTGTCAGGCTTTGTTGACTCCCCAAGGGAGGTCTTACCCTTTGGGGGGAGTGAATGAGGGGTGGGTTGGGAGAGAGATGAAGAGGGATAGGAGGACGGGTGGGAGGAGGGGTGAGAAGGAGAATTGTGGTTGGAATGTTAAGTGAATAAAAAATTTTTAAAAAGTTTAATTTTTATGGAAATTAAAATTTTTAAAGATTTTAGTTTTATAGACGTATATGTGTTTTCATTTCCTTTAAAATACAATATTTACTTAGTAAAATGTCCAAAAATATTCAAGAGCTTTTATTTTTGTGGGTTTTCTTTCTGATTTGTGTATGTGTGTGTGTGCTAGTCTCTTCTAAGGATGATGTCTTATGACCTGATTACTTTCTGCGTGGCTCCTTAAAGATTCTACCATCTCGGGCTGGAGAGATGGCTCAGAGGTTAAGAGCACTGACTGTTCTTCCAGAGGTCGTGAGTTCAATTCCCAGCAACCACATGTTGGCTCACAACCATCTATAATGAGATAAATAAATAAATAAATAAAATGAGATAAATAAATAAAAAGAAAACCTATTAAAAAAAGATTCTACCGTCTCTTAAACTGCCATATTGCTGATCTAGCACTCTATAAATTAGGGGACAAACCATATGCAAATTATAATCCCCAGCCAAGAGCTTCCTCATAAGAAACCAAACCAATGAAGGGGGTTGTATCTTTAAGTTCTGTGTTGTATGAAGAATGGCTAGAAAACACGGAAAATGAGAATAATAAAAAGAAGCTATGCCTATTTCTGAAAACAAAGATCAGTGCTCTGGATGCCTGCCTTAGGTCAGGGTTCAACTGGGCACTCCTCAGGCATTCTTTTCTCCCTGTGCCGCCCCAGATGGCTGAGTTTTATTGTTTTACAAATGAGTCAACTGAGGATCCACGAAGAAGCTGCTCAGTACCAGCCTAGGAAGTGACAAAGGCAGGGTTTAAATTTACATCTTCCTGACCGTCCTCTATGTGCCCCACAAAACAAACCCAGCCGCCTGAGATTCAAAAGCTACATGATTTTATTTTATTTTAGGACAGGGTCTCATTTACTATAAAGTCATACCGATTCTGAATTTCTGATCATGCTGCTTCTATCTTCTTAGATCTGGGAATACAGGCTGGTACCACTATATCTGCTTTTATTTTATATTTATTTATTTATTTATTTATTTATTTATTTATTTATTTATTTATTTATTTTTGAGACAGGGTTTCTCTGTGGCTTTGGAGCCTGTCCTGGCACTAGCTCAGTAGACCAGGCTGGTCTCGAACTCACAGAGATCCGCCTGCCTCTGCCTCCCGTGTGCTGGGATTAAAGGCGTGCGCCACCATAGCCCGGCATTATATCTGCTTTTATTCAGTATTGTTCTTTGAACCCAGGACCTTGCACATGTTGGGCAAGACCTCCACCAATTGATTCATGTAGGAGCCAGCCATAATAAGCTAAATAGAAACAGACCACCCAAAGGAAGTTCTTTATTTCCAACCATTATCACCTGCCAGATAGGACTCAGCCATCAATAAATTTAATAGAGGCCTGAGTCTCAGTAGTTCACCCTGAAGCAATACCTGGTTGCAGGAAGAACCACAATCTGAGATTACCCCAACACCACCCAAGAACAGACCATCCAAAGGAAATGCATAGCGTTCCAACCTTTGTAGATAGGATCACCTGCCAGCACACAGGCACCAGGACACCCCTAGACAAATATCAGTCAATCAGGGGTCCTAAACCTCAGAAGCCCCTCACCCCCATCTTTACTACTATAAAAACCCAATTCTAACTGAGCTCAGGGCTCTTCGGTTATTTCAATACATTTGACACACGGAGAGGCTGAGTTTGCAAACTTGTATAAAATAAAGGCTCTTTGTTTTTACGTATGGGACTTAGTCTCCTTGTTGGTTTTTGGTGGACTTGCAGATCTGGGCATACCAATTCACAGCCCAGCCCTCAGTCGTTTGATTTTAGAAAGCCAATGTTCTGTTTGTTTTCCTCCCAGCCTTGCTCTCCTCACGGGGAGAGAGGCGGTAAGGGTGAGTCAGAGTCTAGGCCCCTCACAGTGCTTTGTTAAGCTGTCACAAAGGGAGGACTGTGGTTTTGCAAATGACCACTCTCTCCTAATATTGGTTGTCTTATGGTGGCCTGGAGGAGTCTGTGCTGGACTTTAGGAGTGTCCAAGCCTGAAAAGAAGACATTTGACCAGCACCTCTGAAATTTTCATGCTCTTGATCACATGACAGATCTTTCTATTTTAAGCGTTCAACTTTCTCTTTTTTGTTACAGTGCACCAACTTTGACCAAGTTTCTGTTCCTCAAATCAGTTTCTTTATCTGAATCAGGTAGGAGTATTGCATGCACTTACTATTGTCTGGCGTCATGGAAGCCAGCACTTCTTGTGGGCAGGTAGAAAGAGACCTTGATTGGTCGTCATGAGCTCTGAGCAGTAGCCTGCCCCTGGCGCTTAGCATCCCTGGGATCTTAGAGGAGCTATTCCCCCTCCTTCTTCTCAGATCTCCATGTCTGCAGAGTGACCCATTGAGCTCTTTAGGGGCTCCTTCGTGGATGACTTACAAACGACTGCGAAAGGCTGGGGGTGTTGACCTCTGGAGGAGTGTATGCTTAGCGTGTGTGCAGGCTGTTCCGCTGTGTCTTACTGAGTTTGGGAATCATCTCTCTGTCCAACGTATCCACATGCTGTATGAATCGTCCACCCATTAGTCAGGAGCCAGTTCAGCTATCCCATCAGCCATTTAGCTATTCCAGCGCTTCTCGTCAAGGAACACTTAACTTTACTTAATAATGGCCCTCAAAGAACAAAAGTAGTGGTACCAGCAATTTTATTATTGATTATAGTATGCCATTATTATTGTTCTATTTTATTATGGGTTATTGGTGTCATTTCTTTTAGCCTATCTAGATGTTAACTTTTATTGTAGGTGTGTATGCACAGGAGAAAAATGTTGTATCCGAAGTGGCTGGTACTAACTATAGTTTCAAGCTTCTGCAGGAGATCTTGGAACATATCTCCTGTTGATAGGGACCTGCCAGCCAGATTCCCACCACTCTGATAAAGTGCATGAGATAATTAACTCACTAAGAGTAAAGTTTGTTTCGGCTCACAGTTTCAGAGGAGTTCTTATTGGTTAACCTTGTTGCTTTGGGCCCGCGCCAAGGTACCATATAACGCAAGCATCAACTGGATCAAATCCTCTCATTCCATTGCTAAAAAAGGAGAAGAGGAAAAGCACAGGGTCACAATTCCACAATCCTCTCAGAGGGCTTGTTCCCAAAGATCTAAGGACTTCCCATCAGGCCCCTCACCCTACAGATCCAAACACACCTTTCAGTGGTGCCATGTTCAGAAGCAGGCCTTTAACAGGCAGACATTTGTGACACACAAGATGCAGGCAGCAGCAAGGGCACTGCTGTGGTAGCAGGACTCACCTCCGAGGAGCGCGGGAGGGGACGGCTGTGGTTAGGCTTGTCTGTCCGAGCAGAGACACAGCTAGTTCTCATGTAATTTCCTTCTGCTCGGCGGAGGCCAGAAGGTAGTAGCAGGGTGCTGTGGAATGAATGGATGCTCCTTCTAAGTTCAAGTGTTGCAACTGACATCCCCGTCCCCGAGTGACGGCATTAGGAAGGAGGTCATGGAAGAGGAGTCCTCATGACGGAGACACAGGTCCCTATGAAAGGGCCCGAGGGAGCACTCCCTCCTCAGGGCCCGAGGGAGCACTCCCTCCTCCTCCTTTCCATCATGTATGTGCAGATAGACCTAAAAGTCAGCTGTCCGCACCGTGGTGTGTGTGTGTGTGTGTGTGTGTGTGTGTATTTGTATGTATGTATGTATGTATGTGTGTGTTGGCTCACAAGGGGTGTGTATGTTCGTATGTGTTTAAGTGAGTCCAGAGGTCAACCCTGGGTGTTTTTCCTCAGATACCGTTACCCTGCATTTTTTTTTTCTTGAGACAAGATGGCCTGGAACCGACCAAGTAGGTGGGCCAATGAGCCTCAGCATTTACCTTTTCTACTTCCCCAGTGGTAGGTGTTAGGAATATTTCCTAACATGAGCTCCCGCCGACGCAAAATTCCCAATCAAGCCAAATCAAAACAAGCCAAATTAAGAGATATTCAGGTTTAATGGGAGATCTGCGCTCTCGGGTGGCCCTGAGGGAGGAAACTAGGAAGCTTCAGAAACGCAACCCCACGGAGGAAGAAAGGGAGACCACGTGTTCCTCTTTTGGGGGATCACTTAAATACCCTGGGGAGTAGTCCAGGGAGGGGTCAGGACCTGGCCTGCTGGGATTTGGCGTCCAGACCAGGCCTGGGGGCTGGGATAGATGCGAGGGGCAGGGGCCTAGGCTCCCAACTTGACAGTAGGATTACAAATGTGCCACCATACCCAGCTCTTTCGAAACATGGGTTCTGGAAATGCAACTCAAATCCTCACGCTTTTGAGGCAAGGACTTTGCCACTGAATTATTTCCCCGGGTCCTGGTTTTTACTCTTTAAGTCTGTGGTATTTTGTGATTGCAGCTGGAGCTTACCGAGATAGAAGGTTCTGCAATCACATTCCTTCTTCTTGTTTATGGTCTGCAGTTGTCACAAATTAAAGACTCACATCTGTTCAGACAGGCCACGCCTCACCATCAGCATCTGCTGAGACAGGCCACGCCTCACCATCAGCATCTGCTGAGACAGGCCACGCCTCACCACCAGCATCTGCTGAGACAGGCCACGCCTCGCCACCAGCATCTGCTGAGACAGGCCACGCCTCACCACCAGCATCTGCTGAGACAGGCCACGCCTCGCCACCAGCATCTGCTGAGACAGGCCACGCCTCGCCACCAGCATCTGCTGAGACAGGCCACGCCACACCATCAGCATCTGCTGACAGTCCACACCACAGCCACGTCACACCATCAGCATCTGCTGACAGTCCACACCACAGCCACGTCACACCATCAGCATCTGCTGACAGTCCACACCACAGCCACACCTCACCACCAGCATCTGCTGACAATCAACACCACAGCCACACCTCACCACCAGCATCTGCTGAGACGGGCCACACCTCACCATCAGCATCATTTGCATTTGGCCCCCAGTGATTTGTGAGGGTTTCTCTTTATTAACTAGAGAGGACATAACAACAATTTATGATGTCGCCTGCTATTGAGGGTCCATATTTCTATCAAAGCAGTTGTACCAGCCACAAGGTAGCCAGCGAGAGAAGTGCCTATCTCCCGGGTCCTTGGTCAAACAGGATAACGTGAGTGATGAAGATGAGGCCACGTCATGTGTGCAGATGATGTCTTCACAGGGAGTTGCTGCCCCTCAAGAAACCTGCCTATGCTCCCTGCCCTTCCTGCTTTCCTCCTCAATCTCCCCCACTCTAACCCTGCTTTGCTACGTAGGAGGTGAAGGAAGCCCGAGGTTTGGGGAAAGTCCTGTTGATACAAAGCTAACCTTTTTCAGTTTAATAAGACTCAAGCTGTCGCTAGGAAGCACCATATGGACTAGTCGTACCCAGTCCTGCTTCCAACTGGTTCATGCGTCACCTGTTCTTACTTGTAAACAGAACTCAGCATATGCCCAGTTTAGAGGTTCCCCCAGCCCATTACTGTCAGCTTTCCATCATGTCATACAGTATTCCTGCAGAGTGGATCAGAATGCCTGAGTGACCAACAAGTGGGCCACGTTGGAAGATGCCTGATACCTTTTCTGTAACCAGATGCTTTTAATAGACCTGGGACACGAGGCCATTAAAATTCCTAAGTGCAATGTTAGGTGCAGTACAATTGGTGGACAACTCATATCCAGGAATGAAACTGTAAGCATTCTGCCTCAAAAGGAGTGTGCATCTTGCTAGATCCAAGAGCCTCTCTAGGGAGTGTCCTCTAGAGGACACTCTATGGTACTCTCTGCTCTCCTGCTCATCTTACCTGGCAAGGCACATCCCTTTCATCTACCCTGTCACTGCCAGACAGCTGTTCCTTAAACAGCTACTGACTGTGTTTAGATGTGTCCAGGAATAAAGATGTGATCATAGTTAAGTAGCTAGCAGAAAGGGGGAGAGTTATGTCGATTCTGTAGACAGAGGTTTCTGTCCCACCCAGTTCTGCAGCCATTCAGTCCCAAAGAAACACAAAGAGACTTGTATTAATTATAAACTCTTTGGCCTATTAGCTCAGGCGTATTACTAACTAGCTCTTACAACTTAAATTAACCCATAATTTTTGTCTATGTTTAGCCATGTGGCTTGGTATCTTTTCTCAGTGAGGCATTCTCATCTTGTTTCCTCTGCATCTGGTTGGTGACTGACTCTCTGCCTTTTCACTTCCCAGAATTCTCCTAGTCTGGTTGCTCTGCCTACACTTCCTGCCTGGCTACTGGCCAATCACCATTTTATTAAATGAATAGGAGTGACAAATCTTCACAGTGTACAAGAACATTATCCCACAGCACTATTCTATCATTCCAGACTCGATTGGTGAGCACCCAGGAAGTCTAGTGTGGCATACAGCCTCCACTGGAGAAAACCCTTGGCAGCCTTTTGTTGGTTTTGGTGATCAATATTGAATCTTCAGTCCCACATAGGCTGAACATATGCTCCACTACTGAGCTCCACCATTGGCCTGAGTGTCATGTTTGTTAGAGCTAATACACAAATAAGGAACTCATCTAAATGTCCATGGACCAAAGAATAGATGAAACTGAGATCACAAAAGAACTAAGTGCCAATAGATGGATGGATGGGTGGATGGATGGATGGATGGATGGATGGTGTGAACACCACACCACAGGAGGTTCTCTAGAACCTGAAGTTGAGCAACAAAGGAAAGTCTCAGAAAAACAAGCTAATAACACTATATGATGTTTAGAAATAGTCGAACCAGGATTACATATAAGGAAGCATGCAGATATATTAAACAACCAAAACAAGGAGTGGCAAAGCCAGACAGGGTAGTTCCTGTTGAGGGAGAGGGTGGAGGGTAACCAGGGTGGGATCGACAGGGAATTCTGCTACATTTGTGACGTACTGCATGGGTGTGATGTTGACTTTCTTAGCTGGTTAGGAAGACTAGCCAGGATTTTCCTCCTCCTCTCCTTTTGCTGAACTTGGGATGGAATTTAGGGCATCACACATTCTAAGCAAGTGCTCTATCCCTAAGCTATACCTCAAACACTGCTTTATTATTATTCCTTAACTCTCGCAAGTAACTACTTATGTATTCATATACATGTGTATGTATTTAAATAGGAATTTAGCTGTGTGGGAACTTGTTCTGAGGTCACCATTCTCTTTATTCCATGTCTTACTCTGTTTATCTTCTTGAACACAGGACTTATTTCCCTTCCACTTCCTGGTACTCTTTTTCTCCTCAAATTGTATATTCTGTATTGTTTTTTTCTCAGCTCACTCCCTTTTTATTATAAATCTTTATAAGCATGGGCACTCGAATCCACACGACAGAGTCTACGTTAGTCTGTTTTGAGATTTTCTCTGCCAATAGAATCACTCCAAATCTCTTCACTTTAGCCTCAGGCAGACTCTTCAGACAAGGGCAAGCAGCAGCTGCTCTATCACCAATAATAAAAACCCAAAGACAGATATTGGGGTTCATGCTGAAGATCTGAAAAACAAAGCAGCCAGTCACTGGCTCTTACCTCTACCTCAGACTGAAATGGGTGATTCTGTCTCCACAAATTCTCATACTAAGACTGAGCACTAGACCTGTCTCCTCCCATCTTATATTCCTCTCTAGTGCTGAGATTAAAGGCATGCACCACCACTGCCCAGGCTCTATGACTAACTAGTGTAGCCGCTGGGATTAAAGGTGTCTGCCACCACTGTTTGGCTTGTATGGCTGACTAGTGTGGCTGCTTTGCATTCTGATCTTCAGGCAAGCTTTATTTATTAAAACACAAATACAATACCACTATAAGCCAATTCTTTACTAAAATGTCACAAGAACAATCTCTAAGCCATATATTAACATTCTTTTTCTCTGAAACCTCTTTTTTTAAATATATATTTTATTTATTCATTTATTCATTATGGATACAATATTCTGTCTGTGTGTATGTCTGCATGTCAGAAGAGGGCACCAGACCTCATTACAGATGGTTGTGAGCCACCATGTGGTTGCCGGGAATTGAACTCAGGACCTTTGGAAGAGCAGGCAATGCTCTTAACCACTGAGCCATCTCTCCAGCCCCTCTCTGAAACCTCTTGAGCAAGGCCTGTCCAGTTCATCAAAGCACCCTCAGCACTACTGTCATCTATGCCCCTAATAGTATGGCCCAGTAAGCAGTACTTTATAGCATTCAACTGCTTTTCTAGTCCACAGTCCCAAGGTCCATAGCCCTTCAAACAAAAGCATGGTCAGGCCTGTCATAGAAATACCCCGGTTCCTGGTACTGACTTCTGTTTAGTTATAGTTGCTATTGCTGTGAAGAGACACCATAACCACAGAAGTTTTATAAAGGAAAACACTTAATTGGGATGGCTTACAGTTCAGAGGTTCAGTCCACTATCATCATAGCAGGTCCTTTATCATCAGGGCAGGACATGGAGGCAGACATGGTGTTGGAGAAGGAGCTAAGAATCCTACATCTTGATCCCCACAGACAACAGGAAGTAAACTGAGGTAGGTGTACCTTGGAGCATGGGAGACCTCAAAGCCCACCCCCACAGTGACACACTTCCTTCAACAAAAGTTACACCTACTTCAACAAGATTGTACTTCTTAATAGTGGCATTCCCTTTGGGGGCCATTTTCTTTCAAACCACTACAGGTTGAATCTTAGGACTCACTAGTGCAAATACAATTCCAAGTTCTTGGCTGAGTTCTCAAATCATGGGGCCCAGGCATGGTGGTACATACCTAATCCCAGTACTCTGGAAGGAGAGGCAAGCAGATCTTTATGAGTTCAAGGACTGCCTGGTCTACATAGTGAGTTCCTGCCCAACCAGGATTGTATAATGAGATCCTGTCTCCCCCCACCCACACCACCACCACCACCACCACCACCACCACCATCACCACCACCACCACTACCAACTAAAACAGAGAGGGTACGGAGTATACATAGAAAAGCCTGGGAAGCATAAGAGATATGGTTATTGCTGAAAAGAACCCCTAACTTTTATAAAGCTTCTGTGTGATATTTATGAAATGGTTCTCCATTCTCCCAGTCAATACCCCTCTTTTTTTCACCCCTTCCTCTCAGTATTTTCCTGTTGTTTTCTTTGCCATGGCAACATTACCTGGACACCTGGGGTCTGTTTGTAAGAGGTCCTTTGATGGCTTCTCTTTTTTCTCCCCCTTCTCTCTTCAGGTGTACTGCACGTGCCTTTTAGAGCGTCTTTGGAGCTTGGATCCAATCACATAGCTCATCGTCCAGTTAATGAGTCTTCTGGGGCCCTACCACCAGACCATCCTCGGAGTCTGTGACTTTCTCTCACAAAGTCTGTGTCATCTCTGGCTCTCTCTCCATCGACAGGAATCTACTGATGCAGCTCATCCCTTCAGGCCCAGTTTAAACACCACCGTATCCATTTTCCAAGAGATCACACATGTGGATGTGCTGGGGTTTCTCAAAGCTGTTTGAAATCTTAGACCTTTATTGTCTTGTGGAATTCCTATGAAGATTTTATAAAGGGTTAGCGGCTTTTCCATCTTCTATAAGCCATGAATTGACAATATTCTAGATGTTGGATAATTTCCAATAAAAAGAGTAAGCCTTGAATGTCAAATCACCTGGTTTCTCTCACACAACGCTGCTTTCTTGAGAAGCAAAGGATTTGATCTTTCACTATATTTCACTATATTATGGCTAGTGAAATTACTTTAAAATTGTTCATCATGTAGCTACTCCCCTCAACAAGAATTCACAAAAATCTAAGAGAGCTGCTGTTTAGTACTTCTGTATTGTTCAACTGAAGAATCCACATTAATGGACCAACCCACTCTGAACAGCAGAGGGCACTTATGTACACAATACAGAAGGTTGCCTGCTTTTGACTAGCGGCGGAGCAGGTGTGCAGGCTCCACGCCATCATCTTGAGAGCGATGAGTTGGATGAGTGTAATTACTGTTCTCAAGAGCTCTGTCATTCATGCCTTTTAGTGTTTAAAACCCAGCTTCTTAAACTGTGGCTTAGGAGGTTGTACGGTACTAGGTCACTCAGTGGGAGGGTCATAGAAATCTGGCAATTAACTCAACATTAAACAATAGTGAATCTGGTGGTGTTTCCACATATTGCATCATGTGACTTCGCTGCAGCCTTGCAAGCGAACACTCTGAACCTCTACATTCACGCTTCGCACCGTTCTGTTACACCACACATTATCCATGGACACGGCCTGAAGTACCTCAGTTTAGAGTCAAGACTACTGTATGCTACACATCAGTGTTTTTACTGTTCACTAAAACTTTTCTGTTCTTACAGAAAAATAATGTTTTAATTATGGAAACAAAGATTTTTGATATTTGCCTACTCTAATTCTTCAGCATGTAAGTATCAAATGAGTGTATCTTTGGAGTATATTATGTTAGGATATTTGGTTTTAAAGGTTGCTGCTTGAGTTCCTGATTTACCTCATAAAAATTCGCTGAATGAGGGGGCTGGAGAGATGGCTCAGCATACAGAGTGCTCACTGCTCCTAGAGGCCCAGAGTTTGGCTCCCAGCTCACTACTGCTTGGGACTCCAGCTTCAGGGAATCTGATGCCTCTGGCCTTCGTGTGTACCTGAACTCATGTGCACAAGCACTCTCCAACATACATGTAATTAAAAATCATATACTCGAAAAATTTTTAGATAAAATTTGGCTCAGGATTAGGACAGAATTTTCAGTAATTTCTGAAATGGCCCTAAGCATACTTCTGCTATTTTTTTTTACTGTGTATTTATGATTTTTGTAATTTTTCATTTTCAGCACTGACCATTATAAAATCAAACTATCAACTCCAAAGAACACTGAAGATGCTACATCAAATATTTCATTAAGACTTAATCCTTCCTTCCTTCCTTCCTTCCTTCCTTCCTTCCTTCCTTCCTTCCTTCCTTCCTTCCTTCCTTCGTTTCTTTTTCAAGACAGGGTTTCTCTGTGTAGCCCTGGCTGTCCTGGAACTCGCTCTGTAGACCAGGCTGGCCTACAGAGATCCACCAACCTCAGCGACCCGAGTGTTGGGATTAAAAACAGCTCAACCAATGCGGGGACCAAAGGTTCAAACACATGGCCCATGGGGGTGCCTTTCACATTCAATGTCGTCTCCTCAGAGATGCAGTTCTAGTTCCATCTCCGTTGCTATGAGACAACACTCTGACCAAAAGTGATGTAAGGGGGGAAAGACGAAAGGGTTTCTTGGCTTATGTTCCGTGTCATAGTCCATCACTGAGGGCGTTAGGGCAGGAGCTCAATCAGGAGACTAAAGCAGGAATCTCAGAGGAAGGCCTCTTGCTGGCTCATTCACAGGGGCTGCTCGTTAGCTTTCTTATAGAGTCCACGACCGCCTTCCTAGGGAATAGGGCTGCCCACGGTGGGCTGGGTCCTCCTATAGCAATCGAAAATTAAGACAGCTGGGAATGGTGGCACATGCCTTTAATCCCAGCAGTTGGGAGACAGAGGCAGGAGGATCTCTCTGAGTTCAAGTCCAGCCTAGACTATATATTGAGTTCTAGGCCAGTCAAGGCTACATAGTGAGAGCCTGTCTCAAAAATAGATAAACTGGGTGGTGGTGGCACGCACCTTTAATCCCAGTACTAGGGAGGCAGAGACAGGTACATCTCTGTGAGTTCGAGGCCAGCCTGGTCTACAAAGCAAGTTCCAGGACAGCTATTCTGTCTAAAAAGAAAAAAGAAAAAGAAAAAAAAAAGAAAAAGAAAAGATCCAGGCAAATTCTCAGTCAAGGTTGTCCTCTCAGACGGCACGAAGTTACATCACATGGACAGTTAAAGGTAAGTAGGACAGAGACCCTTTTGATCCGATCTACCGTGGTCCAGTTGTTCTTCACTCTTCCTACCTGGTCTCCGTACGAAACACTTAACTACCCCCTGGTGTCCCCCGCCAGCTCCATCACCAGTTGGCCTCAGATCCCATCTGGTGCTTTCTTCCTGGTATCTCTGAGTCGTACGTTACACCTCCTGGGATTACAAAATACAGGAGGAGAATTGAGAACATAAGCTTTCATTCACCAAGTAAGTCAAAGCATGTGTGTGGAAGGAACTGTACCAGTGCCAACCTCTTAACATCACCCCTTTATGGAAGCCAGAGGCTGGAGGGCTTTGGGATCCAGGGCAAACATGACTATATCCATGGAAACAGACACAGTGACTCACCAGCGTTGAATTAGACGTCTCACCGGGATTTCCCTGACACGTTCCGTATGAACTTCCCTTTTGTTAACAGTGGACATTCACTGACCATCCACTGACACACAGGGACAATCTTAAATACAACCCTCACTGTGTGTCTACCATTCATCCTCCCTTCCTTGCCTACAGCATAGTCCATGAGTACATAAAACTCTCTAAGCTTGCATGTAATGCATGTTTCATTATCTGAGAGGCAGCTGCAGTGACCGATCTGTTAAATCTATCATGACAGTGACTTGAAGTGGCAACTTTGACCACTACATGGTCATTGGGCAGAGATAGCCCATCCTCTCTTCTTTCGTCTCCCCACCCCACCTCACATTATCTTTCATGTGTGTTCGCTCATGCACATGTGTGTTCATGTGTCACTGTAGCTGCTCATGTACCCAGAATGTATAGAAAGCTAGCTAAGTGTAAGTCTACTTGTCAGTCAGAAAGCCTCTTCTTCCTTCATGGTTTCTGCTGAACTTCTTTGGCTTTGAACAAGTTTCCTGAGTAGAGGCGATTCTGTGTGGAGGAGCAAGCAGACCTGCCTTCAAGTTCCAGTGTGAATTCTTGTCCTGAATTCCCTCAGTAAAATAGACTGTAACTTTAAAATGAAATAAGCCCTTTCCTCCCCTAAGATGCTTTGGGACAGGATGCTTGTTCCAGCAGCAGAAAGGAAACTCAGACAATAGTTATCTCCGATTATATTAATTTTCCTGCAGATGACAGAACCTCATTCTTTATGGCTGGAAAATAATTCATGTATGTTAGAAATGACAGCTAATGGTTCCTTTTCACGGGTGCCTCGAGCCAGCTTAGGTTCAGCTACAAATGAGTGGAAAACACTCTACCCTGCTAATGTCTGCAAGTCTAAATATTTCCCCTAAACTCTGCTAAGATACTCCCCAAACTAGAAGTTTAGAATAGGAAATTACCAAAAGCCAAGGCCAAGGTCAAGCCTGCAAGGTCACAGGACTGGTGTGGGAGTCCTTCTGTCTATGTGTTGCTTTTATTGGTAAATGAATAATGAAGCTGCTTTCAGCCAATGGCTTAACAGAATATAGCCAGGTTAGAAAAGATATAGAAAGAGAGTAGACAGAGTCAGGAGAAGCCATGTATTCTTTGCAAGAGAAAGATGTGCTGGAACCTTGCCGGTAAGCCACAGCCTTGTGGTGATACATGGATTAATAGACATGGGTTAATTTGAGAAATAAGAGCTAGCCAATAAGAAGTTAGAGCTAATAGGCTAAGCAGTGATTTAATTAATACAGTTTCTGTGTGATTATTTTGGTTCTGGGCAGCTGGGAATGAACAAGTAGCCTCAGCCTACACAGGAAAGCTGAGCTTTAAAATAAAACAAAGATAATGCAAAATGTGGACACAAAACCATACAGTTTTTGTTGAGAAAAAGACAAAGACAAGCAAGTGACTGAGGAATAGATAAGACTCGGATGATTGTTCCCTCCTGATTATCAAAAAGGGAAGAAAGGGTCTTGCATTCAGGGTTTACAGACTGTTCTTAGCCATGGTCAGTGCACCTGCCATTCTAGGCTGATGTCTGCCCCCCAAAGTCTTAAATAAAACTGCTTCAACTTCCCTTCTCAAGTCTTCAGTATTCTTTTCCATTTTAAATTTATTTATTTGCTTTATATATAAATGAGTGTTTTGTCTACAGATATGTTTGTATACCATGTATGTGCCTGGTGTCCATGGAGGCCAGAACAGGGTGTGGGATGGTTGTAAAACTGCTATGTGGGTGCTGGGAGTCTAACTCAGGTCCTCTGGAAGAGTAGCCAGTACTCTTAACTGCGGAGCCATCTCTCTCCAGTCCCTCCTAGACCATTATCTGTCTGTCTATCTATCTATCTATCTATCTATCTATCTATCTATCTATCTATCTACAAAACTTTCTTTATCCATAGTGATAAATTTCATTTAGGTTTCAAAGCAGGATGTTGGAAACCCCTTCCTCTCTGCCTGCTAGCTGTGTTGCCTTGGGCAGATAATATAGCAGCGCTGGGGTGCAGTTTCTCCAGTGGATACAGTACCTGTCCATATAGGAACATGAAAGGCCCTGACCTTCAAGGTGGTTGTGAGGTCATCACTGCCACCAGCACAGGCCTTTTTATCTTCAGCAGCAGCAGTGGTGGCAGCCGGTTCTTCCTTCCTCCTTCTCCAGAAGGCAGTTTCTCTTTAGTGCCCTTACTTCCTCCTTGTCCTGGAAAGATTCTAAAGAAGCTTACTCCTATACCCTACAGGGGGCAGGCGGGGGAAGGAAGGCTTCAGTGGTAAGAAAGAACCCAGTTTTAAACTTGGGAGCTGCCTGTGTGTGAATTGTCCGGAAGGGCTTTGTTGTCTGCTAAGCAGCGCTTCCCTCCTCTGTCTCCCTTCCACAGGTTTCTCTGCTCTCTGGAACGCACATGGCTCTGAGTATTAGAACCTGGTATTTCCTTCCTGGTTCTACATTCTGAACCAGTTTGCAAAATGCGGGAAAAGAGAGTTTGATCTGAGTCAATTGCATTTTGGGGGGCGGGGGCAAACGTTGATTTCAATGTATGGGCAAAATAAGACAAACCCACCAAACCATCTAGGAGAAAAGAGTTGGCATCTCTGCATGGTAAATACCTGCTCTACAGGCTACCCCACCCCCTGGTCTGGCTCACACTGGACATTATGGGTAGGGAATGGAAGTCTTCTTGCTGAGCTCAAAGACAGTCTCTTAACACGTCACGCTGGGGATCCTCTATCCACCAATGGCTTTTGACAGAAAGCCAGTTTGGTGGGAGGGACGAAGGATGGTCAGTGGGTCAGGGGTTTCAGGCAGACTGGAGGGATAACTTCTAGCATTCTATAGTGTAGCAGGGTAGCTGTGGTCATGCACTGTTAATTGGGTACTTCGAGACAGTCTGTAGAGAACATTGCCCACACCAAGGGATGCTGTGTGTCTGAGGTGGTAAGCAAGCCAGGTTCCAGATCTGGCTGATATACATAGAATGCAGGAATTGAAATGCCACACTGTACCTTATAAATATGCTCAACTACTGTGTGTCATCCCAAACTATAAAATATACAAACCCCAAGTTGGCACCTATGAGACGTTTCACTTCACACCTCACCCATCTCTCTCCTTTCAAAGTGGAGTGCTTGGATCAGCACAGTCTACAGTAGGAACCATGTTGTTCACTGAGAGTTCATCTCAGTCTTTTGGAAATCTGTGGGACGTCTGTCTGTCCATCCATCCATCCATCCACCTACCTACCTATCCCCCCCCTTCATTTATTTGAGACAGATTGGCCTTAAAATCATGATGTTGCCAGGGTTGACTTGAACTCCTGATCTACTGGCCCCCATGTCCCAAGTCCTGGGGTTACAGGCATGTACTACCATGCTCATATGTAGGACATGTTTTTGTAGTCACAGTAGTTGGAGACATTCCTAGTACTTTGTAGTACAAGCCAGGACTTGTAGGCATCCTGTAAGATATGGGGCTTTCCTCCATGATGAAGAACTGTCTCTAATGCCTGTTGTGATTGCGTGTGTATTTGTGTGTGTGGTATGTGTGCATTTGTGCGTACTGTGTGTGTAAGTGTGTGAGTGTGCACATTGCACATGTTTGTGTGTGTACACATGTGTGCTAGTGAGTGTGTGAATGTGCATGTAGTGGTCAGATGGATGTTGGGTGTCTCTTTTACTGCTTGCTACCTTATTTTTTGAGACAGTGTCTTTCATTGAACCTAGAGCTTGCTAATTTGATTGAACTGCCCAGCCAGCAAGCTTCAAGGATGCCCCTGTCTCTACTTCTCCCGTGCATTACAGGATTACCGGAGTGCACTGCTATGCTGGTCTTTTTCTTCACATTGGTGCCAGGGATTAAACTATGATCCCTGTGCAAATCAAGCACAAGGCCTGGAGGACTCACTTTCCTAGCTGAGTTATCTCTCTGGCTTTTCTGCATTATTTTTAAATTTTTAATCACATTTATTCTTCCCCCACCTCGTGTGTGTGTGTGTGTATGTGTGTGTACAATTTTTGGGAGTGAGCTTTTTCCTTCTACTATGTGGGTCCCAGGGATCATGCTCAGGTTATCAGGCTTAGCAGCAAGAACTTGCCGGGTCTTGGCTTTCTATATTATTTTTAATGCCTAATTGGTCGTTAATGTCAGTGAAAAATCCATTGATCACAGTCTAATGCCAGACCTGAATTCCATTTTACATGTGACACAAATAACTTTTAAAACGTCAAGAATGACATGTAATTATTTTGCATGTACATGTGTATGTGCATGCTGTGTTAAGAATGACATGTAATTATTTTGCCTGTATGTGTATGTGGACTCTGGGTTAAGAATGACATGTAGTTATTTTGCACGTATATGTGTATGTGCATGCTGTGGCACACATGTGGAGGTGAGAGGCAGCTTGCAGAGTCTCTTCTCTCCTTCCACTATGTGGTCCTAGGGACTCAGGTTGTCCAACTTGGTGGCAACTTTACCTGCTCAGCCATCTCATCTGCCCACAAATTATTCTTTTTAGAATTTAAATTATTCATTAAATGATGAACAAAACATAAATATTATACATAAACATGAGATGCATATGTCCAACTGTGCAATGTTTAAATCAGACTTAATGCAGACTGTTTTTGTTCTTTTAATAAACACAGAATTTCCCAATAGCATTACTACCTCTTCAGCACACTGTTGTTATTTCTCTTCCCCTCCTTTCTCTTTCTCTTCCTTCCTTTCTCTTTCTCTTCCCCTCCTTTCTCTTCCCCTCCTTTCTCTTTCTCTTCTCCTCCTTTCTCTTTCTCTTTCCCTTCTTTCTCTTTCTCTTCTTCTCATTTCTCTTTCCTCCTTTCTCTTTCTCTTCTCTCCTTTCTCTTTCTCTTCCTCTCCTTTCTCTTTCTCTTTCCTCCTTTCTCTTTCTCTTCTCTCCTTTCTCTTTCTCTTCCTCTCCTTTCTCTTTCTCTTCCCCTCCTTTCTCTTTCTCTTCCCCTCCTTTCTCTTTCTCTTCCCCTTCTTTCTCTTTCTCTTCTCCTCCTTTCTTTTCTCCTCCTTTCTCTTTCTCTTCACCTTCTTTCTTTTTCCCTTCCTTTCCTTCCCCTTACTTTCACTTTTTTTCTCCTTTCTTTTTTCTATTTTTCTGAACAAAGCAACATACTGCTGTTACCCAAGTTCAACTGACTGGCAACTTTAATTCCTACACTCTCGTTTCCCTTTGCCTTATAACATGCATATCTGTAGATTCTGGTGGTTAGGAGAGCATCATACCCTGCCCCTCACAGTTACAGAAATGTCTCTTTCCTTTTCCTAAAATTAACATGCTTAGATAGGCAGCAGGATTAGGTCTGGAGATTCGGGTGCAATTCAGGTCTAGATTCAGCCTCATTCATTACCATGGAACTTCATTGGTTTGGGTATTACTGAGTGGTATTGTGTCTTTCCCTAAATTGCAGTGATGAGAAAGACTTTTGTGATGACCTGTGTAACTCATATATATTTTTTTACTCATGAGGAAATGGGTTTGGGCTGGTGAATAACTTCTCCGTGGTCTCCCAGACTGTGGGAGCAGAGGAAAACCTCTGCTAACATCCTTGGTTCTTCACCCACTGCCCCTGCTGTTCTCTTCAATTATACAAAATTATTTATTTCTGCCTTTTCTAACCCTAAGGCATGCGGGCTTTGACCTTCAGAAGGCATTTAATTCTCTGACTACCCCAGTCTCGTCTGTGTGCCTGGGTCTGAAAGACAATTATAATAATGGGATAAGATGTTTACTTCATTTTTGCTCCATTTGCTGCCCAAGGCACATAATGAGTCAAAGAGGCGACTGCCTGGCATTCGGCCGGACTGCCGTGGTATCGAGAAGATGCAGATAAATTGGAAGAGGTCGGGAGGAGATCAGCTAAAATGATGAAAGGAGGGGAAATTGAAGCAGCAAAATAGGGGATGCTTCACTGAGCAGCCAGTCGGCTGGAAGAGAGTGGGCTCTAGGATGACTTTGAACATTTTCAAGCTGCAACAGAATGGTAATTGCCTTACTGTTTTGGGCCTAAGAAGATGCACTGGGTGTACACACACATTTAGATAAACACATAAATGTAATAGAAGTAATGAAATAAGTGGAGAGGAAACTTTGTTAAAATATCAGCCTTTAGGTGACAATTAATAGCGTGTTTTTGTATCTGATTAAGAACTTGAAGTTGTCAGATGCATCTCCCCTCCCTCATTGCCACGCTCCCTTTGAAATCAGTCAGCCCCTCCCCTGGACAGGACCACACACCTGCTGGAACAACACAGTCTTCATCCTACTATGTTTCACATCCCGGTGGCCAACACTGGAGAGGGTTACTATACCTCCTTGCTGCACTTTATCATAAAAATAAAAAATGGCATTATTGGGGGATAGCCCCTGACTCCCACGGAGTTCATCCATCTGCGACAGATTGACTCATTTGTGGAAGCAACCCTACTTCCCCTTGAAAATTGAGGGGGACCAAAAACCAACATTCAACAATGCATTGTGTGTGTGCGTGCATATACATTTGCCCAACTAGTTCTGGGGTCCATTGCCCAGTGTTGGCCACAGAATTACACACAGTACCCCATTGACTTATTTCTCTTCTGAAATGTGCTGCTGAGATAGAAGCAGTGTGTGTGGTGGTTGGTGATGCTGCTCTAACAATGGTAGGTGCAGATGTTCCTTCAAATCCAGAGCAAGTCTGAATCCCTGAGGGCAGATGTCTACAGCGCAAGGGATGGAAAGGACTGAATACAGGTGATTTACCACCAGGGGGCAGGCTGGTTCCACCAGGAAGGAACTACAGAGGCTGAAAGTTCCTTAGAACATGAGCCTCACTGGGAAGGCAGTCAGATCAGCTGTGAAGAAGGAAGCCCGTGTCTTTGACTCCATGCATGGATTCCACTCCTGATTTCAGGCCAGCTCTGTGCATAAGCCCATCGAGGAAGCCCTCAGTGGCTGGGAAAGAGTTGGCCGGTGACTACAGGGATGATCGTGACCGCTCTTCAACTTTCCCACCATGGACTAAAGGTCTTTGGGGGAATACACGTTCGAGACACTTCTAGACGCCTATTCTAAGGCGCCTGCAATCTCCCCAGTACTGATTTTCCAGACTGTTTCCTCCAGGTTCCCAGCCAGCTAACTAACAACAACCACTGTTTAAGAAGCAAATAATATTCAATGTCAGACTTTCTCAGCCAGCAGGACTGGGCAATGGAATGCCCCACTGAAAGGTCAGCCATGTGGGATGTAGGACGGTTTTCCTTGCTTACGGTTTTTAGGGGACAGTCAAGAAGGATGGAGGAGGGCTAGTGGTAAGTGCACTTCAGGCAGGTCCCTCTGAAGCCAGTATTGGCTTCCTCCTTTTTGGTTGAGTCGTCATAGGGAACTCCTGGCGAGAGTGGAGGTGTAAGTGGGAGACGGTAGTAAAGTAGGCGTGAGCCTCTCTTTCATGGAACAATATGTCTTCACAGCCTGCCTGGGAACTCACATGACATTGTTTTGCATTTGCCAAGTTCTTGATTATCCTCCAAATCAGTGTGGTCTGGAGATGCAAAGGTTAATGACATGCAACAGATCAGGGCTCATTCTTCCGTGCCAGGAACTAATTAAATTTGCCATAATTTTCATTACTTCTTTCTTTCTGATAGATCTTAGGTCCTGGCAAAAGGCAGGGGGAGATATCAACAGATCAACATCACTTGTAGAGTCTACTCTTGGACAGATCTCACTCAAATGATTCAAATGTGTTCTCTCACTGAGTTCTAGGCATAAGTGGGTGTCTGGGGTTGCTTTGCTCTCTCTGGAAATCACCAACAGTAAGGGGCAGGTCCCTTTGCACTGATGACCCCCAGTCTCGGAGATTCCCAAGCCAGCCTTTCAATCCTTCAATCCAGAGGCTTATCGCTGTAAGCCTTGAGAACTGGAGGCTTAAGGCTCCAGGCTTTCAAAGCAGGAGGCTTACAGTGCCAGGGGCTGGAGGCAAGGCTTAGTGCTCTAGGATCAGAGTGCTAAGACCCGGTGGCCCTCTAGAGTGAGAGCTGTGTGTCGAGTCTCTTAGCTCTTTGGAGCCCTGGGCCGTGCTGCTGAACTATTCCAGCGGCTGGGGCTTGCAGTCTTCACACACAGCCTCCACCCTCCGGCCTTTCATATTCTGGAGTTTGCACGACCTCTCACCCTCCGTGCCCACCACATTTTACACAGTCTTACTTTCCTGACCATTTGTTCCCAATGCTCTCTGGAGCTCTCCAGCCAGCTCCCAGTGCCTCAGCTCTGCACTCTGGGTACCAGGGTTCTCAGCTCCCCGTAACGGGCTGTGGTGATGAATCTTGATTGATAACTTGGTGTGATTTACAATCACCTAGGAGACAACTGTGCATGTGTCCGTGAGAGTGTTACCAGAGAGATTTAACTGAGGAGCAAAGAACCACCCTGTAGGGAGTGACACCAAGTTGCGTGGTATTTGTTTGTGTTCTGACAGATGAAGTTGGCCTGGAGATCAGAGAGTAGAGCTAGCAACTAGTTAGCCATATAAGCTGGGTAAGTGGTGGCTCATGCCTTTAATTCCAACACTCAGCAGGTGTAGACAGGAAGTGATAAGTTGGGGGTGTGGGCAGGATCTCAGCACTTCTGCGCTGAGGGACGAGAAAGGAAGGAAGTGACTGGCAGCTGGTCCTGGTTCTCTGATCTTCTGGGTTTTACTCTGATATTTGACTCCTAATTTTTTATTGATAAGGTTAATTCAATTTATGCTTCAACACCATCCATGGACTGAGGTCCTGGACTGAATAAAAGGGGGGTGGTGGAAGGGGAAGGCATGGCTTCTAGAGTTCCTTCTTCAGTGTGATCAGCGGCCTCATGACTTTGTTGTTACAGATAGGGCTGCTCTTGCTGCCAGCCCCACCCTGACACACAGACTGTACCCTCAAACTGTGAGCCAAAGGAAGCCTTCCTTTATTTAAGCTGTTTTTGTCGGGCATTTTGTGGTAAACCATGTGCTAAGACTCAGCCTGTCTTACCTGCAACAGCAGATCCGGAAGACTGTTTAGGAGGAGCCTTTAGTGGGGCTGCAACCCTGGGGGGCAGTGCACCCAAGAGAAACTCCACAGGCCTGCGGTTTTGGCACGTGGGGATAGAAGAGGATGACCATGAGTTTGAGCCTAGCCTGTGTTCAGTAGCCACTTCCAAGCCAGGCTACAAAATGACAACAAATCTAAATCTGCAAACTGGCCATCTTCTTACAGAGTGGCTTATCTGAAGGGAAAGTAAACACCAAAGGGTGCTTACAACAAAGACTATCAATAACCCTAATATCCCACAGACCAACCCTTTGAAAGTATATATACATATATACACCCACACCCACACATTTATATGTGTGTGCATATGTATATATATATAGTATAGTTTAGCCAACTCCCCCTTAGTTTCTCTTATCCCCCCTTCTCTCCCACAGGATCCCTACTTACCAACAAGCCGCTCCCTGACTTCCTTGTCTTTTCATTTGATTTGGTGACCCACTGAATTCAGTTAAAGTTGCATGAGCATGGGTGGGGCTTATTTACTAGCACTTGAGTGTTTTACCATGGGCTACTGGACTGGTGCAGGTCACCATAGACACTGTGAATTCATGCGTACAATGATGGTCATGCCGTGTCCAGCCCCCAGCATCTCATAGCGCTCCCCCTCATCCTCTGGCTCTTACGTTCTTTCCACCTCCTCTTCCATGAAAATGAGTCTTGAAGCAGTTGAGACCAGTGTTTGGTTCAGGGCTAAACACTTGACATTCCCTTATTCTCAGCACTGTGATTGGGTGTATGTCTCTGCATTAACCACCACCCACTGCCAAGAGAAGCTCTTGTGACTACGGCTAAAAACAGCTCTAACCTGTGGATGTCAATGCCAACCCTTTAAACTATGTCCAACAAGACCCACACATGCTAGGCAAGCACCCTCCTACTGAGCTGTGCCCCTACCTCTAGGAAAAGACGAATCTTTTTTTATTTTTTATTTTTTTATTTATTTATTATTTTTCCGAGACAAGGTTTCTCTATGGCTTTGGAGCTTGTCCTGGGACTAGCTCTGTAGGCCAGGCTGGCCTCAGACTCACAGAGATCCGCCTGCCTCTGCCTCCCGAGTGCTGGGATTAAAGGTGTGCGCCACCACCGCCCGGCAGGAAAAGACGAATCTTATCTGTTTTGTTTCCCCAAGAACTCGGTTTCTCATGGTGGTCGTCATGCCAGGTGTGCAGAGCAGACTGACTCACTGACATCTTTCTAGGTATAGCCTGGAATGACTTTATTCACCCAGGTTCCTGGCACAGGAAGATGTGGGTAAATAACACTGGTTCACACCTGTGGACGGCACCGCCTCGCACGCTCACGCGTCTCTGAAGAGATAATTGTGTGAGCTTTCCGAGCCTCTCTCTGCCACCTGTGCTCATAACAGCACTTAGTAAATCATGTAAGTTTTCCGTGCTCTATTTTGTTCAACAAATAGAAAGTCTCCAGATACCAGGCATGGTCTTCATGTCCAGAATAAGTCAGTAAACAAAGAACAAAGACATTCTTTCTCCATATCACTTAAATTTTATCCCAAGAGAGACGAACTACCTTTTAGAGAGCTAAGTTGAAGGCTTACGGGGAGACAGAACATATGTAAATTGCTCACACTGTTGTGGTTGAGACGACGGTAAGAAGTTTGGAACAAATACTGCAACGATCTGGAAGGATTCCACTCTCAGAATACTCCGCAAGTGTCCTTAAATTCTTCTATTTTAGGAAAATCCAAACTAGAAAAGCACGGATACAGTTTATCCAAGAGAAAAAAGAAAAAGCCCTCAAAGACATCCAATCAACAAACGCAAAAGGCCACACAAACCTTTTAAGGTAAATAATATTTGCATTTTTCTTCTTAAAATGCGTTTTTTACTGCTCAAGAGCTTTAAAGATTGACAGCTTCCAGCTAGTTCCAAGTGGGTCAAATGATTTTCTTGTCTGGGTTTTGAAGATCTCTTGAATCAGGATTGCTAGGGAGCAGTGGTTTTGAATTGGGAATTCTGGAAGTGGGCTCTGGGCACCTGCAGTTAGACAGGTTTCCTAGGGACCCTCGACAGCCAGGGCATGCCACACTCTGGGCCTTTCTTGTTCTGGACCTTGGCTTTGAAGATCATAGCTCCTGACAGCAGAGAGTGGGGAGAGAGCCTGCGATGTCTTTCAGCCTTGTCAGTTTGATAACATCATAGGAGAGACGTGGTATTGAAAGAAGTAAAGTGAGCATGCGATTGTGTGTGTGCGCGCACACACTTGTTTGCACACATGCGTGTGGAAGGAAGGCAGCAATCAAGGCTGAATATCTTTCTCAGCTGTTCTGTGCCCGAGACGGGATTTCTCACGGAATCAGGAGCTCTCTGACTCGTTAGGCTGGCAGGCCAGCAGGCATATGCTAAAGTACTTGGTATTCTTCTTTATACATGGGTCCTAGAGCATCGGACTCAGGCCTCACGCTTCCACAGCCAGCTCTTTACCAACTAAGCTGTTTTCCCAGCCCTCGGTGTCTAATTCTTGGTACCCGAATTAGGCATCCCAAGAGATGGAAGGTGGTTAATCTTAAACCCTTTATTACCTTAAGATAAAATCAGCCCGTGACTCACTGAGCTGCAGTACTATACAGCGATACAGGGTTGTTACAGTTGTGTAGTTGTTGCTACAGATTCTTCAGGGTGTGAGAGGCTCAGGTTGGCCCAGCAGTCTGGGCTGATTGGATATGGGACTTCAAGAGTTAAATCTGAGATGGCCCTGGACAAACTGGAGAAGTCGGTCACCACTGAGAACTGTCAGTTTAGGAGCAAGCATAGCAGTGGAGAGGTTGTGGAGGAGGATATCCGAGCAGGGTGGATAGTCACCCAGAGCCGGGGAGGGGAGAAGAGCGAATTCTAATTCAGATGCACGAGCACCTCAGAATTCCTAGCACCGTTTGCTTAAATCCGGGTATTTTAAACCTGGCATGTTTCTAGCGATCACTTGGCATGTTGCTACAAGAAGTGTGATAGAGCTAAGTGGTTCTGCACGCTGAAGTGGCAACAATTCCGACGTGCACCCACCTCAGAATACAGGTTAATTAGCTGGTGGTGGCAGAAGACTCTGAGAGCCGGCAGCACATCCCCTCAGCTAGATATTATTAGCCAGTTAGCGCCACCTTGAAAGCATTCAACCCTATTTCTGTCCTCCATCAGCCCCTGTTTCTTCAGACTTTTTTTTTGAAACAGCTGGGTTCCTGCAGATTTCAGCATAAGCGTCTTGCTGGAGCTGAAGGAGCCACAGTGCCTGTCACGTGTGTGACTTGGTTCTAAATCAACCCCAGGACTGGACTGTAGGGTCATCTTCCAAACGTAGCTGCTGCCTTGTTGGAAAGTGTTCTCTTTGTAGCTTAGTCCTAGATACCGTTTACATACAATTCTCATGTATTCTTTTTATGCCAGACATGTGGAACATCATAGATGTGCTAGCTGGTCACAAGGTATCATGTGTTGTTTATTTATTCTTTCTTCTCTTCCTGTCTTCTCTTCCTACTTATAATAATAGCAGATTGAATGGTCTCCCTCTGTTGAAGTTAGCTGGCAGACATCAAGGCAATAACTAACATCCCTTGCATATCAGGTAGATTACAATGGGACCACCTCACATAAACCCGAAAAACCAGTGACTCAGTGCATTGACCATTTGTTAGTAAAGCTGACAGGACAAAAGGGTATACTATGTGACACACCACCCCAATGTGACAAACCACCCCAATGTGACAAACCACCCCAATGTGACCAAGATGAATGAAGAGGTGTTAGAGAGGCAGGAAAGAAGAAATGAAGAGGTGTTTTTTTGGAGGTGGGGAAGGTGGTTTGTTCTTATTTTTGTATGTTTGCTTCCTTGTTTTGTTTTGATTTTTAAAAATTTTCTTTTGGGAGAGTGCTGTGGGGGTGAGGGGAAGATATGGGGGGACTGGGAGGTGAGTGGAATTCGGATGCATGATGTGAAATTCCCAAATAATCAGTATAGGAATTATGTTAAAAAAGAAGTGATGCTAGTCCCATGATGGCTCCCTCAATCAAAATATCTCTTTCCTTACTCTCATCTCTGCCCTTCCTCCATCTCGACTACCCCGTTCCCTCAAGTTCTCCTCCCTGCTTCTCCCCTCCTCTTCCTCCTCCATCCTCCCTTCTCCCCCTGCCCCTATGATCCCAATTTTGTCAAGTGATCTTGTCTATTTTCCCTATCCAGGTGGATCTATGTACGTTTTTCTTAAGGTTCACCTTGTTCCTTAGCTTCTCTAGGATCATGAACTATAGGCTCAATGTTCTTTGCTTTATAGCTAGTATTTACTTATGAGTGAGTACATACCATATTTATCTTTCTGAGTCTGGGAAACCTGGCACTAGAGAAATTCCCAGGAATCCACAAGGATGACCCCAACTAAGACCCTAAGCAATAGAGGAGAGGGTGCCCAAATTGGCCTTGCCCTGTAGTCAGATTGGTGAATATCTTAAATGTCACCATAGAACCTTCATCCAGTGGCTGATGGAGACAGAGGCAGAGACCCTCAGCAGAGCACTGGATTGAGCTCCTAAAGTCCAGTTGAAGAGGTGGAGGAAGGAGAATATGAGCAAAGAGGTCAAGACCATGATGGGGACACCCACTGAAACAGTTTACCTGAGCTAATGGGAGCTCGCCAATTCCAGCCAGGCAGGGAAGGAACCACTCTGAATGTGGGTGACAGTTGTATGGCTGGGGCAGACTGCAGGGCCACTGGTATTGGCACCAGGACTAATCCCTACTGCTTGTACTGGCTTTCAGGGAACCCATTCTCTTTGGTTGAATGCCTTGCTCAGACTAGCTGTAGTAGGGAGGGCCTTGAACCTTCCCCAGAGCAATGTGCCTTACCCTCTCTGAGGAATAGATGGTGGGGGGCAGACAGCTGGAGGGAATGGGAGGAGGGGAGGGAGAGGGAACTGAGATTGGTATATAAAATGAAAAAAGATAGCTTGCTTTCTTTAAAATAAATAAATTAAATAAAAAGGAAGTGATAGTCCTCTTGGTTGGAGGGGGCTCTGGTGTGACCGCCGTCTGATTATTCTTGATTTCTTCTCTCTGTTCTCTATGGCCGTCTTTCATTTGATGGATGGAGAATCTTTTAGTGATCTCTTAACATACTGTTTTCCTCCCACACATTCAGCAAACCACGTCTATATTTCCCCAACACTCGCTCGCAGAGCAGAAACACATCTTTTCGTAGATTTCTTATAATCATTATTCGTGTTGTGGACCAGACCTTCCCAGGAGACGCTTCTGCCATCGTGCAATTGTCCTCTGTTCTCGCTGTCTACCGAGGCCACAGTCTGCCTTGTGTACTTCAGATGTGACTACTGCCAGCAAGAAGCCACATTTTAAATGTTATACAAATTCAGTTTTAAATTGCTCCCTGTAGTCTGTGGCTGCAGTACAGTACAGTTACACAACATGTATGTACTGTCCGTGGTTTCTCCTCCGAGTCCTAGTCGCAATGTCTTTATTGGGTCACCCGGGTCCGCTCCTTCACTGTCTCTAGGGTCCTTGACACGGAGGAAGCATGCACTCAGGGCTGTGCCCTCCAATCTCTGCCACTCTCAGACTCCTTCACAAGCTGAGTGGGAGGGTGGGCGGGCCAAAGCTTACCGAAAACGTCAGCAACCCCAGTGAGAAAATTCCAGTTCTCTGCCATGGGTTTTCTTTATTGACACAACATAGTTGCCTGATTCTGGGAAGAGGAGGGCAGCAGCTATGTCTCAAAATGAGACACCCAAGTCACAGGTGGATCATAGTTCTATTTATTTTTTATATGTGCTTAATATAAGTTATTAGAGTTGTACACACTTGAAAACAGTAGCGTATCAGCATTTTAGAAGAAAGCTCACGGAAATGATAAATACACAACCCAGAAAATTATCACAGGAGTGAGTTCTGAGTTTGCAGAGGAAGGCAGCTGCACTTTACTCCAGCTTCCAGTAGAGGCAGCATCTCTTTAAGGTGGTATAAGCTGACCACAGGGATGAGGGAGAAGATTGGGAAAGGTGGTTTATACAAAGGTGCCCCTGGGAGAACACAGGGACAAGGAATTTCCTGGGCAGAGAAAAGCTCATTTTGTGAGCAGTCTTCAAAGTCAGATCGGGAAGCCTGCAAGCAGGGGGTGCCTGGAAATAAGAGCACGGGAGATGCTGTGTATTTTAAAGGATCCAGGGTGGCTCAGTGGCGCTGGGGCAGAAGGTCTGCCTCAGAGTGGGTCAGACAGAGACTATGTAAGGGACTGTTCTCAGGCTTGAAGGAAGCACAAGAGGCCAGCACATGTGGTTCTCAAGGGCTCTTTCCTGGCTTCCTGGTGTCTTCTCACCATGCCTCACACCACAGAGAACTCTGGTCTCTTTTTCGTCTTCTAAAGACACAGTGCCACCATGAGGATCCCACCCTCCTGATATCACGTAAGTCTCAGCATGAACCTAGCCTGCTCACACCTTTGGATCTCAGAGTCTCAGCATTCAGGACTGAAGTTAATTTCCATTAAGCCACCTGCTCTGATACTTTGTGGCTGCAGCCACAGCAGAAGGGATACTACACCTACTGTACACATCCATTAGCTTTCCGCATGGGTCTCTATGCTCCCCTTTGTATAATGGGAGAGTCCCAAAGAGGCCTAGGCTGATCACAAGAGGGGCTTGGCCTTGAACGTGGAGGTCGGTGACTCTGTGGGCTGGATGCTGTGGATGGGAGTCTCCCGTACCTAACAGATTTCATCCAGCTGCAAGGAAAACCCGGACTCTGTCTCAAGGGAAACAGGACATTGCTTTTCCAATTAGACCCCACTATACCTGGAATGCATCTCCCCAAAAGGATGTGTTAGGAGCTTACCCAAAGTGACAATGTTGGCAGAGAAGCCTTATAGGAGGTATCAGATGACCAGGGCTCTGCCCTTGTAAATGGTTCATTACAGAAGGCTCTATGTCTCTGTTGCTCCTTTTCTTTTCCCCTTCTCTGATGCCCTCTGCTATTTTATGATGGCCAGTACTAGCCTTTCCATCTTGGACCTTTTAGACTCCAGAATGATGCTAAATACAATCGTGTTTGTGGCAAGTTGTATAGACTCCAGTTTTCTGTCCTAGCAGTACAGATTGCTCAGACAATAAATCCTAGGAACCCGATAGATATTATAGCTCAGACTATTCCCATGTATCCGAATGGTTCTTTTGCTAAGACCCATCTAGCAAATTCCCCTCATTTACTTATGGCTGTCTACATGTAACTAAAGAGGGAGAATTGTATAGTCTGTAAATTCCAACCCAAATAAGCCTTCAGAAAAGGGAAATGAGCCATGGGAAAATAAATACAGAGTGGCTCAAGTTGTAGAAAATTCAGAATCCAGCTACTACAGGGAACATGTCGCTTAGGATAAGCCGCAGAGGTCTCGAGGGAATGCGTGCGGCAATGTCAGGCTGTGCCTGAAGTGTCATGGTACCCTGAGGAGAGATGAGACTAGGAGAAAAGATTGCAGTGTAGACAAGCCATCTGGCTTTGGACTGCAAGGTGTGTGGGAAATGTTTTCCTTCAACATGAGGGAGTTCAAGAGGTCACAACTGTAACTGTAACTGAAAAATATAAGTTCCCAGGTAATCAGGGCTTTTCCAAATTCTTTTGGTGAGCTTCACCAAGGATCTCACTTCCATTTGGCAGCCTCATGGAGCTCAGTATCCTAGGAGGATCGGCAGTATTGCCTCCTGTGAGCCCCCAGAGTCAGGAGGAGAACATAAGTCCTGCTGCCTTTTCATGGCTGTCATCTGGGGGTCTCTGAGGTGCATGCTTGCAGGGCACTTTCTGCTTCTGTGCTCTGAGAATGCTCCCTCCTCAGGCTCATCTTAGGTATTTTACTCTGGACTTCTCTCTGTGTCTCTGTCCTGCTCTCCCTGGGAACCTCTCTTGGTTCAGCCTATGAGAAAAACAGAAGTGGACCCCGAGGGAAGAGACTCCCAGGCAAAGACATGTTAGATGAGTAGATATCATCTTTCCAGGTGGAGGAGCAGGTCACGGTGCCAAGATGGGAGACACTGTGACTGGAGCAGCAAGAGACAGACCCAAGCAGTGTGTGAAGTCCAGGAGGGTTAAGCGGTTTGAACTTGATCTTTTCCCCTGTGGCTATGAAGGGAAGTAGGTGGTGATACAACCAGTTTTGACCTGTACCTAATGAGCAGTTACTCTGCCAGGCGTTGGATGCATTATCTTAGGAATCTCCACAGTGGTTCTGAGTTAGCATGGATGATCTCTGTTGATCCAACCATCATTTCTTTTAAATTTTATTTTATTTTTTATTATTTCATTATTTCATGAGCGTTTTGCTTACCTGTATGTCTGTGTACCATGCACATGCCTGGTGCCCATAGAGGCCAGAAGTGGGCATCGAATCCCCTGGAATTGGAGTTACAGATTGTTGTGAGCCATCATGAGTGCTGGGAATTGAAGGCAGATCTTCTGGAAGAGTGGTCAATGCCTTTGACCACTGAAGCAACTCTCCAACCCTATCCATCATTTCTTTAAAACTGAGAGATGCCTTTGGACCACTTGCCATGCTCATGTTTATTAGGCAGATGAGAAGCTGAAACTCCTCAGTCTCAAAGGGTCAAATCACTTTCTGAAAGGTTAGTCATGGCCCTGATCAGCTTGAGAGACCTGGTGGTCCTTGTCATTTCTTGTCTTTCTTCAAGAACTGAGCTTTTTGTAGGTGTGGCAGGCTGCGTCCCGCCACCCGGCTAGCTTTACCTGAAATAATTACACGGAAACTGTATTCATTTAAACACTGCCTGGCCCATTAGTTCCAGCCTCTTATTGGCTAGCTCTTACATATTGATCTAACCCATTTCTAATAATCTGTGTAACACCACAAGGTGGCTTACCAGGAAAGATCTTAACTTGCATCTGTCTGGAGTGGGAGAATCATGGCAACTGACTGACTCAGCTTCTTTCTCCCAGCATTCTGTTTGTCTACTCCACCTACCTAATTTTCTGTCCTATCAGGGCCAAGGCTGTCTCTTTATTTAACCAATGAAATTAACACAAAACAGAAGACTCTCCCCATCAGCTTTTGAAAGGAAGGGTATAAAGAGAGGCAGCAGTGTGTTCAACTTTTAGAGGTGAACCGTGATTGGTTCTAAACCACTCACAGGTAAGATGATCCAGTTTGTCAGATCCTCAGGTTGCTGTCCCTGTTTTGAATGCTGGGGGACTGTGTGACCAGGTCTGGATCAATGTTGATGTTTGTGAAAAATAGATTTGGTTCCCCTTGATAGAAGGCAGGAAAAGTAAGGGATCCAGTAAGTCATGATTTCTAGGGCCATGGCAACCATCTTCTGACCATGAAGCAACCAACCAGCAATAAAAAGCCAAGACATGGAGGGTGACAGGATAGAAGGTGTAAGCCTGGGGGAGTGAGTGAGCCTCCAGAAACAGCAAGGATTCCTGTCAGGAAGAGCACACCCTCAGGAGTTCGCATTCTTTCATGACCTCTGGCTGATCATGGGCCGGCTACTATGATGGACCAGTTAGGAGGAGGCAGGAAGCGGAGGCATGCCAGTCTGGGAGGCAGGTGATGGGAAGGTAGACTGCTTTGTTTTCTGCTTCCTGTGCTGTAGCTCTCCAGATTCCCGTTCTTTCTTTTCCTTCTGTCCCTGGCCTCTCCCTCTCAGAACCCACACGAAGGCCGCATGCTCCATCTGTTTTTTTGTGAGAAAAGATATTTCCTCCTCATTGACTCTCATTGTTCTGCCACAGTATCGGAAGTGCAGGCATCTGAACTCCTCCACTGGGCTCTTGAGAACGTGGCAGACACTTGAGTGCCTCTGAGGGAGGGTGGTGATTTAGAAGCTAAGTGATCTAGAGAAGGAAATGCCATGACAGACTCTGGGATGGGAGGAAGACACTTGTGACAATAAAATGGCCGAGACAAAGGGAGGGTGGCAAAGACAGGATGAAAGGGGGAGTGAGTGCTTCCTGTTGGTGCTGTCTTGGTATAGGAGCCATCCTCGGCAGAGCTTTGGTGACTTTCCTGCCAACACACTTGTTCTGCTGAATCCTAGCAGCCTTTTCTTCAGCAAAGGCAACTTTCAGAAGTGATTAGGAGACTTCCCCTGTGATGGCAGACACTGTTAGCCTGCCTCAAATGGGGCTAGAGAGATAACTCAGTTGGTAAAGTGTTTGCTGGGCAAACATTGCAACCTGAGTTCAATCCACAGAGCCCATGTGCAGAAGCCCTGTGTGCTAGCACATGTGTGTAATCCTTGCACTGGGGAGGCTGAGATGGTTGGTTTTCTGATGTTCACTGCCCAGCCAGCCTAGCATAATCAGTAAGCCGTGGGCCCCAGGAAGAAATATTGTCTTAGAAACAAAAGGTTCTAAGGCTCCCAAGACACTACTGCTCAGGTTGACCTTTGACCTTTACATATACAAGCATATGCATACACACACATGTACAAGTGCATTCGCCTACACACACACACCAGTCATTACATTCCCTCATTTTATTTGAACAGAATCCCATGTTTACTAATCTATAGATTGAAGTTTCTGTCCTCCCTGGTCCCACAGCAATTCAGTCTCAAAGAAACACACAGAGACTTATATTAATTATAAACTGACCTATTAGTTCAGGCTTATTATTAACCAGCTCTTACAACTTAAATTAACCCATAATTCTTGTTCATTGTGGCTTGGTATCTTTTCTCAGTAAAGCATTCTCATCTTGTTTCCTCTGCATCTGGCTGGTGACTGCATCTCTGCTTTTCCTCTTCCCAGAATTCTCCTTGTCTCTTTTCCCCACCTATACTTCCTGCCTAACAACTGGCCAATCAGCATATTATTAAACCAATAGAGTGACAAATCGTTACAGTGTACAAGAACATTATCCCATAGCAGTTATCCCCCAGAATATGATCACACCATTCAGATTAGAATGAGTTTCCAGACCCAGGAGAGGGGACCTTGTTTTCCTTTTTAGGATGTGGCAATGTGGGTGTGCGTTGAGTGTGTCTCTTAAAGGTTCATACGATAAAAATTTGGTTCCACTGTAATGGTAATGAGGTGGTGGGGACTTTCAGAAATGTTGAGGTCCTGGGGGCACCACTGTGGAAGGGATTGATGTGGTTCTTGCAGGACCAGGTAAGTACCTTTGAAAATGAATTGTAAAAGGGCATCCACTATGCTGTAATGGAGTCTAGGGATCACCACAGATACAACCAGATGTGGCCACCAGATTTTGGGTTTCAGTCCCTCTTGACAGAAAAGGCTGGAGGTGGTGGTGGCTCAGATCTTGGTGGGAACATGTGGAAGAGCTGTTCATATCATGATGGATGAAAAAGAGGAGAGAAGACCAAGGAAGACCTACAAAGGTTTGCTTCTAGTGACCCGGTCTTCCAGCTAAGGCCCCCACTTCTTGAAGATTCCACAGTCTTCCCCCCAAAAGCAACTCCAGCTGGGATACAAGCATTTCAAATATGAGCCTGTGGGGTAGGTACAATTTGGACTCAAACCATAACCCAACACATTCAGCAACACAGCACACATTGAAGATCTCTTTATAGATTGGTTATAAGTGTTCATGAGATTCATATTTGGTTAATGAGGAAAGGGGACAATGTCCACCAAGGGATGCAGGCTAATGTGGCCAAGGCCCATTGGGACAGAAGTTGTTTTGTTTCTTTTCTTTCTTTCTTTCTTTCTTTTTTTTTTTTGTTTTGTTTTTTGTTTTTTGTTTTTTCGAGACAGGGTTTCTCTGTAGCTTTGGAGCCTGTCCTGGAACTAGCTCTTGTAGACCAGGCTGGCCTCGAACTCACAGAGATCCGCCTGCCTCTGCCTCCCGAGTGCTGGGATTAAAGGTGTGCGCCACTACTGCCCGGCTGGGACAGAAGTTTTAAATGCAGTTACAGAGAGTGACTTGGTCATTTGTGTCCCTGTTGGCTGTGAAGGACCAGCATGGCGCACAGGGGCTGCTCCTCCAACCTGGGTGCTCTCAGAGTGAGAGGACATATGAGACAGACTTGAGAACATTCTACCCTATTGGAGCAAAGCCACAGCAGACTTGCACCCTTCCTCTAATAAAACGAGAACCACAGGCTGGATGGTGGAAGGCTCTGGGGCTTAGGGATTGCTTACCACCCAGAGAAGACTAGTCATGTGTTATCTATTATAGACCATGAAACACCATCCGCCATGGCATAGCAGCACGGATCCTACAGTGTCCTCCGTTATTTATCAGGTCACGAGGGTGGCTCTCTTTCCAGAGGCCCGTCCCCACGCATGGCTATGCTATCATTTCCTGGGCATCTCTCTATTAATCTTTGTGCTTAAGATCTGTGTTTACAAATGGCTTTCATAAACTTCAACTCTGCTCATAAAAGGCTAAACAGGACCTTGTGTCTTTCTATCCCGTGGTGGATGGAGGATGAGTGGGTCTTGGGGACTTAGGCCTGGTATTAGGAAATGTTTGAGAAGCTCTCTAGACCAGGCAAAACTGGAACTTTGGAAACGCGTCAGCGATGGGGAAGAGCTTGGGAGCAGGACCATAGGCGTCCCCAGAGCCACGGAGGTCCCAGAATGAAGAAAAGGGAACGAGTAAGTGGAGAGGAAGCTGGTCACCTCAGCGAGATCTCGTCCTCAGCATGTCTCTCACCTCATTTCCTTGGCCAGAAAGGAAAAAGCCGCCCCCTGCAGGTTTTGGTGTTAGTGTTGTGGGTGGTTCCAGGTGCCCAGGAGACCGTGCAGGTCGCGCTCTTTCTGATCCAAACTGTACACGTTGGCGCACGTGCATGGCGTCTTTCCTGAGTTCGTCTTTCTGAATTTTCCTGTTTTCTTGACCTGGAGGTTTCTAGTCTCAGCTCTATTCTTTTCTTTCCTGTGTACATCGCTTTCCCAGGGGATAGATCGCCATGTTCAACTTTGTAAATAGTCCTTCTCTCCCACCCTCTCCCCTGTCCCTGCCCTTCCCTTGTCCCTTCCTTCCTTGGAGAATTTGATGTCATCAACCGAAGACATTTCACGATCATCGAAATGTAGGTGGCAAGGATTTAAGTTTATACCTAATAACTACCTCAGCTTTAAAAAAAAAATATTTTAAGACTTTTTTTTAAAAGAAAAAAGTCTAATTATGCACAGGAGAAAAATCACTTAGAATTAATTCACTAGGAATTAAACTAAAATTAAAAGGTAAGGATGCTAACAATCCTTTGAAAATAATTCAAATTAGAAACGCTAATTATGGAACCCTTTACATAACACGGGAAACAGCTCGCCAAGGCAGGGGAAGAGGGACTGCGAAGGGAAGCAGGAAGCTGGCTCACAGAGCACCAAGGTCCAACATGGTGGGGGTTGTGCCAGTGGGAAACTTAATTTCCTTTGATGGCTGCTGCCAGTTCTGTTTAGGGTCTATCCGGTGGTTTGAAGAGACTGCAGGGCACAACACGAGCTACATTCAGTTCTGGAGTCAGGTCCCAAATGGTTCACCCTCTCGGGTAGAGGGAACTGGGAAGGAAGGAAGGAAGCCAGAAGTCCTGATCAGAGCCGTCAGCTAGTTTTCCACATGACACGGCTGATTCAACAGTCTTCCCGCAGAGCAAGAAGATGCAGTGAGTCATAAAGGGGGGGGGGGGGGAAACGACTATGTGGGCGTGTCCCACCCAGAGCTTTTCCTCTCATTAAGTATCACTGAGAAGAGCAGATCAGAATTTGAGGGCGTCCTGGCCCACTTTCATGGCGGCAGAAGGTGTCATGCAGGGGGAGAAAAGTCATGGATGGTCTGAGCGAGGCATGATCTGCCCACTGGTGCGATAGTGGTATGGCTGTTAGGAGGGTAACCCACTGCATTCTGATTGAGTTGGAGGACCACTCCAGAGCAGGACATATGGACGGGTACCAAAAACCTGGTCGAAAGCTTGTGGCTTGAAAGTCAGAGGCCCTAGTGGAATGTCCTGTTGTTATTTTTTTGGATGGATATTGTGTCATCTGCCTACTAAGACATTTATGTGTAGACTAGTGCTGCCCTCGGATTGGTTAAGGAAGCCTCTGTTTGCGGGGGGGGGGGGGGCACAGTTAATGTGTGGAAGCATAATTAAAGTGCTGAGAATGAGTGGCGGTTGAGTGCTCAGCCATAATGGGACATCTGTACCACCCTTCCCAAGGCTCAGGGAAGAGTGGGGAAGAATGCTCAGAGCCGGAGGAGGTCAGGAGCCTGAAATGCCGTTTTCTGGACCTGGTATGGCCACTGCACCTGTGAACGCACAGCTGTGTTCACAAGACCCTCATAACCTGGGGCCTGGGAACGCCCCATCGTGGACGGGAGAGGGACTCGCGAAATCCTCCCCCTTCCCCAGGAGCTGGCAACTGGCGGTTCATGGTTGCTACAGGAAGGGGAGTC
The DNA here is from genome assembly GCF_014885135.2 of Alexandromys fortis. Classification (NCBI taxonomy): domain Eukaryota; kingdom Metazoa; phylum Chordata; class Mammalia; order Rodentia; family Cricetidae; genus Alexandromys; species Alexandromys fortis. Next base: position 843,463 of record NW_026068033.1, read on the forward strand.
ATTTTCTTCAATGATGTAGTCACTCTGAATTTTCCCATGTTCCAGTCAATAACTCTCAAGTCAACCTCACGCAAGCAGACCCTAAATTAAACTCAGTTGGCCACCAAGACAAGACAAAAGACATACACAATTAGAAGGCAGTGTAAAAATAGGAGACGGACCAGCTGGGGAGAAGGAGGGGGTGAGAAAGGGTTAAAGAGCTAAAAGTTACAAAAATACGTTAAACACATGCATGAACTTATCAAAGAATTAAAAAAATCTGAGGGTGGTGCCTTTTGGCTCCATATCAAGGTTATATTTACTGGAGGAAGCTGAGTGATTGGCATATGTTGAAATTAGGAGCGGCAGGGCTGCGTCCCGGCACCCGGCCGCCCGCATGGCTAGTTTATACCCAGAAATAATTACACGGAAACTGTATTCTTTCAAACACTGCCTGGCCCGGCTAGTTCCAGCTTCTTATTGGCTAGCTCGTACATATTGTTCTAACCCATTTCTAATATTCTGTGTAGCCCACGAGCTGGCTTACCAGAGAGGATCTTAACCTGCGTCTGTCTGGAGTGGGAGCATCATGGCGACTCACTCTCAGCTTCTTTTTCCCAGCATTCTCTTCTGTCTACTCCGCCTACCTAATTTTCTGTCCTATGAGGGCCGAGGCAGTTTCTTTATTAGTAAGAAATCACTCCCACATCAGGCATATGCTCTTGAAGGGAATTTTGGGACCCCGGCCCTTTCCTGTCCTCTTTTTCCTCAGCACCTTAAGGAGAACTGCCTGCTCCATCACACCCTCCTGTGCAATGTCCTTGCCCCTCAGGGCCAAGTTAACAGGACCATGTGTGGACTGAAGTTTGGGCCAGAAGGAACCTTTCTTTTTCAAACTTCATTATCTTGGTATTTTGCCACGACAGAGGAAGGCAGCACAGGTTGAATCCCAACCTTTGGTTTATGGAATTAAATTAGCACATCCCAAGAGAAATATTTAAACAACAGAACATAGTAAAGGTGTGTGTATTTGGGGGCAACATGGACTGAATGGCATCTCTCTCCCTATGCCCCCACTCCTCCTTCACGCTCTTCACATTCCCGGAAGCTGACACTGTTTACAGGTAGCTGTTCTGACTGTTCACTACGTTCAGATGAGGTTACCTGTGTGGGCCCTAATGCAATTTAACCAGTGTCCTTACAGGAAAGGCAGATTCGGGCTCAGATATGCACAAGATGCTAGACCTTGTGAAGTCCAGCGGAGCACGTCACCGTCAACATGCCAAAGAAAAGCTTTGGGAGGATCCGACTCTGCTGGCACGGTTATAGGATATCTGCTCTCCGGAATTGTGAGATAATAAATTTCTGTTTGCTAGGCCACCTTGTCTGTGGTGTTAGAGAGGCCCTGGCAAGCTACCACCAAAGGCTGTTAGATTTCAAAATTAAATCTTTGGTTATGCATGTTCTCACATTCTTTTTTTTTTTTAAATTTTTATTTAAATTTTTCTTTTCTCCAGCCTCCCATTTCCCTCCCCCCCCCCCCCTTTTCTCCAGCCTCCCATTTCCCTCCCCCCCCCCCC